>NC_081409.1:23942905-24270405 GCF_030272615.1 Cryptomeria japonica
GAAACTTATTAAGTCATATTTAGAGGAGTTATCTAGAAATTTTACCCTCCTCCTACTCTCAACAGATTTGAAGTAGAAGAAAAGAGAGTGAATGCGAACTCTTGAATCCAAGGAAGATCAGCGGATGAGTCACCCTCAATGCCCGACAGAATTGTAGCACAAGGAAGACATGAATGAAACAGTTGATGCTCGAAGTCACCCTTTGGTCGACTTGCGAGGGAAAGAAGCACTTTGCGCAGCTGGGAGCAGTTGAGTTTTCCAGTTGAATCTAAGATATTCAAGATCTCTCTTATTCCAAAAAAAGTGAAAACCAATAAAAAACAAAAAAAACAAGATTTCTCAATGGAGCGACAACAGTCTCATGATGAGCAACAAGCTGATTTTCTTCAACTTTGGTGGAGATTGAATATACAACTTTATCCATGCCACTTGTCCGAGTTTGCAAGGCCAAGGCAGTCTTGAATCCATGAGAGAGATGAACATGATGAGATGCATTGCTTGAAATACCTATCAAGGATGGAGTCAGCAGCGCAGGGAAAGATTTTGTTTTGGGATGTTTCTCGACCAGAAGCAGAAGAAGGCAGTTTCAGCGTCTCAGAAAGGAAAGATCCTCTTTTAAGCTTCTTATGGATGATCGAGAGTCAACTTATTTTGAATGGTGAAATGCGTTTAGAAGGTATATTGCTACCATTATGGTGTAGGATTCACAATGCACCTTCCTCCGAGTTTACTTGCTCATTGTGTGACATGGCCATCAACCAAGTCAGATATCAGTTTGGAATGCCAGTCTTATCCGAAGAAGAGTGCATCGTGAACAAATCCTGGGGTGCACATCTCGCAGCGGAATTTAGAAGAACATATGAACAAGATATCACTACACCCCCTAATTGTGAAGGAACGCAGCTGCAAGTTGATGATACAAGTTCACCTAATATGGATAGCTCACTATGCCTTGCACTTGAAGAAGAATGTTGTGAAGTGCAAGATGAAGAAGCAATTGAGAATGCTCCAGCAGTAATAAGGGAAGATCAAAATGTCAAGCAAACAATCAAAGGAGAAGATGAATCATTCCTTGAGGAATTTTCATTCATGCTACAAAAAGAGATTATTGAGAATGAATTGCAGGAAGTTTCAAGTAGCATCCTTGCAGAGGACAATCAAGTTAAGATGTTGAACAAAGAGCTACAAATCATCATAAGTGAGCCCAGGTATGAAGAACAAATTGAGGGGGCGCTTAAAGATTTCATCATCATCATGCTATTTAAAGGCGTGCTGAAGGACCTTATAGAGGAAGTACACATGGAATCACTGCCAAAAAAAATTCAAGACAAACAAATTATGGTGAGTGATGTGATTTGATCATCAACTTCGGCCTCCCAAGACTATGCTTGAAGATAAAAAGCCACCAAAGATTGAGTTTGATCAACTAGAGATGTTTGAAGCTCAATCACTCAAGGAGTCCCTAGTTTTTGAAGATATGCTTACAAAATTTCATGAAGATGCATGGTTTAAGCAAGATGACACTATGAAAGAAAAGAATGTTGAGCTATTCAAAGGGGCGCTAAGCTTGTTTCAAGAGGAGCTTCCAAATCAAGATCAACATGTTGTGAATGCTCGTGGACTAGTACATCACCAATTGCGACCTTCTGAAGCAGCCGATGACCTCGCTTCCGACAATGCACTGAATTACGAGCAAATGCTTCCATTCGAGCAAGCATTTCCATCTGAGCCTGAAATACACCAAGTTGTCTATTTCCCTAATCCTAGTTTTGAAAGTTATTATGATTTTGATTATGGGGATTATGGGAAAACAACCTACATTTGGATAGATTATGGACCCAACGAATTACCTCAATTGCTTATTTTGTGTGAGGAATTGCCTGAATATGAAAGATGCACGGTGAGAGCTTGCTTTTCCATATTCAAAGATGAATTTGCTAGACTGAGAACCACCACCTTTGCCACGCTCCTGTTGCACAACCTGAGAAATCATGTAAATTCATGTACATATGTTGCTTCTTTGAGTCATCTCAAGTCTAAGAGTCTTGTATATAGCTTTAGAGTAAGTTTTCCTTTCGTCTGCTTTAGTTTAGGGGTCTTTCGAGCCTTGTTCTTAATTTGCCTTAAGTCATCTGACTCATGATTCCGGAGTGGCTCATTTAGTTAGCTGTTTGCTTTCTTTAGATAGTTTGCTTTTGGTTTGCTTTTGGTGTGCACTTTAGCTTAGTTTGCTTTTGAGTCGGTTGGTTTGTTTAGTTTAGGTGTCCTTAGTGGGAGCCTCCATTAGTGAGAAAGGGGTCTGTGTTGTTTCTCACACACTAGCAACATCTTGGATCTTATGTTAGACTCATTTCTTAGATATCTATTCATGAAGTACTTTTGAATCCAAGGTGGTTCCTCTCTGACTTTATCGTCTGATTAGGAATTGTACTTGACTTGGAAGAGAATCACTTTTTTTGCGTCTTGATACCGACATCTTTTGGTTACTATATCTTTACGCGTTAATAAACTCCGAGTCATTATGGTTTTCAGGCAAAGCTGTGATTAGTGAAAAATTTAAAATCTAGCTTCAATGCCACCGCAATCCTCAAGACCTAATAAAGCTTCACTGTTTACAAGCCAAAGGAATTGACAGAATATGAAAAGCAAAGAAAGCAATATCAAAAAGGAGAAAAATGAGAAAAAGAAGAAAAAGAGAATCTGAAGAAAGAAAATGAATGGCTAATGGGAACATGCGAGTAACTCCATCGAGGCTATGGACGCCCGGCTGGCAATGGAGCAATATTCATGAGATTGCGACGATAACTTCGTCAGGACTATAGACGTCTGACTGGCAGCAAGGCTTTATAAAGGATGCTTATGAAGTTTAGATATACCACGTAGCTAATCACAGGGGAACGTGAATATCATAGTCGTCTTGTTGAGGGGAATAAACTCAATTGCACACACATGGGTAATCAACGACTTAGTATCTTGATTCGGGTCAAGATTCTCCTTCCACTTTGAGTGCATTTTCTAGTCTCTTTATAAGTTGGGTTGAATCATAGTTGAAAAACTCGGACTCGCCACGGACTCGGCAAACCAAAAATTTGGACTCGGACTCGGACTCGTGAAAGACTCGTGAAAGACTCGGCAAGGACTCGGCAAAAAAAAAAACCGTAGTTTTACAAAAAAACATAAAGAAATTAATGCATTTAGAGAACATAAGAGCCATAACTGAAACATTACACATGTCACATACTGATAGTTTCAAACTTTCAACTCTAAAATGTATAATACCAAGATTTCTTCAATGCTAATTATGCTTTTATATGGAGCCTAATCAGACTCGGAGGTTAAATTTTCCCTACTTCCATCGGCGCAATTTCCCCTTATATTTTTCAACGGTGGTTTGGGGGCAACGCCCCCAAGTTGGGGTCAAGGGGCATCGCCGAAGGATCCTGAAAATTGAAGAATCCTCCAAAAACTAGATTTTGCATTATAACTCCTGGAGGTCCGAAACCACTCTCAAACATCCTGACAGTATATATGGAATATAACTTAAAGTCTGGAATGTCATCCTGATCTTCAAATGCCCTGAAATTTGGCTAAGTCTGGAATGTCTTCCTGATCCTAAAATCTGACTAAGTCTGGAAAATTGAAGAATCCTCCAAAAACTAGATTTTGCATTATAACTCCTAGAGGTCCGAAACCACTCTCAAACATCCTGACAGTATATATGGAATATAACTTAAAGTATAAGAAAGAAGAAAGATAAAAGATAAAAGGAAATGTCACTTATACTTAAATGTTATATTCCATATATGAATCCTGACAGAGAGACCAAATTTTTTCACATGTTAAACTCAATTTTAAAGCTTGCATGACATATTTTCTAGGTCGCGCGAGTCCATGCAAAAGACTCGCGCGAGTCCTTGCAAAAGACTCGCGAGTCTTTCAGATGGACTCGCCAGGACTCGCCTCGCGAGTCCTTGGCGAGTCGACTCGTGGCTCCCATGGACTCGCGAGTCCGTGGCGAGTCCACGAGTTTTAAAACTATGGGTTGAATTGTCTGGAGGTTCTAAGTGTCAATTGAGTCTTTATCTTTCAAATGTTCAGGAACATTTATACGAGGTGGCGCTAGATGTTGTGACGTATTCACACATCGCCCCATTGCAAATGGGGACCCCTGCTTTTTGCTTTCTAGGGTTAGTTTCCTTAGTTTAGTCTTTTGGGTTCTTGACTATTAATCTTTGCATTTGAGAGTTGCTAGAGAGATCATTAGGATAGCAGGGTCTGCTTGAATTGAAGTGGGTCAGTAGGTGGTCCAGGTCAGGGTCTCTTTGAAAGCCTCCCATTGGTTAGGCCTGGGTCTTGCTTCTAGGGTTGAGTCTTGATTGAGTTTAAGGAAGTCTTTGTGTCATGCTAGGAGTCTTGCCTTTTGAGACCTCTGTCATTTAAGTTAAGGAAGTGAATGGAGGTCTGTGAGTATGTGTTCTCAAGGATTCTTCCCTTTCAGGGTTTGAGATTGGTCCAGTTAATGAATGATGAACTTCTTTTACTTCTAGGCATTGATTGATGTGAAACTGACCTATTTATCCTTAGAAAATGCCTAATGACCAAGCCTAGACTTGAATACTTGAGAGTTGGATGAGGAATTTGAGCCAAAAAGCAAAATTTTGCTCCTGACCCTTCCAAAGGGTCCAGAGCGAAATTTCTCCTTAGGTCTTGTCCTTCCAAAAGTACCTACGCGAAATTGTCAGGATGTGCTTTTGATCCAACATTTTGAACTAGCCACTCCCTTAGAATGATTTGTTAGCATGTTCTAGGGCCAAGGCAACATGAGTGAAGGTGAAGTTTGAATGTTTGATTGATGTCCAAGACTAATCCTTCAAATTTCGCTCTTGACCCTTCCAAAGGGTCCAGAGCGAATTTCCTTGGGATCTCCTTCCTTGCTCCTAATTTACATCATAAACCTTGTTCCCATGGCGATTGGAAGAGGATTAATGACTTAAAGTGAATTTGAGATCCAGATGAATGCCAGTAGCCCTTGAAAGAGTTACGAATTTGACCAAGAACGCAAAATTCGCTCTCGACCCTTCCAAAGGGTCCAAAGCGAATTTCATCTAAGGTCCTGACCCTTTCAAAGGGTCCAGAGCAAAATTCTCCAAAGGACTTGTTGTGACCTTTTCACACATCGCCCCATTGCTAACAAGGGCCCCCTCTTTTCCTACTTTCTACATTGTTAGGTTAGGGTTTTGGCTACTTAGTGGGCAATTTTCCATTTCCTGTGCCCGAGTCTTGGAGTTTTGATCATGCCTAGTGTCGTCTAGGGTTTTTGAAGTTATAGGATCACGTTGCAAACATTGATATTTTAATGATCCTAAGTTTTGTCTAAGTGTTTTTGACCTTTTGAGCATTAACATATTTTTAAACACGCACATCAGTAATTTTAAAGTGACAAGGTATTGTCAGACCTTTTGGAGTTGTTTTCTCGCTCCTAAGGTATTATTTAAATTGATTTCGCACTTTATTCCAATATTTTCCTAGCATTTTGCTCATTTTTGCAAAATTTGCCCAAGTCCAATCCAAATTTAAAATTTCTAAGTGATTTTGAGTGGTTAAAATGATAAATTCCTAAGGGAAATCCTTATTCCAAGGGTTAGAGGGTCAAATTCCATGCTAGAGGTGCTTTTCCCCTCACATTCCAGACTACCCAACCCATTCCCCCACTCAAAATCCACACTACACATGGGTTTCCCCTGAAATCCATACTGGCTATTATTTTCCACCACTGTTTATCCATACCTGGATCGATTTCCCGTAGAAGTGCTAAAATTTGGCTAAGTGTCAGGATTTATCTAGACTGCCATCGGTTCTCCACCAAGAGTGCGGATTGGAGTGCGGACTATAGTGCGCACAACGTTAAGGATGATTCCATGCCTGGGTCGATTTTCCACCAAGATGTTTTGTGACAAGTGACTGAGGATTTTTATCTGAATTTTATGCAGAAATTTTGACACTTTAATGATTTTTAAAGGGATTTTTCAATCCCAACCCAAGTCGATTTTCCCTTGGAGGCTTAATTTGGATTTAAATTGCAATATTTTAATAAATAAGCCCCATTTTTAATTGCTTTTAAATAATGATTAATGATTATTTAAAATTTTAAAAGCAAAATTAGATAACTTGCAATAATCATTTAATATTTTGAACCTTCTAGAAGTAAGTTAGTTTTTGCCAAGCAAATATATATACAAGTGTTTTATCCCACATTGCTTGTGTGGTGAAAGTAAGAGGTAAAAGCAAGTATAAGAGAGGAGCCTCAGCATTATTTTATTATTAAATCTGTCAGGTGTCTTCATGAAAGGCGATTTTTCTCCAAGTTCGGCGAATTTAAGCAAGTGATTGAAGTGAAGTGTTGAATTGAGAATTCTTTCCTCTTCTATTTTTTTCCAGCTTGTTGATCTATTCCCCTTGCTGCCATTAAAGACCATTTCCATATTTTTTTATTTTTCAAGTTTGGCAATTTTGGTGAAAAGTGGCGATTTTGTGTTTGGAGACTTGGGCGATACTTTCCTCCATTTTTTTGCTTGTTCCAGACCTCCATTGTTGCAGATCCGGGCTGCCATTGATGATATCTTCAGAAATTTAGTATGGCACCATAACTGGGAAAATTTTGATTTTGTTTGAAGAGTGATTTGGTGCCACATTTTGATGATTTCCATGCATGCTTGGTGGTTGCCATCATTTCCAGCTCGCTGATTCGCTTCAGATTTGAGGTTTGTTTCATATTTAACCCCCATTAATGGCTGCCCATTAATTTTCAAACTTGAGTTTTTATTGCCCAGCCAATTCCAACTTGGGCGATTTGCATTTGGAGGTATTTTGTGGAGTTTTATGTGCATTCTCAGACCATCTTATTGTTGTTGCAGGTCTGAAAACTCCATTGTTCGGCAGTTGTCTTCAGAAATTTTCATTTCCAGCCACCTAACCATTTTGGCGATTTTGCTTGGAATTGATTCCTTAACCATTTTCCATCATTTTCAGGACTTTTAACTACTTTGCAAGGTGCTGATAAGTCTGAAGTAATCAATTTTCAGACTTGTCCTCAGAAATTTAATTTTTACCAGCCACACTTACATTCCTGAATATGATTGTTTTCATCATTAAAACTGATTTTTATCGAGTTTATGCACATTTTGAAGATTGCAACATGTTTTAAAAGTCAATTTTCCAGGTTATCTTCAGAATTGTTGACCTCCATTGTTGACTATGGAAGGTGTCTTCAGACATACCATTCTGTGAAAACAAAACCTTTCACACCTTTCCTTAGTCATCATTAATCCGGTATACTCCTTTGCATTTTAGCTTGCATATTTTCTAAGCATAAGGAGATATTAATGAATTTTATAGAAAGCATCCATGCCTTAGTGTTGTCACACTTTGAACTTAATAGTTAAAATCTAACTTCGAGCTTCGTACAGGTGCGATGTCAAAGTTTGGATATAAGGAAAGGAAAGAACTATTGAAGATGCTGGAGACTGGATTTTATCCAGAGCTCAACATTTTATCTAGATGGAAGGAGATCACAGATACAAACATGCATTTTCTAGATTTCGACCAGATGCAGCGGCGAATGTTCGGAGTCGGAGATCAAGTTCCTTCCCCAGCCTATGGGAACATTATGAAGAGTGGTATTTTCCATGCCGCTGGATTTCCACATTCCATACAGTGCAGTGAGCTTATCCTGAAGTGTGCACGATGTTACGATCCGCTCACGAGACTGATCAAGACTCCTAAGTGCATTGTCATCGCCTACTTTGCAGAGGATGCTATTGCAGAGGTGTTCGGAATTCCACACGGAACAGTCATAAAGGATGTGACCAAGGATGAATATGGAGAAAGATACACGAAGAAGATGGGTGTATGCAAGAATTTGATTAACAAAGAAGGATGATTGAGCCTAGGTCTCATCATTCCAAGGCTCCCAAGACACTCATGTGCATAGATTTCAAGGAGGAGTACAATGATTTGATATTCCTACTCAACAGAGTGATGGGGATGCCGCAGGGAGCAATATTCGATGGATGGATGTTCTACTTCATCCAGGATTGTCTTAGAGGAACACTAGTAAATTGGTCCAAGATTATAAGTGACAACCTGGATTTTCAGCTGAGGAATGTAGAGCGGTCCAAGTCATTCACCATGACTTCTTACCTTGTATACCTGCTTGCACGGTTTGTTTCATACAGAGGATTAATACGCAAAAGTGAAATTGGGAACGGGCAAGGACAATTCCGGAGTCATGAGTGCTACCCCCAGCTGAGCATGTATAGAATTGAAGACTATAAGAGAGTGAATGATGCATTCACTATGTACATCACACGGATGTTGCAAGGCAGAATCCACAAAAGATTGTCCAAGGAGGCAACAGAGTTAATAGAAAAATATGGATCGTGGTATATACAGTTTCCCATTTTCACATACCTTAGTATTCATGGGTTTCAATCTAAACCCTACAGAATTCCTAGGCATCCGATTGACAGAATGATTTTGTTGGAAGTGGTGAGACAGCTTCTAGAGTTTGATGTTGTTTAGAGAGAGAAGCACAGGACAGGAATGACATTCCCTATTTCAGTTGGGAAGACGTCAGAGGTTTGCCAATCCGCCATAGCCGCCAACACTGCGAATGAGGAGCTTGCATTCTATCGATTTGCTACGTACAAGAAAAGAGAAAGATTTGATCCAGACAAGAAAGTAGGAAGGATCAGGGGAGAGAAGTTCATTCACAAAATTGACAGAGAAGATTATCGGGCCAACCTGATGGACGAGCAAGCAGTGAAGAGAAGAATGTGGTCCAAAATGTCAGTGGATTTCATGAGGAAGTGTGGACTTTTCCTCATTCCTGATCAAGTGTTAGATAACAAAGATCACACGCATCCACAGTATGAGAATGAAATGAAGGTGGTAATCCTATTGCCTAATTGGTCAGAGTCAGAAGAGATTGACCTGAATATATTGATGAAAGGTCTTGAATTTCTCCCGTGCATGGGTGGATATACAAATGAATAAGTTAGTTGACATGGGTGTTCCCTTCACTTATGAAAGGATGAAGCCGAAAGAGTCTATTTCTGAGGATGATCAGAGGATTGTCAGTGATGTCAGGATTCATGCAGACGAAGAGAGCCAAGCTCCCAAGAGAAGGAAGAACACGCGAGGAGAAGTCAAGGCCAGAGGGAAGAAGATTGAGGAGGAGAAGAAGAAACAAAATACTATCATTCCTCCACCTATCATTCCTTCACCCCCTCTCAGTGTCTCATCAATCGAAGTGATTGAAGTTACAGAGCAGAACAAGCAGACTCAGCAGTGTTCCAACATAGTGATACTACCAGAGAATACTTAGGAATTTCATGCCACAGCGACATCTGCACCTCCGAATAATAATGATGATCAGTCAAGATCCCCTACTGTCCTTTTGGAAGTTAGTTTGGGAAACAAGATATATGATTTAACCAGGAATAATCTTGATGATAATGATGATGTTATCTCGGCATTGAGAGGACTTGATCGAGAAATGTGTCTCGATGATGGTATGGAGATGGCCGCTATTCCTGAATGGCTGATGAGAAGTATGGAGAAAAGTAAACAAATGATAGAGGTACAACCTATTGATAATATTGATGACTACCTAGCTAGGAGTGCTAAGGAGAAGGAGCCTAAGAGGGCGGAGATTTTGTCGCATATAGCTAGAGATGAGACAGGAATGCAGATTGCGCAGATTGTTGTTCCTATTGCAGGCGTGACAAAAGACATTGCTACTCCTATGGATTTCCAGATCACTTCAATTGCCCTTGGTCGTACATCCAGGAAGCAAGAATTTCAGGAGGTTGGTGAAAACCTCAAGGCAATTGATGCAAAGTTAGACAAAGAGATTGCGGAGAAAGAAAGGTATAGAAAAGAGAATATCAGACTTAGAGAGTATATTGCAGGGATAAGGCGTGAAGATCCCACCCTTATTTCCCTTATTGCAATTGACCATGGAATGCATTCACACTGTGAGGCAACGAGAGGTACACTCTCAGAGGTGGAAAAGTGGATTGAGAATACAAGAAAGCAGGCAGATGATTTCCTTACACAGTTTGTCCATGCATATGATAGGACAACAGGGCTCGCATTCAGAATCCAGTATTTGGAGGGAGTTTGGGAAGAATTCCGGCCTATCCAAGAGAAGACTATTACATACCTCCAAGCTTTGAAGAAGATTCCTAATTCCACCTTGGTCAGCGAGAATATTGTGCACAATGGATGTTGGTTGTAAGACGGGCTTTGTATTACTTGTTAAGTTGCGTTGGTTAAGTATGTTAGTGTCGTCGAGGGTAGTTGTTCGTTGCATGACGATTCCCCACAGGTGGTAACCGCAACCCTCAACCGTGTCTTTATATATGCTCTTGTACTTGTTGTTGGAGACACTGATGGGGAGAATGATTATTGTACTAGACATTTTGGCATTAATGGAAGCATTGCTCTGAGTTTCTAGTTACTATTCTATCCTATGGTTATCATCTAACTATTCATATCCAATATTAATAACACACCCCACGGGGTAAACATTTGGCGTCGTTGCCTAGACATACTCAGGAAAGGAAGGAGCGGATGGCGTACGGACACGATGGGCCTACCCATTGGTGAGATTAACCCAAGGACCGACGACGCACAAATGGAACTCTACCATGGAGAGGACACTGCAACGAGGGAATTCTCAATCTTGCTTCAGGCGGCCATTGAGACCTACGTCCGAAGAGAGGCCACGAAGGCTGAAGTCCCAACAAGTGTCGTGTGGACCGCACTGGAAGTTAGCCCCGCAGCGAATCAGTTGATGAACCACCTCCCCCGGTTGCTTGCACAGGCATCACTGCCACAGCAAACCTGCCTGCAGGAGATTGCTCGTGAGGAGCAACGCCAACAGGTCCTCCGACAATACAAAGAAAACAATCGTCGCTGGGAAGTGGAGCGTGATGGCAAGAGGCGAAGGGGAAATTGAACCCTGAACCTCGAGGAGAAATAAAGAACATATTAAAGTATAATAATGGTGTTGTACTATTGACATAAATTGTATCCGACGGGATGAATTAATAAAGAAGTGTTTTATGTTTATGTGTTGTTGCTATTTATGAAGATGTACGGGAATTAATGCCCAACTTACTAAATAAGGATAGAAATAAGAAGGCACAAAGTGAGAAGTGGGAGGCCGCACAGAGAGCCTTGATTCTGGAACAACAAGTAGACCATAGACAGAGGCTGAGCCAACTTGCTGAAGGACATCCTACCGAAGGGTTGCCCAAAGGGAACGAAGGAGGTGTCACGGAAAGTGTAGGAGCAGAAGACGAAGGAGATTTCAACATGTCGCCAGAACACTGTAGGGTGAGAAGCCACGAAGAATTTTTGGAGGAAACAAGGCTACGAAGAAATCTAGTCGAAGAGACCCAGGATCAGTTCAGGAATTTATCCCTTACACTGCGCACGGAGGACCACCGAAGGGAGAGAATAGAAGACGAGGGTGAAAACGGAGGAGAGGGCAACCGTACGACTGTAAGTGTGGAGGAGGCACAAGCACACGGCAGACAGGACCCCCTCTTGGGACCCATCACACCAAGCACGTGGGTACAAAACACCGTACCCCCAGTCACTCAAATAGGAAACACCACCGGCGTGGGGGGGAGTGGCACGGGTGCACGACAAAAACAGCCACCTCTAGGGACACGACCCCCACCAATGGCCAATAGGCAGAAGCTGTCGAAGTTCACCGGCGACGAGAAGGAGGATCCCGTAAGGCACTGCAGAACCTGCGAAACCATATTGACGGCCAATGATGTCACGGACCAGGACGACTAGACGAGGCAATTTCCAACAACATAACAAGGAGTTGCCATCGACTAGTACTCAGATATTGATAAAACTGCAGTGGCCACATGGGACACGCTACGGAAAGCCTTCGAGAAGGAGTTTCGCCTACTTCGAGATGATAATGAAATAGTGGTAGAGATATACAGTACGAAACAAGGACAAAAGGAATCAGTCCATGCCTACGGAAGGCACCTGAAGGAGCTAATTGGGAAAATGGAGAGTCAGACAACCAACGGACTCAAGAAGAGGTGGTTCGTAGAAGGCCTAAAACCCAATTTGAAGAAGAAAATGAAGATAGTCCCTCCATCATACGATGCTGCATACAATAGGGCTATGGACTTAGAAAGTGAATACAAAACGTCCAAGAAAAAGGGGAAGTCCTCCTCCGAGAAAATAACTCTTCTTTTGATGAGAGTGGTAACGAGGAGTCGAAAAAGAAAGTGACCGCCCTACAGAGGGACATGGAGTGTATGATGAGGAAATTTAAGGCAATGAAAGGCTCTACTAGCCGAACCGAAGGAGACATGTGGTGCACGGAGTGCAAGGAGGAAGGACATACGAAGAGTACATGCCCAAAGAAGGCCTTTTGCGAAATTTGCCAAGTAATGGGACACTCCATCAAGGAGTGCCCATACAATATGAAGACCCGAAATACGCAAGTGTTGTTTATTGAGCAGGCCACAACATTTGCACTAGCAGGTACGGCCCAACAAACCAACACAACGGCATCATCTAAAGGTTACTGGGACAACAGATGCGGCGGTGGAAGGAATAACAACAACAATAACAATACCCAAAGCCGTGTCCAGTATGACGCCAAGGGCCGACCAATGATCCAATGTAGGGCCTGCAATCAGTGGGGGCACTTCGCCCAGGATTGCACGAAGGAAGCCACCCCTCGGCACCTCTGTCGATGGTGTGGGCCAGGCGACCATGAGGATGCAAATTGCCCGAAGCCAGGAGTAAACCTTTTGAACATCAAACCTACTAAGGCAGAAATGTTGGCAATCACAAGGGCACAGGCCAAAAAGGTCACGTACCCAGATCCTCGCATGGAGACCGAGAGAGTGCGAGAAGCAAGGGTCGAGATCACAGAGGAAATGGCCGCACAAGGGCAAAACAGCTACAAGCCCGTCACGAAGAAAGGGAGGAGAGAATCCTACGGCAAATATTGCAAATAGAGGTACCTGTGAAGGTTCAAGACCTCCTTGAAACCATACCGCAGTTAAAAACGGCTATCTTGAACTCTGTACCCACACAAGCTAAAACGAACGAGGTCATAAGCCCCACAATCGACCCTATGTTGCTAGTAGTCAACAGCGGATGCCACCCTGCAATGGTAGAAATGGGCATCCTGGGGACTACCTTGACCGACACCATTGTGGACGGAGGGTCAGGAGTAAATGTGCTTCCAGAGGAGACATGGGAAAAACTGGGAAAGCCTACATTGTGGCCCCCCACATTCAATCTGCTAGGGGTAGATCAACATGGGATTAAACCCTTGGGTACCCTCATGGGCCAGCGGGTGATGATCGGCACGCAACCATTCGTGCTAGATTTTATAGTGATTCCACTGAAGCAAAAAGGGTACGACACCATTCTGGGACGTGGGTGGCTGACTGCGGCAAAGGCAAACCATTATTGGAAGCGGAATACGCTCTCCCTGGAAAGCGTGGGGAGGAAGTACGTGATCGATCTCCGTACGCAAATGGTGAGTGAGGAATTGGCATCTTCCTACGAGTCTAAATCTGAAGGAGACCAATTGGGTGGGGATGAAGACCGACGCGGAATGGAGCCCAGTGACGAAGGGGTATTAGAGTTGGAAGCATGCTCGAGGGATGACGGGGACTCCATGAATGGCCTCTTCCATTGGCAAATGGAAGATTATGAGTTGTTTACACCCTCGTTCAATGTATTGAGTATCGAGGAAGAACCAGACACATTCCCTCCTGAATACGGGGAATACAAGGAAGGGGAGGCCTGTGTGAATGACACTCCCGCACACCAATTCCCGAAGGGCACACCTATTAAATACCAAGAAGCCAAGTTGAAGGAGACAAATCTGGGAAAGGCAAGTGATCCCAAGGTCATCCTTGTCGGCGATGACTGGAACCCAGTGTTGAAAGTCGCAGCCTCAAAATTTTCCTAGAGTACAAGGATTTTTTTGCATGGACTTACAAGGACCTGGAGGGCGTGACCCCAGAGCTATGTGTACACCGCATAACATTGGTACCGGGAGCCCAACCGGTAAGGAAGTGGCCTTACCATATGAACAAAAATTATGTTGCACGGGTAAATGACGAAATTGAGTGGATGTTGGAGGTGGGCATAATCTTCAAGGTGCAGACAAGCAAATGGGTGTCTCCCATTGTGATTTCCCTCAAGAAAGAGGCTAATCAGATCCGGATCTGTGTAGACTTCCGGTGTCTGAACGCTGTCACTATTAAAGACCCGTTTCCCATACCCTTCACCGATAGCATCCTCGAGGAAGTGGTTGGGCATGAAATATACTCCTTCATGGATGGGTTCTCTAGGTACAACCAGATATCCATCGTGGAGGAAGATAAGTTGAAAATGACCTTCCTGGTAGAGGACGGTGTGTATGCATACAACCGAATGCCCTTCAGCCTATGCAATGCACCTGCGACCTTTCTGTGCATCATCTTGCACATCTTCGACAAGATGTCGGTAAGAAACTTCAAAGCTTTCTTGGATGATTGGTCTATTTACAATGGGCAGGACATCCACCTAAAGGTCCTTGGGGAGTGCCTAGAGAGATGTCGAAGGGCACAATTGGCCCTTAATCTGAAGAAATGTAGATTCATGGTACCACAAGGAAGATTGCTTGGACACATTGTGTGCAAAGAAGGATTGAAAATGGACCCTGACAAGATTTAGGTCATAGTAGAAATAAAAGCTCCTCCAGACGTCCCGGGGGTAAAGTCTTTCCTTGGTCATGTAGGGTACTACAAGAGGTTCATCAAGAACTTCACTGAGGTGTCCCACCCGTTGGATAGATTGACACGGAAAGGGGAGCCATACATCTGGACAAAGCCACAGAGCAATGCATTTGAAGAGCTGAAAACGAGATTGATGGGAGCACCCATACTCACATACCCGAACTAGGATAAGGAATTCCACGTTCACGTGGATGCTTCAAATTATGCCATCGGGGCTACACTAGCTCAGATAGGGGGACACGGGTTGGACCACCCGTTTTTTTTGTGAGCAGGTTGCTCTCCAAGGCTGAAAACAACTATAGTACCATGGAGCGCAAAGCCCTCGGCATGGTCTACACCGTACAGAAATTCTGACATTACCTACTGGCTACACCATTCACATTTTACGTAGACCACCAGGCACTAATGTACTTGGTAAACAAGCCTATTATTCAAGGGAGGATAAGCCATTGGCTATTGCTACTACAGGAGTTCATGTTTACAATTGTGGTAAGACCAGGACGAAGCCATGTCATAGCAGATCAGTCGTCTCAGATTAACTCGGGGGAACCTCCGAAGGGAGTAAATGATGACTTCTCGGATGCGTACTTGTTCCAAATAGCCGTACTCCCTTTGTGGTACAAGAATATTGGAGAGTACCTGTGGACATCCCGATTCTCGGAGGACATGCATCCAGGGGAACAGAGGAAGCTAGTATTAAGGAGCAAGACCTTTCAACTGATCAATGGCTTACTCTACAAAATGAGACCCGACCAGGTACTACGGCGCTGTGCCATGGAGGAGGAAGTCCCCAGTGTATTGAGGTAGGCACACGAAGGATCCGTAGGCGGACATATGGGCCCAGACACTACGACACGCAAGGTGTTGCTGGCAGGGCTGTGGTGACCAACCGTACACAACAACGCTTGGGAGTGGGTCGTGGGGTGCGACACTTGCCAACCGGCGGGTAAACCTCTGAAGCGGGACTTCATGCCCCTCAACCCTTCGCACGCTCAAAAACTCTTCGAACGATGGGGACTCAACTTTGTAGGGCCTCTTAAGGCCAGCCGTGCACGACGGTGTCGTTACATTGTGGTCGCGACAGAATACTTGACTAAGTGGGTGGAGGCAAGGGCCCTCCCGGATAACTCTACAGTAAGTACAGCTAAATTTATCTATGAACAAATTATTACGAGATATGGCATACCTATTCAGTTGACAAGTGACCGAGGGGGCCACTTTGTGAACCATGTCATACGGCTATTGACCACCGAGTTTAAGATTTTCCACTCATTATCGAGCCCATACTACCCACACGCCAATGGGCAGGCTGAGGCCACTAATAAAATATTGGTATCGGTAATCTACAAGTCCTGCAGGGTAGAAAAGGAAGACTAGGAGAAGTTACCCTCCGTATTATGGGCCTACAGAACGACTTACAAGGTGACCACCGATCAAACTCCATTTCAACTGATGTATGGTCAGGAAGCAGTGGTGCGTGTCGAATTCATGGTGCCAAGTCTATGAATAGCAATTGAAAATAGACTCGGACACATGGAAAGCCTGCACAAAACTTTCTATATGCCGCACCATGCCATTGCTTTGTTCCTTGCGGCACGATCGACCAGGTCCCACTGGAGGACAAAGAGTTTAAACCACAGTTACTAGTGGACAATAAACACCCACCTGTCTGCTAGTGGATGCATTTGGGCAGCTTGGGCTCTGGGCCCAGCAATATTCCGTCGTCTTCAAAGAAAAGAAAAGTACAAGTGGTAGTCTCCGAGTCTGATGGGGACAATAGTATGGGAAGTGACAGCTCAGAGGAGGACACAGAGGAGGCCTTCTGCATGGAGGGTACAAAGCACGAGGAGTTCGAGAGTGCGGGACCAGTCGTGGGAGACCAAGGACACGGTCGGGGGGGCATGGTGCAAGCTAGCACACAAGTTGCATCTCCCATAGGGAAGATTCTTTTTTCACCTGCCCTTCTTTCGAGTACTTTGCCTATGGATGCGAGGACACAAACCCCTGGCCCTGCATTTGGGGAACTACGGCCGGCTATCACCCTCAGTCCACCCCACGAAACACCATCAGGGGTAGCGCCAGCCTCAGTCGTGCATACAGGGGAGCTCGTTAGTACCAGACGAGTGACAAAGCCAGTTCGGCATGTTGAAACGGATGAGATTCTGCACATTGAGAGCGTCGTTGTGGGGCAGGCTAGCAAGATGTTGGGTGAGCCTATGGATGGAGCCACAGATGCCTAGCTTAGTGAGTGGGCAATGCACCCGGTCGAAGTTCCTCCTTTATTCGGACGTTGTCACATTCCCGATGAGGTCGTGGAGTTGGAGGATAGCACGGGTTTGGAGCTCATGGGGGGCCAGGTGCATGTCTCAGATAGGACAGAGGTGTTGCAGTAGGCAGAGGTACACACGCACGGTGCGGATGCCTGCTCCGGAGCGACGTCTCCATTAGATATTGAGGTCGGGCTAGAGGTCGTCAATGGATTTGCTTCCATGGGTGCATACATGGCACACATTACTCAGGTGGGAGAGTCACTATTGGAACAGGGCCATAAGCTGGCCGAGAGTATGCAAGCAGTCGGGATGGATGTTGCTGCAGGAGCCTTAGCCAAGCGAGCGCAGGTCATTGTTGGGCAGTGTGAGGAGTTTGAGCGATGTTTTCTTTCTCAGGGATGGCCCGCAGTAGACGCACCAGAGATGGTAAGTGCTTGGAAGGCTCCACGGCTTCCGGGTAGCCACCAGCTGTACTCCCTGGTGCAGGAGATGGAGCAGCACTTCTGAGATACTTACTTAGCCCTGCAGAGGATTAAGCATCGAGGTGCTTCTGTAGAGGCTGAGAAACTCGTTGCGGTGGAGGCTACGCGGTCTATTGAGACTGAGTTGACTCGTGAGAGGGAGTCCAGATTGCTGCTAGAGGTGGAGTTGGCTAGAGAGAGGGAATCCAAATTGGGGCTAGAGGCGAAGTTGGCTAGAGAGAGGGAATCCAGGTTGGCGGTGGATGCTGTGTTGGTTCAGGAGAGGGAATTTCAGATGTCGCTGGAGACCCAGTTGGGGATGGCTTAGGAGACAAGATGCGAAGGAGAAGAAACTATTGGAGGTTGTGTTGATGGTCAAGAGATCTCAGGAACGCCAGTTGGAGGCAGAGCATACTTTGAGGCACTTTACTTAGCAGCAGTCCAGGCCTTCTTCATCAGAGACGCTTCCTCCTCGTCCTCCTCCTTGATTTTCTTCTATGTAGCATTGTACTCATCCCCATTTTGTTGTGTTAGTCCCGGATTTTTGTCCTTGTCGTCCAGAGACGACTTTTCTTTAGGGGGGGATGATGTTGCTCGTAAAACGGGTTTTGTATTACTTGTTAAGCTAAGTTGGTTAAGTATATTAGTGTCATCAAGGGTAGTTGTCCGTTGCACGACGGTTCCCCACGGGTGGTAACCGCAACCCTCGACCGTGTCTTTATATATGCTCTTGTACTTCTTGTTGGAAACACTGATGGGGAGAATGATTATTGTACTAGACATTTTGGCATTAATGGAAGCATTGCTCTGAGTTTCTGGTTACTATTCTATCCTATGGTTATCATCTGACTGTTGATATGCAATATTAATAACACACCCCATAGCGTAAACAGTGGAGACAGATATGATTTCCATGGCTGGTATTGTTCATTAGCCGTGAAGAAATCCACTTATGAGAACGCCCAGTTGACTTGTATGGAGATGGAAGGATTAATTCAGGACGTTCAGATGAAGATCCTTGCCTCGATTGAGGAATTATTTGGTGTTGATGTTAGTGATGCTAGTGGTTTACACTTAGCCGAATTAAGAGACAAGATGAAATTCATGTATTTTTGCCAGTTGGACTCTTTGAAGAAGAGTCAGATAGACAACTTGGTCTCTTTGTTGATTCATCTTCATAGGTTGCAGAAGCTCATGCCAGATTGGGAAAACACCTTGAATGCTTGACTCGGATTCACTGGACATGATTGATTTACAACAAGATACCTTGCCTAGCATTTCCATGGAGGAGTTAGAATCAGTATTGGCCAGATTCTTGGAGTATGCTAGGAGAGAGAGAGATGCAGGAAGGAATCTTCTAGAAGATTCCCTATTTGATGACTAGGTATCTTTTCATTGGGCCATACGTTGGTGGCACCATTTTTTATGTAACCCTAATTAGGGCAATTCTAGGGTTTTGTTTGCATGATCTCGACCCTTGATCTTAGATCAATCTTGGCCATCCATTTTGTAAGAGAATCTATATATGTCTCCTTGTCTCTCATTTGTAAGAGATAGTTTTTGTAGAATTGCTGGTATATGTTGCAGCTATTTAAATCATAATCATTGTTCAATTGTTGGTGATTTTGCTCTTCAAGTGTTGTCTTTGCATTCATAGTTCTCAATTCCTCAAAGTTAGAGTAGAATTTAGATTAGAGTTTTTTTTCATGTATGTTAGATTGTGTGGAAGATTTGTTGAATTCCTTTGTGTGGAATCCTTAATCCATACCACTAGCCTCTTGCCGCTGGTAAGTGCACCTTGTGTGGTGTTGTGACCTTTTCCACACATCGCCACATTGCAAATGGGGACCCTCTCTTTTCCTGCTTTCTAGGGTTTTGTTAGTGTCGTATGACCTTCCGCTGCAATTTCACCAAGCCTTGTTCAGTTTTGAGCATTTCAAGCCCTGAAGATTGAAAGTTAGTTTTTTGCAAATTATGTGATTCCGAGATACGAACACTACCAGAGTGCTTAGAAAGGACGAAGATCGCAATTGATTTGGACGAATTTGGACAAATTTCTATTTTTAGAAAGTTTTCTTTTTTGCTTTTTCCTATTTATTAGGAAGTTTTGTTTTTGGCACTTTCAGCCCGATCCCTAGTATGGCTATTTTTAGAATGTTTTCCCTATTTTTAGGGATGTCTTCTTTTTGCTTTTTCAGGATGCGAACCTACATTTTACACTTGCACTACTGACCAGCTTCGACAAGAACTCGAAAATTCCAAGTTTTGACCCAAAAACTAAATCCCTAGATTTTAGGCCTTTTGCTTTTTCGGGACGCGAACCTAGGGTTTACACTTGCATCACTGACCAGCTTCGACCGGAACTCGAAAATTCCAAGTTTTGACTTAAAAAAGCTAAATCCCTAGATTTTAGGCTTTTTGCTTTTTCGGGATGCGAACCTAGGGTTTACACTTGCACCACTAACCAGCTTCGAACGGAACTCAAAAATTCCAAGTTTTGACCTAAAAAAGCTAAATCCCTAGATTTTAGGGATCATACTGCTTCAGATGATCTACCTAGGCATGGATTTCAAATTTCAAGTTAATCCGGTTAAATTTGATTAAGATGTGAAATTTTGATTTTTTTCTAAGAATTCTTCTAAGTTTGGCTAACAGGTTTTTTTTGCACGTTCAAATGAGGTCATGATGACCAACACTCTAAAGTCCACCATTGTCTTCAAGAAGCTTCGAGGGTGGTCTTCAATGTCCGCCATGCAACTTGGGGAGCCTAAAGGAGATGCCATAGAAGTCCGCCCAAAGTAGGAGGAGTCTCTAAAGTCTGCCATAGGTCAAGAAGACCAAGGAGAGGGGTTATCAAAACTCCGCCATGCTTTGAAGCCTTGGTGGCCAACACCTAAAACTCCACCCTATCCTAGCTCCTTGGTTGCCAACACCCAAAACTCTGCCCAACGGGCGCCTTCAAGGAAGTCCGCCATGTATGTGTGGGGTGCATAGGGGTATAGCCTAAAGTCCGCCCAACCATGCCAAGTGATGGGGACCTTGCCTAAAGTACGCCCTAGGGGATGTACTAAAAGTCCGCCCAAGGGGTGCAAGAAAGTCGGCCATGTATATGTGGGAGGTCATATGGGAGCACCCTCCAAAGTCCGCCATGAAGGAGATTATCTAGAAATCCGTCCAAGGTGCAAAGTTAATGTTGAAGACCCTCTAAACTCCGCCATGTTAGCCTAGATACCACAAAAGTCCGCCAAAATTTGAAGGTGATAAGAGTTATCATCAAGAGTCCACCTACACATGAAAAGTCAAGCAAAGTCAACAAGTTTGAGCGATATTGGAAAATCCACAAAGATTTCAAACTTGAAGATCAAGATAGAAAGTTTTTGAAGAAGATATTGGAAGACTATTGAATATCTTCAAAATGGAAAGTTTTTTGGGAAGACTATTGAATATCTTCAAAGTTAAATCCAAAATGGAAAGTTTTTTTGAAAGAGAATATTCGAGAATTATTGGATATTTTCAAACTTAAATCAAAATGGAAATTTTTTTTTGAGATATTTTTATAACTTGGAAACATGAAGTTAAAATTAGAAGTATGAGTTGGATGATTTTAAGGGTTTCTACTAGAAGATTTAACCTTGTTTACAAATACTTCATTATCAACTTCATTATTACACCCAGAAGGTCGAAGTTACTAAGGAGAGCTTAGTGAAGTATTTCAATTTGAAGATCATCTGGAGAAAGTTTTTGCTGGGAGTTGGATAACTTTTTTTAACAAAAGTTTTACAGATTTTTGGAGAAAGGCAACCAGAAAGAGGAAGAATTATCTAAACTTTTCTGAATATTCTGAGTATTCTGGAGAAAATTCTAGCCTTACTTCTATCCAAGTCAGAGGTGAAATTAAAATTATGAATTTTCTAAATATTTTCCAGAATTTAATAAATGATTTTTTCGAAAATTTTGGAGAAAGAAAATCATTTTTTTTTGGCTAAGTATCAAATTTTTTTGAAAGTTTTGACACTTGGTGGTAACTACGACCAGCCTTAAGATTGAGGGGTTTTGAGGTGAAAATTCAATTCTTCGGCTAAGTATGGGAATAAAATGGAAATTTTCCAACACTTAGCCATTTCGCAGCCCCGTTATTTTGAAACTTTCCAAATTATTTTCTAACTTGAAATTTCATTGTTTGTCTGTAGGCCCTAGACATTATGAAATTTCAAGTAGACAAAGATGCTCCTCCAGAGCCGAGGATGACTTCAAAATGGAAGAACGTCAGCGACACCAACCTCGGACACATCAATCTTGTTTGGTCTGGACAACCTTGTGCCTACCACCATTTCGCGAAAGATGATGAAGAGTGGCATCATGCATGCTGCTGGCTTCTTCCCCACCATGCAGTGCAATGAACTAGTGGTCGAATGTGCCAAACACTACAACCCCATCAGTAAGGACATTGTTGCACCTGATGGAAGAGTGCTGGCGAATATCAGTGATGAGGCCATCAAAGAGGCCTTCAGGATCCCAGAGTAGCACAACACAGTGTATATGACAAAGGACGAAGCTGACCGTGTGTACCAGGACCACCTAGAGGAATATGATGCCATAGTTAACCATTCCTGGCTAGACAAGCCGAGGAAGGGCGCCTCCAAACTCTAGAGGAAGAGCCTAGTGCAAGCATACTTCAAGGAGGACATTGGAGACATGATTGTCCTGCTCAATAGAATAATGGGAAATCCTCAGGGAGCTCCATTCGAACCTTGGATGTATTATTTCATTAATGAAATAATCAATGGAGTAAAAATGATAGACTGGGCCAAGATGATCAACGACAACCTAGACAACCAACTGAGGAACCTGGAGACGAATAGGACTTTCTTCATGAGTTCTTACCTGTTTTATTCCTTGGCCAGGACCTACCGGTATATAGGTCTCACTTGTAGAGGAGAAGTTGGGAACAAGGAGAGCCAGTTTCCAGTGTATGATTGATATCCCTAGCTCCACATGGAGGAGAAATTCCATTTCAAAAGAGTGAATGATACCTTCCAAATGCACATTACCTGGACACTTCAAGGTCGGTTGCACCAGAGGCTCTCTCAAGAGTCTATGGACTTCATCGGTCGGTTCAGGTGTTGGTACATCCAATATCCAAAATTCACTTACCTTCGAATTCAGGGATTCTTCGGGCCTCCATACAAGCTTCCAGCTTACCCTACCAACCGAGTGGTGTTGCTCGAGGTTGTGAGACAATTGGAGGAGTATATAGTGATTCAAAGGGATAAGAAGAAGAAGGCAGGAACGTCCTCACTTACAATTGGCAACGGGCTGGAAACATGTCCGTCATCACAAGTTGTTGCAACCGCTGAGAAGGAGTTGGCCTGGTATCCCTTCTATCAATACAAGGCAAGAAGGAATTTCGATCCATTCCATAGGATAAAGAAGGTCGAAGGAACAACATTTGAGCACAGACTGGATCTAGAAGACTACTGGGCTAATGCAGCCGATAGCTTCGAGATCATGAAGAGATTCTGATCAAGAATCCCTTTGAGTATGGTGAGAGCAACAGAAGTATTCAGACTTGCCGATCAGGTAGAAGAAAGCCTAGAACTTCAGTAGCCGGGCTTTGAAAAGATGAAAAATGAACCCTTAGTTTTAATAGATTGGACAGAAGGAGAGAAATTAGATCTAGCAGACCTCATGAGGTTGGTGGTTGAGTATTCAAGGTGGTGGGCATCTGAAAAGACAAAGCAATTGAAGGCCAAGGGTGTGACCTTGACTTACGAATTAATGGGAGTAGATGATACTCTGTCCATCAATCCTTGTACCTCCACCGGTGATGTTCAAAATCCAGAAAGTGTTGGGTCTCGAAAGAGGAAGGAGTTCGTTGGAAGCTCCACAAAGGTCGCAGGGAAAAGGGTTGTAGGTGACAGAAGAGAGTCCAGTGAAGGCAACTCCATCCTAAGTGTTGCTTCCATTGTGCCCAATCAGAATGCAATTGGGGAGCGAGAGATGAGCATCTGCATGATTGATGATGAAGTAAGAGTGCTTTCTCAACCAGTTAGGGAAGTAGTGGAAGAGGTCGTCCAAAGTCCAGACAGAGAGCAAACTGAAGCACCTACAGTCTTCTTGGATGGCATACGAGCAAACCCAGGAGAGGCAGATGATGAGTTTGACCAGAACACTGTAGAGCAATCAACCATTCCGGATTGGCTAAGAGAAAGAATAAAGGCCAAGGTTCCCAAGGAGGCCCGCTCCGAAGAGCTCACTGCAGCATTTCTAGAGAAGGTGAATGAGCCCACTATAACTAAATCACCCAAACCCGCCAGGAAGTTTTCCATAATTCAGAGAGACGGTGCAGGATTCAAGACAGTCCAGATAGCAATGCCCAAAGAAGGGAAGACTAGAGACAATATCACCGCGGATGACTACAAGGTTACCACCATAGAGCTAGGTAAGCCCACCCAGGACCAAGAGGTCCAATATTTTGACGACTTCTGCAACGTTCTAAAGACAAGTCTAGCTTATGAAAGAGAAAAGAGGAAGAAGGTTGAAGAAGAGAAACAGCAGTGGAGGAAGTATGTTCTCCATTTTACCAGCCCACTCAACCGTGAGGTCTCGGTTACTCTGCCACAGCTTCTTCAGCAGGGATCAATGAAAGACTATGATGATATGAAGGGCTCGTACACTCAAGCAAAGGAGTGGATTTTAGATGCTTCGGTGCATGGTGACACACTCGTAGAAAACTTAGTATCGGCACATGAGTCAGCTTCTTTATTGATCGATCGTATCCAAGATCTAGCCTCAAATTGGGAAGAGGTGGATGAAATTCAGAACGAAATACTCCCTCATTTGAAAGTTATCCCAGGCATGTCGAAGAGAAGCTTAGTGGATGCAGGCATCATACAGACAGGAGACAGGTACGACTTCAGCACATGGTACTATACTCTGGTCACTCAGATTGAGGTTCTGAAGAAATCCGAGACCAAGTGCTTTGGGACAGAGGCAAGTGTTAGAGAGATCTTGGGCAAGGTATTCCGTGTGGCGTTAGAGATTTGAAAGAAGGAAAGCCTAAGGGAGAAACATTTACAAGCAGAGAACTTGCGAGCCAGGATTCAAGAAAGCATCTTCAAGGATTCAGGGATGATTGACAAGGGCGATCTTTCAAAGATTGCAAACTTCCTCTCCATCGATGAGAACTTCCTCACCCAAGCAGTTGAGTGGGAAGGCATTCTTGCCACATCTACCGATGATGTGGACATCATCGACTTCCAGATTGGCGGTTTGCCAAGTGTCACCATGGAGGAGGTCAAGCTCATTGTGTCCAGATACGTTGAATCTCTGAAAGAAGAGAGTGGCCACTCACCTCAGTGAAATTAGCAGTTGCGCCACGTGTCACTCTTTCATTCATTTAAGCTGATCGTATTTTGGGAAACCCTAATTAGGGTTTAAGACTTTCAATCTTGGCCCTCGATTGCTGTTTGATCTCGGCCATTCATTTATTTTGAAAAACTATATAAGGTTGCCTCCTCTCATTTGGAGAGTGTGAGGTTTTAGATGTATTGTTGCTTAAGGTCATTTCCAAATAATATATTGCATGTGTGCTGCTTTGTAATCTCTATTATTTGAATGATTTGCATGGTTTCAATTGCCTCAACACTTAGTTAGAATTAATTTAGATATGCTTTCATTGTTGTTAATTTGAATGAAGGATTTGATAAGTGTCAATTAATGGTGTATCTTCGCTCATACTTTTAGTAAATGGATGATTTCCATCTTACCGTGCAAAGTTACTCTGAGCCCATCCTCTGTGCATCCCAACATCACAATCATAAGCATCTGAGGTGATTTTGATCAAGAGAGGGTAAATCACCTTGGTATTTTATTCTGAAATGTTTTGTGCATAAAAGCCATATCAACAGGACCTAGTTCCTCATTAGAAACATTGAATGGTGGTCATGCATGGCAAGGAAAGGATTCAAAAGTTCAAGTCTAAGACAAAGTTATGAGAAGGAAGTGTGAATTGAGCCTAAAGGAGCGAATTTCGCTCCTGACCCTTCCAAAGGGTCCAGAGCGAAATTCCTAGAGGGGTATGTACCTTCCAAGGGTACACAAGCAAACTTGTCAATAGTTGCTCTTTGACTCCAAATTTGAGCAAGGAAAACCCTTAGGATGCCTTCCTAGCATGGACCAAGGTCAAAATAAAAGTAAAATGAAGGATAAATTGAGTGAAAATATAAATTTCGCCCCTGACCCTTCCAAAGGGTCCAGAGCGAATTTCATCTAAGCTCCTAACCCTTCCGAAGGGTCCGGAGGGAAATTCTTAAGAGGACTTCATTCCTCACCTAAGCCAGTGAACTAATCTCATTTTGAGCAATAATGGAAGCAAATTGACTTGATTGAGGTGAAAGAAGGATTTGAAAGTCAAGTTTAAGGTGATTTGAAAGGAAAAGAAGTGTGAATTGAGCCTAAAATTGCTAATTTTGCTCCTAACCCTTCCAAAGGGTCCAGTGCGAAATCCCTAGAAGGGCTCCCCATTTCACCTCATGCACCAAAAAGATCTTGTTTTAAGCTAAATTGAGGGCGAATTGGCTTTTGTATGGTAAGAAATGGATCAAAGGACAAGTCTAAGGCAAGATGAGTAGGAAGAATTGGGCCTAGAGGAACAAATTCGCTCCTGACCCTTCCAAAGGTACAAGAGCCAATTTCTCAAAAACATGTACTTTCCTCCCAATTTTAAAGCAAATTGCCCTCAAGGTCTTTTCCTAAGATGGTTTGAAGCTAAACAAGCAAGCTAAGAGGAAACTTTATCAATGCCTACGCCCTATTTATCAATTTCGCTCCTAACCCTTCCAAAGGGTCCAAAGCAAATTTTCTTGGAGGTCTTGTACCTTGCTCAAACCTATGAACTAACCTATTCCTAAACATTTTTTGAAGGCAAATGACTTGATCTTGATGAGAAAGAGGATGAGAAATGAATTTTTATAAAGAAAAATTGAGCAAAATGTAAAATTCGCTTATGACCCTTCTTGAGGGTCCAGAGCGAATTTCATTATAGGTCCTAACCCTTCCAGAGGGTCCAGAGCGAATTTCATTATAGGTCCTGTCCTTGGAGAGGGTCCATAGTGAAAATTTAATTATAGGTCCCGTCCTTGGAGAGGATCCAGAGCGAAATTAATCCTAATGCCTTCTTGTTCATGATTTAAGGTAAGAAATGCTATGTTAGAATGAATATATTATGTATACTTAATCATCTTTTGTTTGTTTTGCAGATCAACAAGACCAAGTTGGAGGAAGATCACACGAGGACAAGAAGGACTTCTTCAAGCTTCATCCACATTAAGTACGCCTTAGATGCATGAGGAGGTACCCAAGGTGTTGCTAAAATCAAAGGACTTCAAGTGTTAGAACTTAGAACTATCCTCAAGGAGATCACAAGATATCGGAAGAAGGATCTTATAAACATTTCAAGGCAAGATGAGCTACTAGAGAAGGTGACTTGACCATGACTTCCTATCACCATTATCCAAAATCAAGAGGCTTCATCAAACACAAGAGACTCAAGGAAAGGTACACCATTCATCAGGTACATCAAGGACGAAGGAGGATCAAACAAGGTTAGTGCAACGGTACGTTGAAAAAGCAGATAGTTTTAGAAGAGTTAATCAAAGTTAGCTTCTCATCATCATCATATTGAATATCAAAAGGGATACGACATTCCTTGACTAACCAAGTGTAGGACAAGGTAGCATCCTAGTCACTGTTCCTCCAATCAGAAGGCTCCACCTCAACATGTCCAGATTCAATGAACCATGCTTGCACATGAAGGCACAAATTCCGATGTACCTACCCCGGTTTCCTATTGGTTTACTCATGAAATGTAATTTTCTCATTGGCTAAGAGAGTTTGTTGTAACAAACCTTAATTAGGGTTTTCATCCTGAAATCCTAGCCATTCATTCCAAATCACTCTGCGCCACTGAAATGTAAAGAGCTCTCTATATGAAGCTCTGGCTCTTCATTTGTAAGGGATAATAGTTGATGAATAGTCAGTAGAATAGTTAGTAGCAAAGAAATAGTGAATAGATAGCAATTAGAGTAGATTAGGAAGAGAAAGCAAGAAATTGTTGCCTTGATTGTAAATGAACTCCATTTTCCTTGATGTTATGGTGAAGTGTGTTGTTTCTTTGCAATATGCATGGTTTCTTGTTGAATCTTCATTTTAGATGGTAAATGATTAGATTGAATGAAGTTATTGAATGCACTCGTGTGGAATTCGTCTAGTCCAAACCACTAGCCTCTTACTGATTGTAAGGGGGCCCTATGTGGTCAACTGCCATTGAATGAGCTTAATCTTGAATTGTTATGCATCTATTGTTCATGTATTAATTTCAATGGTGATCAATGTCTGATGGTGTAACGATTTGAACATATTCGAAGCATCCCTTAGAAGATTGCACTAAGTTGGTGTCAAATTGTTCAACTTGATGGTGAGACCCAACCCAGTAGGACTCCACCTGGTTGTTCATCTATCTTCTTGCATTCTAGGTCTTAGATTAGATTCTCTAAACCCTACATCTTTTGTTATTTCTTTATTATCCCGGTTAGTAGATAGGACTCAAGTTCCAGCATATCAAAGCATTCAGGCAATCAAACGTAAGTCCCCTTTGTGAATCTAGCAAAATCACATCACACCAACAAAGCTTATCCACACGTAGAGACCCTACATATAAGACCCTTTGAGTTATTTCGATTGATCCTTAGGCAAATCTTCAGCATTGGAATAACTTTGTTCAAGAGAGGATAAGATACCTTGGTATTTTATTATGTGTCCGCATGTGCATAAAAAACACATCAACAAACACTTAATTCATGGTCTACGAATTCAAGGATGAAATGCATTCAAAGATGAAATGCAAGATTATGAGGAAATTACGCTTGACAAAGCAAGAAAAGTTGTCAAAAATGTTGTCGAGAAGTTGTCAAGGAATAATAATGAAAATCCAAAACCAAGACAACAAAAATTCCTTGTCAAGGTTGGATTTCCGACCTTGACAGGGAAGGAAAATTTGGAGAAAATCCAAGGCTTGAAGAGGAAAATTCCATGTCAAGGTCAGACTTTCCAACCTTGATAGCAGAGGAAAATAATGAAAATTCTAAGTGCTATCCTTGGATAAGATTGCAATGTTTATAGAAAATCCATGATTGAAGTATGGAATTCAAAGTGGAAGTGTTAAAATACTAAGTTGAAATGTGGAAATCCATAATTAAAATGAAAAAAATTCAAGATTCAAGTCTACTTTGTCCCTCTCAAGTTCTAATTTGCCTTGAGCATTTTGTGGAAAATCCTCGGACAACCTTGATTTGTGCTCACTTGTTCTTGTTCTATTTGGCATTATTGACATTTTCTTTTTCAGCTTGGCATTGTGGTTTTGAAGTTCTGGAGCAAAGGGTTTCAGAAGTTGATTGTGGAGACGGAATCCTTCACAATTTTGGAGTTCTTACAGCTGTGGAAGATCACCCAAGAGCAATCCTACAGGTTACATCATTCGAAGAATTGCAGGAATGCCTCCAATATTCAGATCTGAAGGGAAATCAGAAAAGATTTTCAGTGGTTCAAGGGCAGATTGAGGCACATTTGTTTGCAGATCCATTAGTGTGGCAGCTTTAGGCAAACCGTACCTTTCCCAGGCTGGCGGTACACCAGCTAGAAACCCACATGGGAGTTGGAGACACCCTTTGGACAGAGTTTACATGCTTTTTCAGACTTACACTTACATCAAACCTGGCCGTGCCAGTTGGGGTAAGCAAATTACTCCCAAACATACATTAGAAACATCAGCCAGTGTAGGGTTTTGAATTCATTAAAAGCAGATCAGATTTGTATGCAGATCTGCAACTAAATTTTGGGTATGTACATTGACGCTTTGATGCCCCAAAAAGTCAAATAAATTATCATTTGCTGCTCAATTTTCAGTTCTATGAATTTTCAGAATATTTCCATTATTGCAATCATCTCTTATTTGTCGAAAACTCAAAAAAAAAACCTAAAAATCAGAAAACTACCAAAACACAAAAAAATAAAAATAAAAAATCAGACCAGCATCTGAGATCCAAGGGTGGATCAAAACATTGTAGAATACTAATGTAGGGTCCTTCACTCACACAGTAGTCCTCATCTAGTCAAGCATAGAATCGATGCAGTTAAAAACCTCTACAAGGGGAGGTGCATCCCAATCCCCATATTTAAATACTTGCAAAACTAGAGCAATAACGAAGACTATGTATTTTGCATTACTCCAAAACACAGCACTCTTCACCATATCTAATGACCTGCAAAACTGGAGTGATGATGAAGACTATGTATTTTGCATCACTCCAAAACACATCACCCTTCACCATCTCCTTCACTCTCCTCCCCTGCTCTATCTTGGCCTCAGGCCACCTATTCCACTTTGTTGTCATAACAATGAGTAGTAGTGCCTCTAGCAACTCAATCATTCTCTCCAAGAGAATGAAATAGGATGCATATCTGGTCTCAACTAGTTTCAAGAACTCCTTCGAGAAGGTCCTAAAGAGTGTATGTGAATTTTGGTGGTTGCAGATAAAATTTTGCACATCACTCGCATCGTTGACCACTCCTCTAATCCAATCAATCTTCCTCAAGTCCTTGAGTGCATTGTTCATGGCATACACAAAACATGGAGTCCACTTGTTGATGCATTTTTTAGGACACCTCGAACACATAATAGAAAACGAAGTATTCTATCCTCTCTTGAACAAAGAAAACTCATATTCTAAATGACATGATCAAATGAGACAACTCCAAGGTTTACAATGCCAACAATCATTTTAACGCTTGGGATAGACTCAATAAATTTGATGTGATATTGTTGGAATCACAAGGGGACTTACATTTATGAACACTGTTGGAACGAGAAATCTTAACACATTTGGAAAATAAAAGATAAAAGAGACAAAAGGTTTAGAGATCTAATCTAAACCTATGGACAATGACAATAAAGGATGATGCTTTGATAGACGGATTCCACAATCAAACTTTGCTTCGCCATGTGGGAACAACGACACAAATCTGATGCAATCACAAAAGGATAACAGAGGGTTTTCATATTATGAACATTCATTCAAACATCAAGTAAATATCCACAATCGAACTAGTGCTCAACAAGGTTCAGGCTAACTTTGCATTGTAGTTTTCAATCAGCAAACCACAAAAAGTATGAACCGGAACTCCACCAAATACCATTGCATTTCACCATTATAATCAATGAACTTTATCTAAATTTGAAAAGTAACAAGAAAACATGCAACATATAGAAACAACACATTGATATCCACCACGATTCCATGAAAATAATGTATTAAATTCAACAAGTCTTGGCAACAACTTCAAGTTTCCTCCTCCTACTCTACTGCTGACTGTTATTTAACTATTATCTATTAACCTTTGCGAATGAGAGATTTGAGCCTTATATAGAGGTCTCTTTACATTTCAATGGCTTGGATTGATTCATGCTCAACGGCCAAGATTACAAGATAAAACCCTAATTAGGGTTAGTTACAACTATCTCCATTCGACCAATGAAATAATTACATCTTGATGGACACATGTCCTTCTTTGAGTGTGCACCAATAGGAATTGAGACTAGGTATGTTGAACAAACTCCAACGTAATGCCACGTGTCACTTGCTCCATTAGATGAATTAGGTTCAATGAACTTGGTCACATTGATATGGCATAACCTAATTGGCTTGCATGTAAATAGGATGCCAACTCAACTACTTGCACGCCCTGTAGACTTAATATCCCATTGCAAGCAATACCTCTTAAAACCTCAACATTATCCAATCCTTTGACGAATGTGATGGGCCATATTCCCAAATTGTATCATCTTAGTGATCAAGTTCTAACTTTGATTAACTCTTCTGAAACTATCATTCATTCCTTGATCACATTTCACTTTTATCTTTGGAATTCACCTCTTGTGATGCTTTTCCACTTTCAACTCTAGAATCTCGAAATATTTCTCTCCCTAATACTCCTTGATATTGAAATTCCTTCTCTTGGACTTGGATTCCCATGCTGTAGTTCATAACTTCATATAGTGAGAACCTTTGTTCATTTATCCTTCTTCATGTCTTGGATTTCTTGAAATGTTTTATCCATCATTTGAAATTCTTCTTTTGTCATTCCCTTCATGTTGCACTAACTTGATATTCCTTTGATTACTTCCATGTCGATGTGGAAACATCTTTCACACTATGGAGTAATCTTCTTCGTTGGTTTTTTCCAAATTGTGAAATCGTTGATGTTTATCCTTCATGTCTCCTTGAATGTTCATCATTTAAGTTCCTAGCCATGATTCCTAAAAATATCAAACACCACAAATCACTAATTTTGTAGATATAACATATGTTAATCCAAGTAAAATGCAAGTGAATTAAAATAAACATTGAAACATGTGAAACTTGCACTTTCTCTTGCACACTAAGGTGTGATAAGGACTTGGTCATGGATTTCCAAGTGGAAACCCATCACTATCAACGAATTTTGAAATTGATTCACCTTCTTGAGCACGTTTGTGGCTTAGGCAAGGATATAGGAGCCCAGTTTATCTACGCATGTGGAATAGCACCCACTTCTTAGATGTTAATGTCAACCCTCTTTCCCTTGGACCACAAATTAGAGCAAGATATGAGAGTTGACTAGGGCTAGATTGCAATAAAAAGGTGAAATAGCACCCACTCTAAGTGTTCTTCCTTTTTACCTTGGGCACATTTCTTATAGTGTCAAGCAATGTTGCAAGTTAGAGCGCATTTAAGGCTATCAAGAAAATTCCACACTGGAGAGCATTTTAGACCCTATCAAGGAATTTCCACACTGGAGCGAATTTGAAACCCTATCAAGGAATTTCCACACTGAAGTGCATTTGAGACTATGTCAAAGAATTTCCACACTGGAGCGCACTTGAGACTCTATCAAAGAATTTCCACACTAGAGCGCATTTCCTCACTGGCCAAGGAATCTAGAGTGCTAATTCATACATGCCAAGGAATTTCTCCTTCGAAGGGTACAAACTCACACTAGAAAGAAAATTTTGAATTTTCGAGGAATGTACAAGCGCATTTTCACCTAGCTCAAGGAATATAAAAAGTGTTTCAATGTTGAGGAAGGAAAGCTTGGGCGAATTTCAAACTAGGAAAAGAAAATGTAATAGGCACACTTCCACCTAGGAGTGGAAATCATGAGCGCAATTCCTAAGAGAGTGGAAATTGAGGTTAGGATTTCATGTAATGACAAGAAATTTTTTTCTAAGTGGGATTTCACTGTTGATAGGGAATTTTTCCTTGAGCATGATTTTACCATTGACAAGAAATTTTTCCTTAAGCGCAATTTCACTATTGTCTGGAAATTTTCATCCTTGGAGCACACCTTCATTGTTGACAACTTTCACTGCATCTTTTGTGTTTTGACAACAAATTGACGATATTGACAGCAATTCTTATGCAATTCTTGCACTTGACAACATTTGCAATACTTCCTACACTTCAACAACAATGTGAATTTCCACCTTTAATTCCAATCCTGATGTTTGTCCATGGATTCCGAACTTGAATTTTGAATTCCTAACTCAATTGACCCATTATTGATTGACAAAACATCGCCCGCTTAAGTGCTAGGAGATGGAACTACTGCCAAGCTACACAAGATTGACTAACCTAAGCAAAACACCTATGCTAACAAGCAAAAAGAGGGGTCCACATTTGCAATGGGGCGATGTGTGAAAATGTCACAACACCACCAAATATGTCTACAGGCTGCCTCAATAAGTTTCCCTATAGATCTGCAGACATGTGTTGCATATGTCACTACTTGGACCACATTTTGTGGCCCAACCTCTTCAATAGCCTCCCTAAGGACCTCAAACTGAAAATCAACACCTTTGTGATGCCCTATACAATCAAATGCTTTTAGAAAGTATGGGCCCTATGCACATGTAAGTATGATGTTGATAAGTAGACGATGGCTAATATCCATCACCCATCCATAACTATGCGACATCCAGACTCGACCAAACATGTATCCATCTTCTCCATCAAAACATTGACCTTGGAATAGTTCTTATGCAAGATCGTGGTCCTCAATTTGGTCGGACCTGATGGCACATATGATGGTCCCTCCCTCGCCACCATCAATATTCATCTCCTTATAATAAGGAGACCGAGCTACATGAAATGGGATGCCATTGGCAAAGAAGAACTTGCCAATGGCATCATCTATCTCATCCTTCAGCTGCACATTAAACAATTCAGCTATAGAGTTACTTTGCAACTTGTGTTTCTCGATCCCCTTACCCTCTTGTGATTGGGCCATAGCACTGGAAGTGGACGAAGGTCTTGACATCACTCCTCTCATCTACAATGTAACAGTAGAAGTATGTAGTTGGCCCTACTGAAGCTATGCCCTACCAAACAACGACACGGGTCCACTCCTTTCACACTCGAAGAAAAAGGAAGTGTGCATTAAATCTAGTCATGTTGCCATACCATGCAAGACCACAAATATTGCATTACCACTTCCTTGTGCCACCACCTGTCCATAATGTGCCTACTATTTTTTATGCAAACTATTCGAGAGGACATCTAGGATCATAAGTACCCTTAGCATATTGTGCCACTAATTCGGAAGGGCAATCTGTACTAGCTGCTACACTCGCCATTGAACTAGATTGGGTTCCAGGGTCAGCCCAATGGTCAGCCCACTTAGCCTCAGATCCATATTCTAAATCATTTCCACTATGAAAATGAATTTCGCTCATCCTCGTGCATGTCATGAGAGCTCATTGTGACAGTGACATTGCATTTCACAAAATCAAAATGAAAATAGATTCAATAAGCTCCTAGTTTAACAAATTTCAAATTTGAAAACAAAATTTAAAATTTGATGTTGAATCTTGAGGGCAAAACGATTAATGAATAATTCATCATTTTGCCCTCAAGATTCAACATCAAATCTGATTTTGAAACTGAAACGAAGAAAAAACAATAAAAAAAATGTAAATCAAAAAATGAAACAAACAAAAAAACAAAAAATAACCTACCTGTTGTGACCTTTTCACACATTGCCCCATTGCAAATAGGGACCCCCCTCTTTCCTACTTTCCGCGCTTTATTAGTCTAGGGTTTTGGCATTTAGGCAGCAATTTTCAAGCTTTCAGTGCCAAAGTTTAAGTTTTGAAGTGATCATGCCCAAGGTTTTAAATTTGAATAGGATCAAATGTTTCAAAAATGTCAAAATTGTCAATGTGATCCTAAATTTTGCTTAAGTCTAGGGATTGCAACAGCGTTAAATTTGAGGGTAAATGTGTCTAAATGTTGCAAGTCGGTGATATTTTTGTGCTAGAGCATCAAAAGATCCTTTAGGAGGTGTTTTTCTACTCCTTGGGAGTAAATTAAGTCAGATTTGCACATTGTCCCAATGGACCCTTATTTTCCCCTAGTTGGAATATTGAATCAGTGTGAAAATCATCATTGTCCCGATGGAAAACATGAAATTAAGGCCTAAAAATGAGTTGTCCCGATGGAGGACGTTTTTCCACCAAGTAGTGAAGCCATAAAAGGACATTGTCCCAATGGGGCATGACTTTCCCCACAATGTGTCCTGATGGACCTGTAATGGACACCCTAGAATGCCCAAAAACTAAACCAACTACTGATAGGAATTTAGTCAAACAGTTTGCATCCAACTCCTTATTTCTCCCTTTAATGTTTAAACCCACTTATGGCTTCGGAAATGAAATGCTTGTTTGTTTTTAAGTCTTTGCATAGATTTGAAATCACATAACATGAACTAGAAGGAAATTACAATAATATGCAACATGAAGATTGAACTACTACTGATATGATATTATTTCCAGAATTAATAAAATCAAATACATAACAGATTTTTTCAACTCACTAAATACTCCAGCATTTTTGACATAATGTTCCAACAATGACTTCCCATCTTGCTGCTACAGTAACATGAATAGTGTTGTGCTACAATAACGTGAATAGTGTCATGCTACATTGTCGTGAATACTGTCATGCTACAGTAACGTGAATAGTGCTGCTACAGTATTAATTAGTCTTCAATTGGTCCAATATCTTCATAAAATCATCCCTTCAGAATGGCATAAGTATTGGACAAGAAGTGATGAAGGTATGAGCAAAAACACCAAATCTGCCTGTAGCTGGAGATGCACCCAATCTACCTGCTAATGAAGCTGATAGCAATGGATTCCAAAGGCCAAACCCTAAAGGAATGACGTCTAGAATGTCACAAGAGAGGATAAACGTCCCCTAATGCCAAGAACGGATCTGCAACTCGCACATCAATTTCTTCCCATATTCAACATGCCGAGTGAAGCCACAAAAGCTTCCTTTTATTCTTTCTCCAAGGGTCGACCCAACTCACTTGAGCAATGTGGGATAAAAGATGTGCAATATAAAACATATTAAAATATTCACCTATGTCTCCGTTGGTGCCCCTTTGATTTGCACACATCCCCATAAAATAAATATTAAAGTAACACTTTAATATTTTACAATTAAATTAAATGTTACTTTAATAACACTTCAGGCATTAAAATATATTAGCAATCGGACTCCGAATAGCGCGAGTGATAGCTCGTCGAAAGCTCTCGCCGAGGAGTATCGAATCCAATCACCAAAGCTAGCCTCTGTTGTGTCCTGCTGACTTACTAAAAATAGTAAGTATGCCTGAAACTAAGTAAATCAACTCCGTTTTAGCCCAAACTAGAAATGACTAGGCCAAAACACTCCAGGATCCCCTTAAACCCTTCGTTAGCCGTCGGGACCATGTAGAGCTAGGCTAACGCACATACACTTGGTCAACTGCTAAAGTGAGGACACTACAGTCCGCCCCCCTTGAAATTGCTTGTCCTCAAGCAATCTCAGTCCAGCCTGTTGTATCACCTGCTCATTCTCCCATGTAGCATCTTCCTCCGACAGGTCTCTCCATCTTACCAAATACTCCTTCACTATCCTGTTTCTGAGTTTCCTCTCTCTGGTGTCCAGAATAGCCTCAGGTACTAACACAAGCTTTCCCTCCTCATCCAAAGGGGGTAAATCTGCAGAAGGTACTACACTCTGACCAATGGCTTTCTTAAGCCTAGACACATGAAATACATTGTGTACCTGACTGCCCTCTGGAAGCTCAAGCTCATAGGCGACTTCGCCCACCCTACGAATCACTCTGTAGGGACCATAAAATCTAGGCTTCGGCTTCTCTGCTCCGCTCGTCTTGAGTGATGACTGCCTATATGGCTGTAGCCTCAAATACACCATGTCCCCCACCTCGAAACTGCGCTCTACCCTATGTTGGTCAGCATACAACTTCTGCTGATTTTGAGCCTGTTGTATATTCTCCTTGAGCACTCTCAAGATATCCTGACTATCCTGCAACAAATCCTTGGCTTTGGGCACTCTACTGTCCCCCAAAACCTAATCCATGAAGCTTGGTGCTTCATACCCATGTAATGCCATAAATGGAGTCATCCTGATGCTCATGTGATATGTGGTATTGTAACAATACTCCCCCATGTGTAACCACCTGACCCAAGCTCTCTGCTGCACAGTCACATAGTTTCATAAATAACCTTCCACCCATTTATTTACTATCTCCGTCTGCCCATCTGTCTGAGGATGGTAGCTCGCACTAGGTGTAAGATTTGTACCGCACAGCCTGAACAACTCCTGCCAAAAGGCGCTCATGAACTTGCTATCCCTGTCACTAACAATAAATCTCGGTAGCCCATGCAACCTAAAAATCTCTCTGAAGAACAAATATGCCACCTGAGCTGTTGCGTAAGTAGAAGGAATAGAAAAGAAGTGAGCAAACTTCGTCAATCTAACTACCACCACATAAATGCCATCTCTTCCCTGCACTCGTGGTAAACCAATGATGAAGTCCATATAAATGCTTTCCCATTTCCTGTTCGGAATAGGCAAGGGTTGTAGTAAACCTCCATGAAACGTGTGCTCTCTCTTATTCTGCAGACAAACTGCACACTCCCTGACATACCTCTGAACATCATCCTTGAGCCCTCTCCATGAGAACTGCTCTCAAATCTACCTGTAGGTCTTGAAGACCCCCGGATGCCAAGTTGTAGGCGCATCATGAAATGCCCTCAGTATCGCCTCTCTCAACTGTGATGACGGAATCAAATAAACCTTGTCCTGAAATCTGATCAATCCATCTATCACCTCATAGCGATCATCCTGTATAGTACCTGAAATCAAACCAGAAGCCCAAGTATCTCCGATATTTTCTGCTATAATCTTATCCCTCCAATCTCCTATAATCTCTGCAAGAGCACAAATGTGAGGTCTTCTGGATAAGGCATCAGGTACTACATTCTTCTTCCCTTTGACAAGCTCAATGTCAAAGTCATAAGCCTGCAATTTAGTGACCCACTTCTGCTGCCTGTCATTCAAGTCTCGCTGGCTCATGAAATACTTTAAGTTGTTGTGATCCGTCTTGATCACAAACTTCCCTCCAACCAAGTAGGATCGGAATTTGGCCAAGGCATGTATGATGGCCAACATCTCACGATCATAAATAGAATAGCTCCTCTCCACACCCCAGAGCTTCCTACTCTCAAAAGCGATGGGGGTGCTTCTCCTGCATCAATATTGCTCCAACCCCATCACCCAATGCATCACAATGAAGCTCAAAAGGCTTCGTGAAGTCTAGTAGAGCTAGGACTGGACATGAAGGCATCACCTGCTTGAAATGCTCAAAACACCTTTGTGCTGCCCCTGTCCACATGAAGGCCCCCTTCTTAGTAAGATCTATCAAGGGAGCAGCTATCTGAGAAAACCCCTTAACAAACCTCCTATAAAAACCACATAAGCCAAAGAACCCCTTAAGCTAAGTAAGGTTCGTAGGCGTGGGCCAATCAACAATAGCTCTAATCTTTTGAGGATCCACCCGAACTCCCTCTGCACTGATGATGTGACCAAGGTACAAAAGCTCTGTCATCCCGAACTCACACTTAGAATCCTTGGCATACAGTGACTCTCTCTCCAAAATAGATAGCACCTCCTCAAGATGCTGCAAATGCTCCTCCCATGTCTTGCTAAAGACCAAAATATCGTCAAAGAAAATCAAAACGAATCTCCTCAATTGCCCCCTGAACACCTGGTTCATGCAACTCTGAAAAGTAGCAGGAGCATTGGTTAGCCCAAATGGCATAACCAGAAACTCGAAATGACCATAGTGTTGTGCGTTGCACACGCTCCCTGTCACCGACACAGGGTCCCCCTTCCTATTTTTTGAGCCTTTCGTCCTCGCCCTGTTGAGTTTCGTGCAGAGTGTCTGTTGTGCGTTGCACACGCTCCCTGTCGCCGACAGGGTCCCCCTTTCCTATTTTGAGTTTTTTGATCGTTATCCCGAGGATCCAAGCAGAGTTTCTCGTGTCTCTTCGAGCGAGTTCGTGATCAGTCCATAAGCTGATCGACGTTGGAGTAATGAACCAATGAGTCCTCCTGACTGATCTGGCTTTCGGGCGTAAGTGCCGAAAGCTTTGTTCCAAAATTTTGAAAGATTGCCTTGGATAGGCGTAAGATGGTAAGAACCAACGGACCCCGCCAACCCAGAGCTATAAGGCCAATTGCATAAAGTGTGCTACCCGACCCTTGCGAAGAACGGGCAAAAGATGATTTTCGCCTCCTAAAGGATCAAATTGCTTGGCCAAGTGCCTTGGTATTTTGATGCCTCCCAAGTCCAAATTTGTGGAGTCTGGCGAAGTTGCGGGAAGGTCCGACATTCTGTGTAAGTTTCTAAAATTCTCTAAGGAGCAGATTTCCCCCCCCCCCCCTCGAGATCACCAATATAGGAGAACGATTTTCGGACCTCAGGTCCGAAATTTTTAAACGAAGGCGGAATGTTCTGAAAAGGATGCGTAGGGTCCGAAAGCCCGAAAGGGCGCTTAGGTCCGAGGTTGCGGTGTCTTTTTAACGCGTTAAGCTCCGAACTTTAAAAAATGAAGATAAGAGATATATCGCGAGGCATCTTTCGGACCCCAGGGCAAAGTTTTAAAACACAAAAGTGAAAGTTAAATAACGCGATTATCCTTTTCGGACCCCAGGTCCGAACTTTGCGAAGGCAAAGTCAAAAACATAACGCGATCATCCTTTTCGGACCTGTTGACGTGTATTTTGTACACTGCCTAACACAGAATAAAATACCCAAGGGTACCTTATCCTCTCTTGAATAAAGCCTCTGATTGCTGAAGATATCGGGAAAAGGATCAATCAGGATGACTCCAAGGTTCTTGTATGTAGGGTCTCTACGTGTGGATAAGCTCCAGTGGTATGATGTGATTTGCTGGAATCACAAGGGGACTTACATCTGATGATTGAACTTCCGATCTGCTTAGCTGGAACACAGGCTCTTACTGGCTTAGATTTGAAAAAATGGAAAAAGGATGAGGGCGAAGAGAAGATCTAATCCTAATATTAAGAATGTAGGAGCAATGATTTGATTTTTTGATGAAACTCTAACTAGGTCTTGTTTTGACATCAATGGACCATCTCCACAAGGCTAGTGCGATCTTCTAAGGGAAGCTTTATGATGTTCAAATCATCACTGCAGGCATAGACACCATCAAGTTGATGCATATCAATGAAGAAGCGACAAATTGAAATTGAGCTTAAGCTGAACGATTCCAGTTGACTACACAAGGCAAGTCTGCAATCAACAAACTGCTAGTAGTATGGATATACAAATTCCACCATCAATCAATCACATTTCCTCCATTCATCTAATCATCTACCATCTAGGATTGAAGACTCAACAAGAAACCATGCAAATTGCAAGAAATGACACACTTCACCATTACTTCAATGAAAATGGAGTTTGTTTACAATCAATGGCAACAATTTCTTGCCTCGTCTTCCTATTCTACTCTAATTGCTATTCTATCAATTTCTAACTACTCTCTATTCACTAACTAACTCTAACTCTCTCTAATTTATTGCTAATTAGCCTTTACAAATGAAATGCCAGGGCTTATATAGTGCCCACAATACAATTTGATGGCTTAGATCAATTCAAGATCAATGGCCAAGATTCAACAATGAAAACCCTAATTAGGGTTTGTTACAACCATTACATAACATTTAATGCTCGACCAATGATAAAATTGTATTGCTTGGACACATGTCCCCTCTAGAAAAATCGACCAATGGATAGCCGGGGTAGGTACATCGGAGTTTGTGCCACCTTCCATGAGTTAAGTACATTGAATCTGGACATGCTGAGGTGGACCTCACTGATTGGAGAAAGGATGACTAGGACGCCACCTCATTTGACACTTGTAACTTGGTAGATATTCAACTTGATGTTGTTGAGAAGCTTGCTTTAATTAATTCATCTGGAACTATTTACTTCTTCAATAAGCCCTTGTTCTAACTCCTTTTGTCCTTGATGTGCAGGATGATGATGTACCTCGCCTTGGAACGCTGGATTGAAAGAGGTTGCCCTTGATGACGTTAGTCCAAAGAAGGTCGTCCTTGTCCTTGCTTGATCGTCCCGATGAAGACCGTCCTTGATCCGGCTTGATTTTTCTTGATGAGATCTCCATTTGATGCCTACACAACATTTCAAAATTAGCAACATGATTTTGCAATATATAACATAGATTAGATTAATTTTTAGGAAACTTCATAATAAATCCTTGAGTTATTATTTCCTAAAAAACGATTGAGCTTATTGAAATTCAAAATTTCAAAAATTCAAAATTTTAAGGCTATGACGATCAAAATTCGAAATTAAAACAAGGGATCTTGTCATACCTTACTTGAGAGTTTAACACTAGAATGCAAAACAAGGAATTTGCCTAGGCAAGATTGACGTTAGATGGTCTTCAACGTGATCTCTTCCTCAAGTTAGCAACTTCGCCACCTTTGATATGCCCTTGACGTCCTTGGCAAATTCGCCCAAGTGAAACTTCAAGTTCGCCTCTCCTTTGGATAGTAGTTCGCACCACTTTGCTTGAAATGAAAGCTCGCACTTGAATGGTAAAACGATGATGTAAAAATGAAGGTTTTCACCTCCCCTTTATAAGCACTTACCTCTCACCTCCATATAGGCCGACTTTTGTAAAAATAAAGCAATTTAAACGATTTTTTAATAAATAACAAGGGCCGACCTTCATAAAACAATAAAATACCAAGCGCTTCCTTTGATTTTTTATTAAATTAATAATTAATTATTAAATGCCTTCATTTTTAATTAATAAACTTCGATTTTTTTATAAGGCAAAATAATTAATTAATACCAAGCGCAATATTTAAATGCCATTTGATTGAATTTTCAAAAATTATCGATTTTAGCATTTAAAATAAATTTAAAAATATTTGTTTAAGCGCCAAATTTTGAAGATGAAAGATACGTACCTCATCGCCCTGGTCCCTGACTGAGGGACAGGAGCGATCCATCAACTTCATCTTGATCCTTGCATTTTTTACGTCCAAAATCTTCATCTCCACGTTGAATTTGCCATTTTCGCTAGGATTTTCGAACTTGAGTGTCCTGCTTGTGTGAATGAGTGCTCTTTGATCATTATCGCCCTGGTCCCTTGGAGAGGGACAGGAGCGATCTTCATGTTTTCACTTGAAATTCTCCGTTCTTGATATCAACTTCTCCTTTATTTTCTTTCAAACAACGCTTTGAACCCTTTGCAAGTTTGTTTTGTCATGATCTTCGAAGGAAAATAAGCGCTTTGGCAAATATCGCCCTGGTCCTTTGGAGAGGGACAGGAGCGATCCTAGTGTTTTCTCCTTAATCTTGCATCTTTGATTTCAAATTTCCATCACAAGGTAAATAATAACATTGTTTCTTCACTCCACGCTTGTTACACTTGATTTTTACAAGGCATTTAGACGTTGGAAGGATCATCGCCCTTGTCCCTTGGAGAGGGACAGGAGCGATCTTGAAGCTATAGCCAAAACGCGTTATCTTTCAACCCTGGTTCCTCGTTCATTGCCTCTTAAAGGACGTCCTTGACCTTGTGTGAACTTACCTTGACATGCATTTAAAGGAAAATGAAGGATCCTATGCAAATCGCCCTGGTCCCTTGGAGAGGGACAGGAGCGATATAGCTTCTTTGTTCGATTTGGTGATCATTTAACGTTTGAAGCCTTTGTATATCATCTTCTAATCATGCCTTGGACCCTTTACCACCTTGCAAAACCTTGACCTAACGTGATTTTTGAGAGATTTGACCAACATGATAAACATCGCTCTGGTCCCTTGGAGAGGGACAGGAGTGAATTTCAAAATTTTGAGCTTGTCATTGTTTTGACCAACTTGCAATCACTTTCATCGTGTAAAATAAAGTCCCTCGATCCTCCTTAGTCGCTTGATGTGTGATAAACTTTCAAAATTTATGCCTTTATACAAATTTCGCGCTAGTCCCTTCCTGAGGGACAGGAGCGAACTGGGATATTTTAGTGCAAATCTTTCAATGTTGGCGACCTTTGATGCTTTGTGCTTGATTGGAACACTTCGAAACGTCCTTGCCACCTTGTTCTCCGTCTTAGAGTATCTTGAATTTGAAGAAGAGGCAATATTATCATTATATCGCCCTGGTCCCTTGGAGAGGGACAGGAGCGATCTTGGTCCTGTAGGCATCATTTCAATTTATCACCTTCAAAACTTATCTTCAACGGATTTGTAATGTACCTTTTCACTCATCCATGCCTTGGAAATCTTTCAAACTTGGCAAAAAATTTGTCTAAGACAAAAATCGCTCTGGTCCCTGCAAGAGGGACAGGAGCGAATTTGACCTTCTAGGCAAAAACTTCATCATTTCATTGTTTTTGATCAAGTCTGGATGCTCTATCATGCTCATTTCGTCCTTCACCATGCCTTTGATGTCTCAATTCGTCCAAACAAGGTCAGAAATGACTCCACTAAGCATTTTCGCTCTAGTCCCTTGGTGAGGGACACGAGCGATTCGCCTTGGTCCTCCTGGGAGGGACAGGAGCGAAATTCGCTCTGGATCCTCAGTGAAGGACAGGAGCGAAATTTGACTTTGAACTCTCTATCAGGATAATTTTTATGGAATATAACATTTAAGTATAAGTGACATTTCCTTCTTATACTTTAAGTTATATTCCATATATACTTTCAGGATGTTTGAGAGTGGTTTCAGACCTCCAGGAGTTATATTGCAAAATCTAGTTTTTGGAGGTTTTTTCAGTTTCCAGACTTAGTCAAATTTCAGGATCAGGACATTCCAAACTTAGCCAAATTTTAGGACAGGACCTCACTCAAGCCGGACTTGCTATCCTATTGATCCCCTGGGCGACATTCAAAATGCAAAGGCTAACTAACAAAACCCTAAAAGACCAAAAAAACAAACCCAAAAAAGGAAAAAACATGGGTCCCCATTTGCAATGGGGCGATGTGCGAAAACGTCACAACGGGACCCCAGGTCCGAACTTTGCGAAGGCAAAGTCAAAAACATAATGCATCTACTTTTCGGGCTTAAGCTCCGAACTTCGGCGAAAGTCGAGTTTAAATATAACGCACCTCATTTTCGGACCCCGCGTCCGAACTTTGTCGAAAGTAAAGGTTTAAAACACGAAAGTGAAAGTTTAAATTTAACGCATCTCATTTTCGGACCCCACGTCCGAACTTCGTCCAAAGTGAAAGTTTAAAAACCTAGCGCGAGCCCTTTCGGACTTTAGGTCCGAGCTAACACGAAAGTAGAAGTTTAAAACACAAAGGGAAAGTTTTAACATGATACAATCCTTTTCGGACTTAAGCTCCGAACTTGTCCGAAGTTCAAATTTAAAACAACAGGGAGTCTCACCTTTCGGACTTTAGGTCCGAACTAACACGAAAGTTGAGTTTAAAAACATAATGCAATTCCTTTTCGGACCCCAGATCCAAACGTTGGCAAGTTAAAACAAAAACGAGGGCAAGGAAAAACGCGAAGCCAATTTTAACGCAGAAACACGAAGGAAGACGCGGAGGTAGAAGTGAAGCACGTTGATGAAGTCCGAGTTTCGGGCCATTTAAAAACACCAAACGCCCATCTTCGGACCCCTGAAGATTAGGTCGCGGAGCTCACATTTCCAACCCCAGGTTCGAAGTCCACGAAGCTTTAAACCGCGAAGCCAGCTTTTTAGCGCAACGCAAAGTTTTAAACCCAGGTCCGAAGCCGCGAAGGGGAAGTGCGAGAGGTTTGTTTCTTAGAAGTTGAACGAGCAGGTTGAGATCTCCATGGTTTGCAAATAGCGTCCAAACTCCGAATTTCGTGCAGACCAAGTAAAGCCAGGTTAAATCCGAAGCCTCCAAATTTGTCAAAATCCAAAGTTAGAAAGAATGCAATTCAAAATTTGAAAGAGCTCTCAAAATCCGAAAAACAAGGAGGTAAGACGCCGCATTACCCTCCCGTCAACCATTTAAAATTCAGATTGCTAGGGATAGAACCATGTGAAATTGATAAATCCTCTTTCATCCTCCAAACCGCGAAAATTTAAATAGGAAGGATAACCGTTGGGATTCAAATTTTGCAGGATCGTCCGTTCGCCTCGCGCAACAAGGTCGGGCAATCACTCGTCATTCACTCCCATCAGGTAAGTACGCTTTAACGCGTATGGTCATTTAAAATGTGTAAATCAAATAGGCAAATGCGCGAAATTTAAAATGCTTGGAGTCTGCATCTCCGTTATTCGAACATCCAAAATTTAGGATTCATTCCCGAGGTTTAGCCAGAAACTGCATCTCTTTTCAAATTCAAATTTCTCATGTTTTGCCTCTGTTCAAAATTAATTCAAAATTGGAAAGTGATGATAGTCATAAATCTTCAGGAATATGATGCTGTTAAAGTTAATCAAGTTGTTAGCCAAAATGATATTTAAACTAATCCCGATCTGTTGAAGCACTTCTGTTATTATCTAACCCGCATTATCATTCTTGTATCACCTTGTAATCCGTGTCCGGCTGTGCAGGATAAATGCCTAAGTCGGCAGCAGAATCATCAAAAACACCCGCTGCAGCCGAAACCTCACGAGCATCCAAATCAGACATCCCGCGGAAAGGTGAAAGAATGAAGTATCAAAATCAGAGGGGAGGATTAAGAGAGTCGAAAGTCCAGAGCGTTTGGGACAACATTGGTGACACCGACCTTGGCCACATTGATATTCAAGACTTCAGGGATAGGGTCTTCTCACCCAACGCATATGGCAGGCCTAGGCAAATGGTGGAAAGTGGCATCGCCCAAGCAGCAGGTTTTCCTCCAGCAATCCAGAACTATGAATTAGTAGTGGAAGTTGCTCGGCATTACGAACCAAAGTCCAGATTAGTGCTTCTGGAAGATATGACTATCGCCGACTTCTCCCCTGAGGCTATTGGTGATGCATTTGATATCCCCTTTCCAAATAATCCCATAGCTACAACAATGGATGAGGCGCAAGGGGCATATGATATGAACCCGACCCGATGCAGGGCATTGATTAACGAAGAATGGTTCAAGGAGAAAAGGCCTTCAAGCACCAAGATTGTGAAAAAGACCCCCAGGAGTGACTTTCATAATGAACATGGGGACATGGTCACCTTACTCAGCCAAGTCATTGGACTTCCTAAGTCCAGCTACTTTGAAGAGTGGATGTTCTATTTTACAGAGCAGGTCTTTGCCGGAAAGTCTAAGTTTGACTGGGCCCAGATCATAAGTGATAACATCCACGCTCAGCTGATTGAGCTCGAGACAAAGAAGTACTTCACCATGACCTCCTATTTGGTCTATATGTTTGCAAAGAACCAGCCACTGCCAGGGTTAATAATGAAAGGTGAGATCGGGAATGGGCCTGGTCAGGTAAAGGTTTATGATTGCTACCCGCAGCTGCATTATCAAGATATAGCTCAAAGGGAAAAGAGCAGCCCGGCTTACGCGGTTGGACAGTACGAACGCGTCAACGACGCCTTCACAATGCGCCTAGTCAGGCTAATGCAGGGAGGGTTACACATAAGGCTCTCGGAGCAAGCTACCACTTTAGTGCAGAGGTATGGGGCCTGGTTCATTCAGTTCCCAAGGTTCTCCTACATCCGAATAGCTGGCTTCGAAGGTGCCCCCCTTCGACTTCCGCGGTACCCAACCGATAAAGTAGTCCTCATGGAGGTGGCAAGACAATCACGCCCTGTCGGCATATTACTACGAGAGAGCAAGCAGGCTGGATTCGCATTTCCAATGATCATAGGCAGCCATGATGTCCAATTGAGAACCCCCACCCTAGCAGAGGAGTCCCTTGCAGAGCTAGCCTCTTATGGCCTACAGGAACATTTCCCAAGGAAATGTTTTGATCATGACAATTTGGCGAAGAGAGCTTACGGTAGGCGCTACAGAGCAAAGGAGTCAATTGAAGATTATTGGAAAAATTGCTCCGATGACTACGAAGTCAGGCGACGAGAATATTCTAGATTGAGTGTGCAGCAAATGCGACTCTTTGAGTACCGTCAGGTCCCGGATCAGCTCACAGACTCAGGGAACTGCCTCCAAGTCCGAGAATTCGAGGCAGTAAGGCACCTCTTGCCAGGCGTTGATTGGTCTCAAGACCCAATCACGGATTTCGAAGCAGTTATGGCAGCCCCGGCAAGATACACAGATCAATGGTTACATCACCAGATCGAGAGGCTAGTCCATGAGGGGGTCTAGTTTCCTTACCATCTGATGGGCAGTTTCGACTCTCAGTCTTCCGAAGACGAAAGGACATCAGCTGAAAAACCAGAGAAAAGGAAGAAAGCTAAGGCTTGCAGAGCGACTCGGACGTCCAAAAGAACAAGAAGGGAGAAGATTCCCATAAGGAGGCCAGAGACCACTTCATCTTCAAAGGACCCCAATTCGTCCGACGACGCCATAGATTTGGATTGTATACCTGCCCCGCCTTCCCAGAGCGACATAGAGGCATTCCAAGCCAATGATCCTCCTGCTCCAGATATGCCGGACACCAAGCAAAAGGGCCCCAATTCGACCAAGCCGGGTGACCAAATAAAGGAAGGAGAAATCCCATCCACCCAGGAGATCGAAGTGCATGAACTTACCCAGCAGAGCCGTCACGAATTGCTACTCCTCCATGCAGCCGAGGACGACTCGACTATTGAAGGGGAACAAAGAACAGACGAGATTCATGAGCTCGAGGGAACCAAGGAGCCACCGTCACAGGAAGATGTCAGACAATTGTTCAGTGAAATAGGGGAGAACTCAGATGCAAACAAGGAGCTTCCTCCTCCTTTCACCCCTCTGATGGCGGGACAGCTGCTAATTTGTGATCAGCCGGTTGAGAGCATGGGAGAACAAGGTGCTAACTTAACCCTATCCTCAACCCAGACGGTGCCTCAAGAGTGGCTGATCGCCAGAGCTCAGCACAGGGCCGCCACCAAGGCACCCATCGATCTGGAGGACATCTTCTCACGAATGGATCAAGCAAAAGCTAAAGGGAAGAAGAAACCAAGAACATACTCTAAGGTAACCAGGGATGAGCAAAGGAACCGCACTCTTCATATTGCCACCCCGCCCGTGAACAAGCCAGCAGATCAGATAACACTAGCAGATTATAGCATTACGACTGTCCCCATCGGACGAGCTACAAAAGAGCAAGAAAAGGAGGAATTTAAGGACTCAGTGCAGAACATATTCAGACAGCTCGAGGAAATCACTGCCGAAAAGGATATGTATCGGGCCCGTGCTGAACAGGTCGAGGGATACATCGATAAGCTCCTGCGGCCATTACACAACCCCTCTGAATCCCATATTCCCCCAATAGCATTGGCGCAAAGGACCACAACTGAATTTGAAGGAATTCGGGATACCGCAAAGGCCGTCAAGGAATGGGTGCAGGACATCAAGAAAAAGGGAGAACAGATCCTCAGAGAAGTAAAGGAAATGGCTCTCCATCGAGAGCTCACTCTAGTCAGGCTGTTGGAGGTAAAGAGGGAATCCCTTCACATGCATGAAGTAGCGGCCTCTACCCTTCCCCTCCTAAGAGCTCTTTTCTGGACACATACACAGATTCCCACACTGCCTGACATCCTAGATCCCCATGGCATCAGTGTTCTCAAGGAATGGTACTGGACCGTCACCATGAAGAACGACGCCCAGGAAATTATTGACAAGGAAAATGACGCATGTGAGGCAATTCTGCAGAACATGCAAGAACTAGGCAAGACCATCCTCCGATCAATGGTTTCGGGGTGGATAAATGACCTATCCGACAGTGTAATCCGGCCGGATTGGGAGGAAAGGTTGGGAGCAGATAAGGTTTCTTATTCCATTGAAGACTTGAGTTTTGCTGGTCAGTTCCATTCAGACATATTGTGCTTCGAGCGTAATCGCTCCAGCTGGAAGGACAGTTTAAGGCACGTGGACCAGTATCTCGAGGGCATGCAGTACAAAATTCGCCACCCTCCCATGCCACCTTTTAGTCCCCTCTTCCAATTATGCATCAAGTTTCAGGAATATGTCCACAAGGAACGAGCAGCAGGTCATGATTTATGGCAAGAATACCTGCATGGCGAAGACCAGTTTCTACAGAAAGAATGTGAAACCAAAATAGAAAAAGTAGTTTCTCAAAAATGCCTTTTTCCCTCCAAGTCTTAAAAGGTGCACTTTTGTCCCAAAAAGGTGACAGTTGACTTTCGGTCAACATATTGTAAAGTTTTTTTTGTCCCCCCCTTTTTGGATTATTTCAATAGTTGTAATTATCCTTTTTTGGTAGTTATTGCTCCCTTTGGGGTGGTTGTTGATATTTACCCCCCATTTATGGGTGTGGGTCCCTCTTTTTGTAAGGATGAATCTGGGCCACTTGTCTAGATTAGATCTTGGCCATTCATCCATTTTTGGAAACCTATTTAAGGGGACTGGTTTTCCCTCATTTGAGAGGAAGTTCTTGGATTGTTGCGAAAGCTCTGAAGGAATTTTGCAGGAATTAATACAATGGATTAAAATTACCTTCAAGTTTCCTTGTGAGTGCATGGTCTCCTTCTTCATTTAATTTAGAAAGCTTTTAATTATGTCTATTCATTTTGCACAGCAGTTCTTACCAAGCATCTGATAGAACCTTCACAGTCCATACCATTAGAGGATAGCTGATTGCTTTTTTTCCTTTCCGCATGGTTAATCTGGGCTATTTTATGATTCAGTTCGATTATCAAATATATATATATCATGAATGTAGAAGTTCTAATATCGTATTTGGTAATATGAAAATCTGGTTTCTCCTTTGAAGATTGCACTAAGTTTATGCAAACATTGTGTCTGAATGACTGATGAGGCTTAATTTAGTTTCCTGGAGGTGTCTGTCTGCTTGATTGAATCTGCTGTCCTAGTTAGAATTTACAGTTCTCTTTCTCCCTATCCTTCCTTTCTTTCCTCCCAATTTTATCCCCTTTTTTAGAAATCTGCAATCCTGCTAAACCAGCTTCAAATTAACCAACATCACCTGAAAGAAAACCGTAAAAGGTCCCCGGGAATTTATACATGGAATTGCCAATCAAACGTAAGTCCCCTTGTGTTTCCAACATAAACACATCAAGCCACTGAGAGATCCCACAGTCAAGACCTGACAAAAGAAACCTTGAGGTTATCCCCTTTGATCAAAACGTAGAAAATAGCATTAGGGATTCCCTTATTTCAAGAAAGGGTAGGATACTCAGTGAGTTTATTCTATTCTGCGTTGGCCGTATGGAGTTTGCAGCGATGCGATTTCATCCACGTCAACAGTGTCTCGCGTCCTTTCGCGCGAGTCCGCAACTGGTCCGTTAAGTGATGATGTCAAAAAAATGAGCCGATAAATCCATCAGGCTAGTCCAGCCCTGGGGCACGATGCCCAGAGTTTGTTCGAAATTTTGAAAATCACCTTGGATAGGCGTAAGGTGATAGAAATTGGCGAAGCCCGCCAAGCAAGAGCAATGCGTCTAACGGTCGCACGAGGACCAAAGTTGCCGCTTTTCGCACAAGAGCTACAAAGTAGATTGCATAAGGTTTGTCTCTGCTATGTTTGTGGGATTTGAGTAAAGGATGATTTTCGCCTGCTGGTGAAGGAGCGAATTTCCTGGCCAAAATGCCGAAGTTTTTTAAAGTTGTGAAACTTGCCCAAATGCCTTAAGAGTTCCGTAACCTCCAAAATCCAAAATTTGTAGAATCTGGCGAAAACTGGTCTAAAGTCCAAAATTCTGCTTAAGTTCCCAAAATTGCCTTATGGGCCCAATTTCGGACCCAGAGGCCAAAATGTTAAAATTTCACAAGGTTAAAAAATTGCTAAAATCGCCCAGGGGACCGAATTTCGGACCTTGGGGTGAAAATTTCAAAATTCAATGTTTCCCAAATGGTCCGAAAAAATGCGAAATGTTGCAAAAAGACCCTTTACGTCTGAAAATCACTTGAAATGCCTAATTTCGGACCCTGGGCCGAAAACGGGAAAATGCGAAATGTTGCAAAAAGACCCTTTAGGTCCGAATTTCACTTAACATGTCCAAATTCGGACCCTGGGACGAAAATTTGAAAATGTGGAATGCTTGTGAAATGTTGCAAAAGCCCCCAGAGGTCCGAAATTCACTTTAGACCTCCAAATTCGAACCCTGGGGCCGAAATTTCAAAATATGACAAATTTGCAAAAGGTGTTAAGAGGTCCGAAGTTTTTTTTAAAACTTGCAAAGAGTGGCAAAAGGTCCGAAGTTTCTTGTTGCAAATCCTGTTAAATAGTCAGAAATTCTTTAAAACTCCCCAAAAGCCCTGAAGCCGTGAAATCCCAAGAGCGATGAATGCTCCGAAGTTTGCATAACGCGAAGAGGCGTCCAGGTTCGAAACTCCGTAGTTCTTGTTAAAAATGCGAAAATCGCAAAAAGCGTTTAACACTCCGAAATTTGCAAAAGAGTGGTTTAAGTCCGAAAATGATAGAGTTTGCCAAAAGCGTTTAATGCTCCGAAATTTGCAGAATCATGCAAATGGTCCGAAATTCGTAGAACTTGAGAAAATGGGCCTAGGGTCCGAAGTTTTCAAAAAATTGCGACATGTTAAATAGCTCGGAAAATCTTCAGTTCGCGAAAATGCCTTAAATGCTCTGAAATATCTCCAGCTCGCAAAAACCCCAATTGCTCTGAAATTCGCCAGAAGGTTAAAATCGCGGAATTCCGAGGGGAGTTTAGGGTCTGAAGTTGCATTCTAGGTAAAATGCGTTTGAAATTTTTAAGTCCTCTACCTCCCCGAAAATCGTTATGCACAGGCCCAGATATAGAAATTCAAAAATTGATAAACCCCCTCCATGCTGCTGCATTTCCATGTAGAGAGAGATCACGTCCGATTTTGAAAGGGAAAGAGAGCCAATTTCTCACAATTTGCACTCAAGGTAAAACGCTGCAATCCATTAATCGTTCGAGTTCAGATTGCCAGTTACCCAAGGTAAAAACCGTTTAAAATAATAAATTCCTTTCAAACAGTAACCGCAAAAATTTGAATCAAGGAGATAACCATTGGAGTTCAAAACTTTGCAGAATCGTCCATTCGCCTTCACGCAGCAAGGTCGAGCAATTCTTCGCCATCCGTTTTCGTCAGGTAAGTACGCTCTGTCTTCCTTGATCATCTGAAATGCTTATAAATCAAACAGACGTATGTGCGAAATCTGATTAAAATGCTTAAATTTTCGAAATTTGCATCTCTTTCGCTTGTAAAACATTGTTCAAAGCAGTCAAAATTTAGAATTCACTACTAAGGTTTAACCAGAAATCGCATTTTAAAACTTAGGAGAATTTTTTCATGCTTTGTCTCAGTTGAAGATCAATTCGAAATCCAGAAAGTGCTTAAGCATAAGTTCGCGATTAAAAGCTTTATGAATGCTATGGTTAAAATCAATCAAGCTTTTAGCTAGAAATGTCGCTCCATGTCCAATCTAAATTTTGAATTAATCCTAGCATGCTGGAGTATTCTCTATCTAACCCGCCTTACTTCTTTTGTATCACCTCATAATCCACGTCCGGCTGTGCAGGATAAATGCCTGAATCGGCGGTAGAATCATCAAAGACGTCCGTTGCAGCCGAGACATCGCGAGCATCCAAATCAGATATCCCGCGCAAGGTTGAAAGGATGAAGTATCTATATCAGAGAGGAGGATTGAGGGAGTCAAAAGTGCAGAGCCTCTAGGACAATGTCGGTGATACCGACCTTGGCCATATTGACATTCAAGACTTCAGAAATCGGGTCTTCTCACCTAACGCATATGGCAAGCCTAGACAGATGGTGGAAAGTGGCATCGCCCAAGCGGCAGGATTTCCTCCAGCAGTACAGAACTATGAGTTAGTGGTAGACGCCGCGCGGCACTATCAGCCAAATTCCAGATTGGTGCTCCTTGAGAACATGACCATCGCCAACTTCACTCCGGAGGCCATCGGCGACGCATTCGACATTCTTTTCCCAAACAATCCCACAGCCACAACTATAGATGAAGCACAAGGGGCATATGATATGAATCCGGCCCGATGCAAAGCATTGATCAACGAAGAGTGGTACAAGGAGAAAAGGCTTCCAAGCGCCAGAATTGTAAAAAAGACCCCAAGAAGTGATTTTCATAATGAACATGGGGATATGGTCACATTACTCAGCCGAGTTATGGGACTCCCTAAATCCAACTACTTTGAAGAGTGGATGTTCTATTTCACAGAGCAAGTCTTCGCTAGGAAGTCTAAATTCGACTGGGCCCAGATCATAAGCGACAACATCCACACTCAGCTGATAGAGCTTGAAACAAAGAAATACTTCACTATGACCTCTTACTTGGTCTATATGTTCATCAAGAACCAGGCGCTGCCAGGTTTGATAATGAAAGGTGAAATCAGGAATGGGCCTGGTCAGGTAAAGGTCTATGATTGTTACCCACAGCTGAATTACCAAAAAATAGCTCAGAGGGAAAAGAACAGCCCAACTTATGCAGTTGGCCAATATGAGCGCGTCAATGATGCCTTCACAATGCGCCTGGTTAGGCTAATGAAGGGAGGATTACACATAAGGCTCTAAGAGCAAGCTACTATTCTAGTACAAAGGTATGGAGCCTGGTTTATTCAGTTCCCAAGATTCTCTTGTATCCGAATAGCGGGCTTTGATGGTGCCCCTCTCCGACTTCCATGGTACCCAATCGACAAAATAATTCTTATGGAGGTCGCAAGGCAGTCACGTCCGGCCGACATCTTACTCAGAGAAAGCAAGCAAGCTAGATTCACATTTCCCATGATCATAGGCAACCATGATGTCCACCTAAAGACCCCTACCCTAGCAAAGGAATCCCTCACAGAGCTGGCCTCTTATGGCCTACAAGACCATTTTCCAAGAAAATATTTCGATCATGATAATCTGGCAAAAAGAGCCCATGGCAGGCGGTACAAAGCAAAGGAATCAGTTTAAAGACTATTGGAAGAATTGCTCTGACGATTACGAGGTCGGCAGGCGGGAATATTCTAGACTGAGTGTGTAGCAAATGCGACTCTTTGAATACCATCGGGTCCCAGATCAGCTCATAGATTCAGGGAATTGCCTCCAGGTCCGAGAATTTGAAGCAGTAAGGCATCTCTTGCCAGGCGTTGATTGGTCCCAAGACCCAATCACTGATTTTGAGGCAGTCATGGCAGCCCTAGCAAAGTACACAGATCAATGGTTACATCAACAGATTGAGAAGCTAATTCACGAAGGAGTCCAATTCACCTACCACCTAATGGGTAGCCTTGATTCTCAGTCCTCCGAAGATGAGGGAACGTCTAGTGCACCCCGAGAAGAAATTGAGAAACCAGAGAAAAGAAAGAAAGCTAAGGCTTGCAGAGAGACTCAGACGTCCAAAAGAACAAGAAGGGAGAAGATTCCTATAAGGAGACCAAAGGTCACGTCATCGTCAAAGGACCCCAGTTCGTCCGACGATGTAGTGGAATTAGATTATATACCTGCTCCGCCTTCTCAAAGTGACATTGATGCGTTTGGAACTGATGATCCTCCCGTGCCTGACATGCTAGAGGCTGAGCTAAGAGCCCTTGAATTGACCGAACTGGGCAACCAAATAGAGGAAGGAGAGATTCCATCCACCCAGGAGGTCAAAGTGCATGAACCCACTCAACAGAGCCGCCACGAGTTGCTACTCCACAATACAACCAAAGATGGCTCTCCCGTCGAAGGACAGCAAAGGATAGATGAGACTCATGAGCTCGAAAGGATTGAAGAACAACCATCACATGAAGATGCTAGACAGTTGATCAGTGACAGGAGAAAATTCAGCTACAAGCAAAGAACTTCGCACCTCTTCCACTCCTCCGATAGCAGAGCAGCTGCGAATCTGTGATGAGTCGGCTAAAAACGTCAAAGAACAAAATGCAGACTTAACCCTGTTATCAGCCCAGACAGTGCCTCAAAAATGGTTGATTGCCAGAGCCCAACGCAAGGCCGCCACCAAACCACCTATTGATCTAGAGGATATCTTCTCGTGCATAGACCAAGCAAAAGCTAAGGAGAAGAAAAAGCCCAAGGCATATTCTAGAGTGACCAAAGACGAGCAAAGGAACCACACTCTTCACATTGCCACCCCGCCTGTAGACAAGCCAGCAGATCAGATTACACTGGCAGATTATAGCATCACAACTATCCCCATTGGACGAGCCACTAAGGAGCAAGAAAAAGAAAAATTTAAGGATTCAGTGCAAAATATACTCAGGCAACTCGAGGAGATAACAGTTGAAAAGGACATGTATCGGGCTTGTGCCGAGCAAGTCGAGGGATATATCGATCAACTCCTAAGGCCACTACACAATGCCTCCGAATCCCATATTCACCCGACGGCATTGGCGCAAAGGACCACAACAGAATTTGAAGGAGTACAGGACACCGCAAGGGCCGTCAGGGAATAGATACAAGACATCAAGAAAAGGAGAGAGCGAATCCTTACGGAAGTAAAAGAGATGGCCCACCATTAAGAGCTCACTCTAGTCAAGTTATTAGAGGTAAAGAAGGAATCCCTCCACATGCACAAGTGGCTGCCACTACCCTTCCCCTCATGAGAGCTCTTTTCTGGACACACCCGCAGATTCCTACATTGTCCGCCATCCTAGATCCTCATAGCATCAGTACTCTTAAGGAATGGTACTCGACTATCACCATGAAAAACGACACCAAAGAAATTATTGACAAAGAGAATGACGCATGTGAGGTGATTCTGGGAAACATGCAAGAACTTGGTAAGACAATCCTTCGATCAATGGTTTCGAGATAGATAAACGACTTGTCCGATGATGCAATCCAGCCGGATTGGGAAGAAAGATTGGGAACGGATAAGATTACCTATTTCGCTAAAGACTTGAGTTTTGCTGGTCAGTTCCATTCAGACATGTTATGCTTTGAGCGTAATCGCTCCAGCTGGAAGGACGGTTTAAAGCACGTAGACCAGTATCTCAAGGCATACAATACAAAATTCGTCATCCTCCTATGCCTCCATTCAATTTGTTATTCCAGTTATACATTAGGTTCCAGGAATATGTTTGTGAGGAACGGGCAGCAGGTCGTGATCTATGGCGGGAATATCTGCATGGCGAAGATCAATTTCTAGAAAAGGAGTGTGAGACTGAAATAGAGAGTGATTTCTCAAAAGTGCCTTTTTCTCTCTAAATCTTAAAAGTGCACTTTTGCACCAAAAGATGACATTTGACTTTTGGTCAACAAATGTAAAACTTTATTAATGCACCTTTTTGGATTGTTTTTTGGAATTGTTGTAATTACCTTTTTAGGTAGTTATTGCTCCTTTGCGGGTGGTTGTTGATATTTGCATCCCATTTATGGGTATGGGCAGCCATGCTTTATGGATGAATCCGGGCCACTTGTTTAGATTAAATCTGGGCCATTCATCCTTTTTTGAAACCTAGTTAAGGAACTGATTTTCCCTTATTTTGTAAGAAGTTCTTGGATTGTTGCAAAAGCTCTAGCGAAATTTTACAGGAATTAATGCAAAGATTAAGACTATTTTCAAGTTTCCCTGTGAGTGCATGGTCTCCTTCTTCACTTAATTTAGAAATCTTTCATTTATGTTTATTTCCTTTATGTAGCTTTTTCAAGCAAGCATCTGATAGAATCCTCGCAGTTCACACCATTGGGGAACGGCTGATTGCCTTTCTCTCTGCATGGTTAATCTGAACCCCTTATGCTTAGTTCGGTTATTGAACACATACTATGAATGTAAAAGTTCTAATGTTGTACTTGATAACATGAAAATCTTGTTTTTCCTTTGAAGATTGCACTGGATTTATGCAAACACCGTGCTTCAGTAGCTGGTGATGTTTAATCTAGTTTCTTGGAGGTGTATGTCTACTTGACTGAATTTGCTATCTTAGTTAGAATTTAAATTTCATGTATCTCTCTCTCCCTATCCTTCCCTCCTTTTTCCCCTTTTTTATCAAAGAGAACCCGCAATCCCACTGAGAACAGTATCAACTCAACCAAAATCATTTGATAAGAAAGAGCATAAAGATTCCAGGGAACTTATCTATAAATTACTCCAACGTAAGTACCCCTTGTGTTCTAGCATAAACACATCAAGCCACTGAGAAATCTCGCAGTCAAAACCTGACAAACGAAACCTTGAGGTTATCCCCTTCGATCAATACGCAGAAAATAGCATTAGGGATTTCCTTATCTCAAGAGAGGATAGGATACTCAGTCGGTTATTCTATTCTGTGTTGGCCGTATGGAGTTTGCAGCAATGCGATTTCAGACACGTCAACACATAGTGACACCGAAAAGTTGTCTTCTCAATGTCCTTTGCCCTCATACTAATATGATGATACCCTAATCTCAAATCTATCTTTGTAAAGAAGCATGCCCCATGTAGCTCATCTATCCTCAGAATGGGGTACCTGTTCTTAATGGTTTTCTTGTCCAAGGCCCTGTAATGCACATGCGCATTGTTCCATCCTTCTTCTTAACCAAAACAACTGTTGAAGCAAAAGGGCTTTTGCTTGGCCTAATGTGCCCCATCTTCAACAACTCCTTGATGGTTGTCTCTATCTCATCCTTGTGTTTCTTTGGATGATGGTAGGGCGTGATCATAATGGGCTTAGCCCCCTCTTCTAACTCAATGATGTGCTCTATCCCCCTATCTGGAGGAACGCCATGTGGAATACTGCCAAATACCTTGGCATGTCTATCAAGGATGTTCTGCATATCAGGCGGATGACTCTTAACCTGTGGCTCTAGTGATGTTGGCATAATCAAGCACTCCGCTGCCTACTCAACATCATCATGTCTGAACAACCTCTCCAACCTCCTCAAAGAAACTACCCTACAACTACCATCTGATAATCCTGAGTACCATGGTCCTACCCTCATGCTAGAACCTCATCTCTACTCTCTCCATGTTGAGAGTAAACTCTCTCAACGATGCCATCCAAGTCATCCCTAAGATAACGTCATAATCACCCATGTCCACAACATAGAACTCATCCTGGAGCTCATAACCATCTCCCAATCTGATGCGAAGATTTGTAATCTTCTGTGTGCATAGTAACTTGTGACCACTAGCTACCATGACTCGGAATCCTGAATGTTCTTCAGTTTGCCACCCTCTCCTTGCCACTAATTGTGAATCTATGAAATTATGTGTGGCCCCAGTGTCCAACAAAACAACCACCTTCTATCCCTGTATGGTGCCATGCACCTTAAAAGTAATTGCCTTTTGAGCACCTGTCAATCTAGCTAGGGACATCTCATTCCCTGAACCCTCCTTAGTGGCACTGCTCACACCATCAGACTTTGACTGCTGCTCCTCATCCTCTGACTGTGACTCCTCAGCAGAGAAGTACTCCATCTGGTTGGCCTTAGCCTTCAAAGGACACTTGTGAGATAAATCCCACGGTTCCCTACACTGAAAACATAGTTTTTCTGCCTCAACTCGTTCAGTGTCTCATCGTCTAACCTCTTTGATTCTTTTTTCTGAGGCTGAGAATCCTTATGTAGAGGTTTCTTATCCTTATCCTTCTTGAAGTGTGGATCCTTAGGACTGAACTTACTCCTAGAAGCGAAAGGTGCAAGATCTCTCACCCTCCGAATGGCATCCTGCAATGTGAGGGGATCATGTCACTTCACCCAACCACGAAGAGGCTTTGACAATCCATCCACAAATAGTACAATCAACCTCCTCTCTGAAATGTCTGTAACCAACACTGATAGACTGTGGAAATTTGAGATGTAATTGTCGATAGGACCCCACTGTCTCAACTGGGCTAACTCCTTGAAATGGAGTTCTGGATCCTTCGTATCAAACCTGTCAATCAACCTCTCAGTGAACTCTGCATATGTGTCTATCTGGTTATGGCCCAATGTATCCATACCATGGTGCCACCACTCGTGTGCACTCCCATCCAAGTACAATGCAGCATACTTAATCACATCCTCCTCGAGCATGGGATTAAGCTCGAAATAAGTATCTAATTTCTGGACCCATGTCCGTGCTGAAGCCTTCCCTGTACCATGATAGTATGGAATAGACAACTTTCCCAACTTCTTCCTCATCTCATAATTCTGTTGTCGGTTTCCTCTCATGGGCATATTCTTGAGTCTAACATCCATATATTCCCCGAATGTCATCTCAACCTATAACTCAGGGCTAGAGTTCCTCCAATCATCCATAATCATATCTGGAATCTCTCGCTGTGTAGGACCGGCATTATTCTGGTCATTCTATCTCAGAGGAAATTGTGGCATGAGTGGTCTCGTAGTAGAAGAACCTGCTCTAGCATATGTCCTGGTTCCCCTGTTAACCGATACGTCTCCATTACCTCCATTATCCTGATTGGTATTATTACCTTGGTTGCCATTATTACCTTGGTTGCCATTATTGCCTTGATCTGCTCTCGTCAAATGTTGTGTAATGGCTATAGCCATCTGCTGCAATGTAGCCTGGACCTCCCTCTGACCCCTAGCAAGATCACTGAGCATCTCCCTAATGCCAGGTTCTCCCCTTTCCCCATCTCTACCACCCATGGCTGGTGTTGAAAAAGGGTCACACTCCTCTTCAATCTCTGGTGAATTCTATAAGTTTGGGTTTGACTTGTTTCTCCTCAAGTAATACTAATGTCCTGGATGCATGAAACCCTCACAGGATGGCAGGAAAAACAAGCTCTGATACCACTGTAATGGACACCCTAGAATACCCAAAAACTAAACCAACTACTGATAGGAATTTAGTCAAACAGTTTGCATCCAACTCCTTATTTCTCCGTTTAATGTTTAAACCCCCTTATGGCTTCGGAAATGAAATGTTTGTTTGTTTTTAAGTCTTTGCATAGATTTGAAATCACATAACATGAACTAGAAGGAAATTACAATAATATGCAACATGAAGATTCAACTATTGCTGATATGATATTATTTCCAGAATTAATAAAATCAAATACATAACAGATTTTTTCAACTCACTAAATACTCCAACGTTTTTGACATAATGTTCCAACAATGACTTCCCATCTTGCTGCTACACTAACATGATTAGTGTCGTGATACAGTAACGTGAATAGTGTCGCGCTACAGTGGCGTGAATAGTGTCATGCTACAGTAACGTGAATAGTGTCGTGCTACAGTAATGTGAATAGTGTTGTGCTACAGTGTTGCTACAGTATTAATTAGTCTTCAATCAGTCCAATATCTTCATAAAATCATCCATTCAGAATAGCATAAGTATTGGACAAGAAGTAAAGAAGGTATGAGCAAAAACACCAAATCTGCCTGTAGCTGGAGATGCACCCAATCTGCCTGCTAATGAAGCTGATAGCAATGGATTCCAAAGGCCAAACCCCAAAGGAATGATGTCTAGAATGTCACAAGAGAGGATAGACATCCCCTAATGCCAAGAACGGATCTGCAACTCACACATCAATTTCTTCCCATATTCAACATGCCGAGTGAAGCCAATAAAGCTTCCTTTTATTCTTTCTCCAAGGGTCGACCCAACTCACTTGAGCAATGTGGGATAAAAGATGTGCAATATAAAACATATTAAAATATTCACTTATGTCTCCCTTGGTGCCCCTTTGATTTGCGCACATCCCCATAAAATAAATATTAAAGTAACACTTTAATATTTTACAATTAAATTAAATGTTACTTTAATAACACTTCAGGCATTAAAATATATTAGCAATCGGACTTTGAATAGCGCGAGTGATAGCTCGCCGGAAAGCTATCGCCGAGGAGTATCGAATCCAATCACCAAAGCTAGCCTCCGTTGTGTTCTGCTGACTTACTAAAAATAGTAAGTATGCCTGAAACTAAGTAAATCAACTCCGTTTTAGCCCAAACTGGAAATGACTAGGCCAAAACACTCTAGGATCCCCTTAAACCCTTCGTTAGCCCTCGAGACCATGTAGAGCTAGGCTAACGCACATACAATTGGTCAACTGCTAAAGTGGGGACATTACAGAGCCACGTTTTTCCAGTGGAAGAGAAAATTGACTAAGTATGGTACCACAATGTGTGCTGATGGGGTGTGAATTTCCCCAAGGATGAAAATAAAGGATGCAGAGCTAAGTGTGGACAAAATTAGCTTGTCGTGATGACATGCATTTTTCCCTTAAACAAATTGTTGAAGTTTTGGCAAGTTTTAATTGTCCAAACAGGGGTCGTTTTTCCCCAAGGATCAAATGTGTCGACAAAATGAACAAATGAATGAATTTTAATTGTCCTGATGGTGGTCGTTTTCCAGGTTGAATTTTTGGGACAAAGTAAGAGAATTTATGTGATTTTAAGTGTCCTGATGGGGGATGTTTTTTCCCCAATGGCCAATTGTGATGAATTATGACAAAATTTAATGCAAACTTTTGTCCTAATATGGATCAATTTTCCTCGAGAGGCCCAAATTCAGTACAAGGGAAAGATTTTAAATGAAAAGTGGGCTCAAATTTAATTATTTTTGCCTTGTTACAAGCGTTTAATGATCAGCAATAATTATTTAATGACATATATGTGATCCCAAGGCAAATCAGTTTTCCACCAAGCCATTATAAAGCAAGTTTTTTATCCCAAATTGCTTGTATGGTGAAATAACAAGGTGAAAACATGAATAAGTATACCCAACCAGCATTATAGTAATATTATTTTGCCTTGATATGATTGATTGAAGACGCTATTTGGAGGGAGATTGAAGATTCCAGCTGGGTGATTTTTGTCTAAGTATCATTTGGATACCATTGTTGAAAAGGAGTTGCAGATTGAAGAGGGCGATTTTGCCCAATCATGCATAGCACCACCATTAGAAGGGAATAACAGCAATTTTTGTGTGGCTGGTTGAGCCACAATTTTTGGCGATTTGGAGGAACTTCATGTTTGTCACCATTGTGGGAGAGCTGCGACTTCATCCAAAATCTGAGTTTGACACCATAGCTGGGCACACTTGTGACATTATCCTTGGACACAATTGTTGGTCCTTACCTGGGACATTACATTTCCAGATCTGAAATTTCACTTCCAGCCATTGTTAGTGAAAGGCGATTTTGTTTGGACACCATTTTTGAGGATTAAGGACATTAATGTGAAGACACTATTGCTGGTGCAGGTCTGAAACTACATTCCCAGCATTGTCTTCAGACTAATTTGACATTTCCAGCCACCTAGTTGTGCCTAGTTGTGGCCATTTTGGAGCTTGGACGGGTGAAATAATTCAAGTGCAAGTGTGTGCTATGGCTGTGACCATTTCCAGCCATTGATATTTTATCATTTTTAGAGTGTCTTCAGACTTTTGCAGGCCATTTTCCACACCTTGAAAAGGTGTATTCAGACTTAAAAATCAGAAAATCAGACCTCAATACACCTTTTTCTGAGTGTATTCAGACTTGTTGTATACCTTTTGAGCCTCAAATACATTATTTTCTGAGTATACACACATGTCTTCAGACTTACTTTTTTTCCATGATCAGACCTTATATAAGTCTGAAAGCTGGGGTTTTAAGAGGGTTTTAGACCCTATTTTGATCAAAGTTTATTTTATTTTCAGAATTCATTTTGCAAATTAGTGAAATTTCTGATCTAGATCCTTGAAATTGACAAAATTTTTAGAAATCAGAACTTAAACAATTCTGAAAATGAATTGTTTAAGATATTTTCTCCATGATATTGAATCCGTGCTTCGTACAGGGACCATGTCTAAGGTGGGAATCACTGCGAGGAAGGAACAACTGAAGATAGTACAAGAGGGCTTCTATCCAGAGTCATTGCTGGCATCCCAATGGAAGAAGATCATGGACACAAACATGGAATTCCTGAACATGGAGCAAATGTGGCAAAGGATGTTCAGAGTGAAGAACCATCTTCCTTCCACCCTTTCAGCCAACCTCATGAAGAGTGGAATATATCAGGCAGCAGGCTTTCCACCATCCGTACAATGTAGTGAGCTTATTATTGAGTGTGCAAAGCACTATGATCCAATAACCAGAATGATCAAGTCACCCAAGAGGATAGTGCTTGCATACCTTGCCGAAGATGCAATCATGGAAGTGTTTGGAATCCCCAGGAGTGCAGACATCCAAGAGAGAACTAAGGATGGATGTGAAGCTAATTTTTTTAAGAAGGCAGATACATACATGATAGTTGTCAACGAAGAGTGGATCATTGAACCTAGGCATCACCACTCTACGCTACCCAAGAGGTTTCTATCATCGGATTTCAAAGATGAATACAGTGATATGATATTTCTACTCAACAGAGTGATGGGAACACCTCAAGGGGCATTGTTTGAGAATTAGATGTTCTATTTTATTCAAGATATATCAAGAACACCGATTAATTGGGCCAAGATTATAAGTGACAACCTCGACTTCCAATTCAGGAATGTGGAAAACACGAGTACGTTCGGCATCACTTCCTACCTTGTATACTTGCTTGCTAGATTTGTTGTATACAAAGGACAAATATGCAAGGGCGAAGTCGGGAATGGGTCAAGACAATACAGAGTTTATGAATGTTTTCCACAACTTCATATGCATAAAATTGAACACTAAGCGATGCTTTCACCATGTACATCACGAGGCTGCTGCAAGGCGAAATCCACAAAAGGTTGTCCAAGGAGACAACGAAGCTTATTGAGAAGTATGGATCGTGGTATATACGGGTTTCCTACCTATATGTACCTATGGATTCAAGGATTTAGATCCAAACCATACAAACTTCCTAGGTATCCAACAGACAAGATGATCCTACTTGAGGTAGTGAGGCAACTTTTGGAATTTGATTTCATCCAAAAGGAGAAGCATAGAACGGGGATAACTCTCCCAATTGCACTTGGGAATACTTTGGAGGTATGCCACACCATAGCTGCAACAAGTTCAGCACACAGTGAGAAAGAGAATGTGGTCCCGAATGTCAGTAGATTTCATGAGGAAGTGTGAACTCTTCTCTATTCCGGACCAAGTGCATGATGACAGTGATCATACTCATCCGCGGTATGTGAATGAAAAAGACAAGCCTACCCTATTGCCCAGTTGGACACAGCCGGAGGTGGTGGATTTGAATGTTCTTATGAGAGAAGTGAACGATTACTCCAAGGAATGGGTGGAAGAGTACGTCAATAAGCTGAGAGAAATGAATGTTACCTTTACCTACAAAACGCAAGGAGAATGTTAGGCAACAATCAAAGAAGAAGAAACATAAGTCTAGCACTCCTCAATCCACCATGAGTTCCTCATCAATGAAAGAGAACAACATGCCAGAGAAGGATAGAGAGATAAAATAGGGTTCCGATATGGAAATCCTACCGGAAAATAATCAAGAGTTGCATGCTACAGCACAATTGGCACCACCAGATGAAGATGAAAAGCAACCACGATTTCCCACTATCTAGTTAGAGGTTACCTTGGGCAACAATGTGGTCGACTTGACCAAGGACAAAGACACGGATGATGATGTCATTTCAACTTTGAGAGGACTTGATCATGACATGAGCCTTGAGGATGGGATGAAAATGTCCACCATTCCCGATTAGTTGTTGTGGAGCATGGAAAAGAAGAAGATTACAAAGGCACAACCCATAGAAGATATTGATGATTTCTTAGCTAGGCCAAACAAAGAAAAGGAGCAGAAGGCTAAGATATTTTCCAAAATTGCTAGAGATGATATAGGTGTGCGTATTGCACAAGTGGTTGTCCCAATGGGTGATAAAACTAAAGATGTTGCCACTCCCATAGATTATCAGATCACTGTGATTGACCTTGGACCTACTATGAAGAAGCATGAGAACCAGAAACTTGATGACACGGTCAAGGCAATCAGGGCACGATTGGATAGGACTATTGAGAAGGAGATACTTGAAAATGAAAAGAGGAGACTCAAGGAGTACATTGAAGGGATAAATTCTCAAAGGCATGAGGATCCTACCTTTGTCTCCCCTATTGCTATTGATTGTGGGTTTCCCTTTAAGTATGAGACAACAAGGAATACACATTCGGAGGTTGGAAAGTGGATTGAGGATGTTGCAAAACAATTGCTATTGATTGTGGGTTTCCCTTTAAGTATGAGACAACAAGGAATACACATTCGGAGGTTGGAAAGTGGATTGAGGATGTTGCAAAACAAGTAAATGATTTCCTTGAATAGCATACAATTATACTGAGGAGGGGGGGGGGGTGAATCAGTATAATGAAACTTTTTGCCAATTCAATATTTTATATGATAGAATCAATCACTGAAAAATAGTTATGCACATGAACACAATAATTTTGAGCGGAAACCCAATGCGGGAGAAAGCCACTAAAATGATGTTATATATATATGTAATTCTTCTTTTACAATTGTTTGTGAGCACCAACCCACTGGAAGCACCAAGCCCCTAATTTTTGTTTTGTGAGCACCAACTCCCCAAATTTTTGTTTTGTGAGCACCAACCCACTGGAAGCACCAACTCCCCAAATTTTGTTTTGTGAGCACCAACCGACTCTATGAAAATCTAATTATATTTTGCACAGCACCCCTACACACAGCACTTTCTCTTCAAATATATTCTTTTATTTTATTCTTCACATTCCACACGTTACACTCACATAACACAAAATATATCTAAAAACTCTCCTCCTATCTGAACTTCTATCTGAAGTATAATTTCAGAATTATACGCACCACACACCATATACTCCACAACACCCCGCAGATCTGAATATATATTCCTTACGTACTCATACCATCTATACTCCTACCCCACTTCACCCACAATTGTTTCTCTTTATATATTCTTATGCGTTTATGTGAAGCGAGACATCCTTTTGAATGGTTGTGTCTATTGTCAACAACCTTTAACACTTAATTTTGCTTTTCATTAATCTAAAGTATTGCCATTCAATAATCTAATATGTATATATATATCTTCTTCTTACCCTTACATGAAAGAGTTATATCTCTTCATTTTACTCATCCGTGAAGAGGTATGTCTTTTTGATAAGGTTTATTCATAACCATCGGTTATGTTTAGTTTGACATTATATTATCATTGTTTGTGATTATAAATCACCAAACTGTATGATATGATTATATGATCAAACTATATTATATCACCAAACTAAATTACCAAAATATATTATAGATCATCGATTACATTATCCTTCAATATGATACGATCTGTCATAATTATCTTTTGCGGTCTGCTTCAATACAATATGATACGATTATCATTTGCAGTCTGTATATCGTATTCTTCACATCCAATATTCATATCGGATTCCTCACATCAATATATATATCCCTATCTCCAATATGCATCCCTCACGGGGAGACCACCTATCATTTCTCCTTAACATATGTACTGACGTATTGAGAAAGTCTAAGTGTGGTCAGCCAAGGGATATTTCTTCATTTCTCCATGCATCTTCCTTTACATAATCAGTGCCTTGAAATGATGTCAATATTTACAAATGCATTCCTTTGACTAGCGCCGCTTCATATAGTCAATTTAGTCGCTGTTTTAAGAATCGTTCCTTTTTCTTCATAAAGTCACTGTTATTAAACCGATTCTCACGATGAAGACATAAGGACTGTCAACTGTTACATTGCTGATAGTCATCTAAAACAGATTGCTTGCCATCTGTTGATTACTGCCTTTGTCTTAAGCATATAAATCACCAACCTTTGTCTTTCTTATTGTTTTGCTGTATGATTGCTGTATCAATCACTTCGCTCTAAGCACTTCCTTTCATGTTGCTTTGTAATCAAATCATATTAACTGTTTGCAGCACCTTATTATATCAGTCATTGTATTGATGATTAAATCGATGCTTAACCTCCAATTTTCTTCATTGCTGTTCTCATTAATAATGATGACTGCTTATCATTTCAATCGCCGTATTCACTATTCTACAGATCGTTGCACTATGAATCTCTGACAATTTAGATAGTCGCTGTACTCTTCATAATGTATATGGTCTTCAGATATTATATACGGCTATTTTTGGTTTTGCTAGGTTCAATTCACAATTCAAGGAAATGTCATTAGAATATCGTGCATATGCTCAGTATTTTTGACATTGTTTATATTTGCTGATGATAAGATATTCTGGAAATGTATTATTAATATTCTGGACCCGTCCTTTTTTGACATCAATGACAATACTTTCATCATTCCTAACTCAGTTTGTCCAAGCATTTGACAAATCGTCAATGCTCATATTCAAGATACAGTATTCGAAGGGAGTTTGCGATGATTTCCAACTAGTACAAGAGAAGACAATTCCTCATCTCAAGGTGTTGAAGCGAATCCCGATGCCCACATTGATCCATGAGGGAGTTGTACATGCAGGTGATGTATATGATTTTCAGGGATGGTATTGTTCCTTGGCTATGAGGAAGTCCACTTATGATCACGCAAGACAAGATTGTGCAGAGATGGAAGGATCGATCCAAGAAATTCAATCTAAGATCCTTACATCTATTAACGAAGTGTTGGGGATGGATGTCCATGCTTCTAACACTTTACACTTAGAAGAATTGAAAGAAAAGATGAAGTTCATATACTTCAATTAGTTAGGATCTTTGAAGAAGAGTCAGATAGATAATTTGGTTTCTCTTGTGTCCACATCAACAGTTTGCAGAAGCTTATGCCAGATTGGGAGAATGCACTTGATTCTTTCTCAGATGCATTGGATGCGATTGATGCACAACAAGAAGCTTTATCTAGCATTACCATGGAGGAGCTTAATTCAGTCTTGGCCAGATTCTTGGAATATGCTGTTGGAGAGAAGGATGAAGGCCAAAATCTTTTAGAAGATTCCTTACTTGATGACTCAGCGTCATTCCATTGGGTTACCTCTTGGTGATTCCTTTTTTGATGTAAACCCTAATGTAATATCCCAGTAATTTTTTTTTTGTTTTTTAACAGTAAGAGTTACAAGCAAACACATCAACCCGTTAAGGTTAGAGAAATAATCCAAACTGCTGAAAGGGAACCCTTCCACCTTTTGTTCACCGAGAGCCCAAGCTGGGAGGGTGAGAGCATACGGTGTTCCGGGGATCATTAGCACCATAAAACAAAGTGAAATTACAATGCTTGGGCGACAAGCCAGCCCCTTCTGCTTATCCAGCAGGATAGAAACCAAACTCTTGGCAATAAACCAGCCAAGGGAAAATAACAAGAAACTGAAACTCAATCACTCTACCGCATATTTCAGCGGGAGGACATTACATTAAGCTATCACTCTACCACATATTTCAGCAGGAGGACCATTGTATTAAACTTATCACTCGACCACTTATTCAATGGGAGGACTGAGTACATAAACTGAATCAAAAAGCAAGAAGGCGGCAAGCCAGTGTCTTCCACTTATGCAGTGGGGATTACAAATAAGAACAGCAAGAATGGTTGATCAGTACTACTGAAACAACCTTACAAAATAGAGATAAGATGAGAAGAGTATTGCAGATTTCTACAACAAGAATATAAATTTCTGTTACAACCAATCTACAGGCTGAAAGTACAAATCAGCAGCCTATGGAATCACCAAAATGCTCATAACTCCCTCATTTTTCACCCGAATCAACTCAAATCAGTCCCAAAACTAAAACCCAATACTTATTTGGCACGCATCCCAATGCAAGTACAAAAACCCATGCTATGATACCTAGGAAGTTCAATTTTGTCTAGGAAATTTATTACTTAATTAAAATTGCTAAAAACTCACACAATGTATCACCATGGTTAGGAAGGAGGATAGAGCTGATACCCATAACCATAAGTCGCTCCAGCAGAGAGGTGTGATTGAAAATGTGCTTCAGCCACAGGCAAAACCAGCAAGTCTCCAGAGTCACTTCAGCACCAAAAATGTCTACGGCCAACTCTGAGAATGTAAGAGACTACAATACACAGCTAGGTACTGTATTTCAAGTACGAAACCGGGTAGCACTAGGGAGATGCACTCCAAAGCCTCAAGTTCTGTCGCCAAACCGGCAACATAACATTACAATTTTTCAAGATACCTCAAATGAGAGCCCAAGGCTCTTATTTATAACTTCTCAACAACCAAATGCAAATGCAAATTCCTCCAAACTCCACTCCTTCATTTGCATTTCATTTCACCTTCATGTGGACCCAAGTGTAGCGCCATTTTTCATAAGTCAAACCTCACGCCAAAAAGGAATGGACCCACGTTAATCACTTGGCAAATAATGGAGATGCAACATAAAATAATATTCCTCTAAAATATTTCGACATCCCTTATTACACATGAGTTTCACCAAATACTTAGGATAAAATAGGCATTAATCCCAAATTCAATAAATTAGTAGCAAATAATCAGATTAATTAAATATTAAACCTTAGGATAAGGAAATAATATTTAATTGTATCACGTATGACTCCCGTACTGATTATTATCAAGACTAGAATGAAACTGAGCCAGGAAGACCACTGAACTGCTGCAGAATCAGGACCCTGTCCACTGCCAAAAATAGAATCATGCCACACTGCCACTTACTAAAAATAGTAAGTCAAGAACTAATGCCTCGAAAAGCATGAACTTCGTGCCCAGAGACAGAGCATGGAGAGCTCAGTAGGACAGTATCACTAGAATAGTCATCCCTGACTTACTAAAAATAGTAAGTCCTCGTTTCATCAATGCTGGACCCCTTATTCTTCATTCCACCTAGCCTACGGGTCTCGGGAATAGGCTAATGGACCACTGGAAGGTCGTCAATGAGAAGGGGACATTACACCTAATTAGGGCAAATTTAGGATAATGTTGGAATGATCTTGGCCCTTGATTCAAAATGGATCTTGGCCATTCATTTCATTTGAGACTCTATATATACCCCATTGCCTCTCATTTGTAAGAGAGATTTTTGAGAATTGTCGTCTATATGTTGTAGATTTGAATATAAATCATTGACGTGTGGTGGTCTTGTTTAGATTTTGTATGCATTTGTGCTTCTCATTGCCTTCAAAATTTATAATAGAATCTAGATTAGAATTTGGTTCAAGTTTCTTAGTTTGATTTGGAATAGCTTTCTTGCTGATTGTAGGATCGCCTTGTGTGGTCAACTGGAATTTGGAATTGAACTTAACTTCAATTATCGCACGTCCATTAGTATGCATTGCCTTGTGTTGTCGGGTAATTACATGTGTTAATTTGTGTGTTAAAGGTCGGTGGTTAACTTGACGATTGCCGGCAGTTGGCACCGAGTAACCGTGCTGACACCTATATAGTCGTCCTTGTTTCCAGTTTGTGGGGGGATAGTATAGGCTTGATGTTATCTGATGTACTGGCACATGTTATCAATGAGAATGCAGTATTGAGTTCATCTGTGTATATTGTCATATTTTGGTTATTTGCAATGCACTAAACACACACTCACCCCCGTAAGGAAAACATCTGGCATCGTTGCCTAAATTATCTGGAGCACGGGAATATACTACATGGCACGTGGATAATGGGACAACCATTGCTCGAAGGGACGAGCAATAACCCTAACGAAGAGCCTGAAGAACTATTGGAGGGAGAACTAGCACTTACGAAATATTTGTCCTGCATCCTCCATGCGGCGATCGAAACACACATATGAAGAGAAGCCACCATCGAGGATCTTCCAGAGGATGTTGTGTGGAGTGCGCTTGGTATAAGCCCAGCAGTAAATCGTTTGATGAGCAACTTGCCCAACCTTCTAGCACAGGCATTTTTGGCTCTTCAAAACCGCAGGGAAGACACCTATCAGGAGAACCAACGATAGCAAATCCCACGAGAGTTTTACGAGCACCAAGAAGAGGAGCGCGATGGAACCGAGTGAGGGGTAAATAATCCCTGAACTATGTATGGGCAAAGAAGAATAAACAAGAACACCAGGACACTGCATGAGATAGAGGGGTTGGGAGAGGAGGCCTGTCAGCTAGATCTGCAGATTGGGGACCCTGCATGGAGACAGCCCAATGGGATGGGCCAGTTTTTAGCCAAGGTTGAGGCATGTGCTCGGCGGTGGGCGACTTCAGCGCAAGAGCAAAGCAAGAGCGGACTCTCGGCCCGCCAGCCTTAGAGGGTCTCCTCGCATTTGCCACAGGGGGCTGCGCCGAGGCGTTTGGGCGATGCTTTGAGGACAGGAGTTGGCCTGAGGTTGAGCTCCATGTGATGTTGGAGGAGTGGCAGCGCTCGGGGGTGGCTGGAGAGAGGGGAATGCAATCCCTACTTAGGAGAGTGGAGCAATCTATTCGAGATGGTTATTATCAGCTCAAGCAGACTCAGCCTAGTGCGGAGACGGCACGGGTGGCCGCTGGCAGCTTGAGCGGAGCTAGCCACCCGTGTTCCACCTCTTGAGTTGGAGCTTGCCCAACAGCGAGCTAGGGCCAGTAGCCTGGAGGAGGAGTTTGCAGCTACCACGAGTGAGCGAGCATTGTTGGAGACCCGACTCAATTCTTCCCTGGACGAGCTTGATGGGAAACAGAAGGAGCAAATGGAGACTGTCCATATGGTGAAGCGGTCAAGGGAGCGGCAATTGGTCGCTGAGAGGGATCTTCGCCACCATACACAGCAGGTGTACCAGCTGCAAGAGCAAATGGCAGCCACACCAGCAAGCCCTCTTTCATCAAAGATGCCCTTTGTACCCCCTTCATCTTGAGTTTCTTTTGTTGTATATGTTACATCATTCCCATTTTGGTTGCGTGTCGTCCGGAGACGACCCTTCTTTTTTGGGGGGATGATGTTGTCGGGTAATTACGTAAGTGTTAATTTGTGTGTTAAAGGTCGGCGGTTAACTTGACAGTTGTCGGCAATTGGCACTAGGTAACCGTGTCGACACCTATATAGTCGTCCTTGTTTCCAGTTTGTGGGGGAATAGTACAAGCTTGATGTTATAACTGTGTCGACACCTATATATCATCCTTGTTTCCAGTTTGTGGGGGGATAGTACAGGCTTGATGTTATCTGATGAGAATGCAGTATTGAGTTCATTTGTGTATATTGTCATATTCAGGTTATCTGCAATGCACTAAACACACACTCACCCCCGTAGGGAAAACATCTTGATGGTATTGATGTTGATGGTGATAATTTGAACATCTATAAATTTACCTTAGATGATTGCACTAAGTTTGTGTCAAATTGTCCATTGATGGTGAGACCTTGCCTAGTAGGATTTCATTGAATCGTTCATTGCCTCTTGCATTCTAGGTTTTACATTAGAACTCCTAAACCCTTATTCCTTTTGCATTTTATTTAACATCCTTGTTAGATTATCAATAGCTATATTACAAAATCCTAAGTCATTGGCAAAACCTATTCCAATCCATGATAAGTTTGATAAATCTAAACAATTGTGTAAGTCCCCAAGTGTAAAAAGCAATTCACATCGACCATTGAGTTACCAACATGTCCGTAGAAACCCTGGAATTGTCTTAGTTGATCAGATATTTAGCATCTGAGGTGATTTTGTTCAAGAGGGGGTAAAATACTTTGGTATTTTATTGTGTTCGATTGTGCCTAAAACACACATCAACACTACCTTGTGCTTGAAAAATCTCTCCAAAATGTTGTAGAATCCTCCTCTTTATCTTGCTCCTTGTCACTCCTCTTACACTTTTGACTCCTTCAATCACTCTTTTTTGATATTTCTCTCCTCTTCACCTAGCTGATAACAAAAAATCACAGAAACAAATGTGACTAAAATCAGTGATTTTAAGAGGTTTTGTAATGCATAGGGAGCATGGACAAGCCCACATCCAATTAGGGTTCGACCCGAACTGTAAAATTGCATTACAAAAAAGAAATTTTAAAATGTTTTTGCAATTTTAAATGGGTGTCATGTGGTCTACAAACTCTTCTACTTCTAAACTTCTCCAGTCTTCACTGCTAATATCTCTTAATTCTGATATACCTCTTGGGTGTGCTCCAATAACAATCTCAAAAGGTGTCCTTCCGATACTCCTATTTACTGAATTATTGTAGGCAAATTTTGCTTGTGCAAGAATCAAATCCCAACTTCCGGTTTTGTCTCCAACTAAGCATCTTAACAAATTTCGCAAGCTCCGGTTAACTACTTCTGTCTATCTGTCCATCAATCTGTGGGTGAAAAGTAGAACTGAACTTCAAATTTGTCTTCATCTTCTTCCAAAGTGTTCTCCAAAAATAACCAATAAACTTAGTATCTCTGTCTGAAACTATGCTCTTAGGTAATCCATGCAATCTCACTACTTCCTTGAAAACTAGGTCTACTATATGTATTGCATCTGATGTTTTCTTACAAGGTATGAAATGAGCCATCTTCAAGAATCTATCCACTACTACAAATATAGAATCATTCCCTCTCGGTGTTTTAGGCAATCCAAGTATAAAATCCATGTTGATATCTTCTCAAGGTCTCTCCGGTACTATCAAAGGTTTATAAAATCCCACATTCTGACTACTACCTTTTGCAACTTGACAAACACTACAACTTTGCACATATTTCCTAACATCCTTATGAATCTGGGGCCAAAAGTAATGCTCACTCACCAATGCTACTGTTTTATCAATACCAAAGTGTCCGACTAATCTTCCACTATGTTTCTCATTTATCAGATTCTCCCTCATAGAACTTAGGTATGCACAACTGAACTCCTCTGAACAACATCCCATCCTGGATGAAGTAATCCAACCACTTGCTTTTATCTACCATAACCGGTTCTTTACATGCTCTCCAAGGTTTTGCAAAATCCGGGTCATCATCATCCAAGGTCTTCAACTCCTCAAATCCTAAAATTGTCGCTCTCATCTCTGTCAGCAAATTCCTCCTTCTACTCAATGCATCAGCAACTTTGTTACATTTCCCACTTCTATGCTTCAACACAAAAGTGTAACTCTGCAAAAATTCTACCCATCTCATATGTCTCTGATTCAACTTACTTTGATTGTTCAAATACTGCAAAGCTTGATGATCCGTATACAACACAAACTCCTTAGGCAACAAGTAATGTCTCCACTTCTTCAAGGCTTAAACTATGGCATAAAATTCTTGATCATACACTAAATATCCCCTATGGGCATCATTCAATTTCTCAATGAAATAAGCTACTGCTCTCCCTTGCTGACTCAAGACAGCTCCTATTGCAGTTCCACTTGCATCACAATCCACTTGAAATACTTTGTTGAAATCAAATAAAGCTAACACAGGCTGCTCAGTTACTTTCTGCTTTCGCAATTCAAAACTTTTGTTTGCTCCGGTGGTCCACTTGAATTCATAGCATTACAAACAAAACTGAAATTTCTGATAAACTTCCGATAGAAACTAGCCAATCCATGAAATGATCTTACCTCTCCAATGCTTTCCGGTATAGGCCATTCAACAATTGATTTTACTTTCTCAGGGTCCATCTTCAAACCATCCTCAGATATCACAAAACCCAAATAGACTAACTCATTCTTCATGAAAGTACACTTCTTAAGGTTTATCAGCAACTTTTCTTCTCTCAACCTTTGCAAAACTTGTCTTAAATGCAACAAATGCTCCTCTTTTGTCTTACTAAAAATCAAAATGTCATCCAAATATACAATAACAAACTTACCCAAGAATTTCTTCAATACCTCATTCATCAATCTCATGAAAGTACTCGATGCATTAGTCAATCCAAAAGGCATCATCAACCATTCATACAGTCCTTCATTTGTCTTGAATGTTGTCTTCCACTCATCTCCTCTGAGTCTGATCTAATGATATCTACTCTTCAAGTCTATCTTGTAAAGTATTTGGCTCCACTCAAACAGTCCATTATGTCATCCATCCTACGCAAAGGAAACCAGTATTTCACTGTGATCTTGTTTATTGCTCTAGAATCGGTACACATCCTCCATTCTCCATTCTTCTTAGGTGCTAATACTATTGGTACTGCACAAGGACTCAAACTTTCTCTGATCAAACCTTTCTTCAACAGCTTCTGCACTTGTTTATTCAACTTTTCATTCTCTGTCGGTGTCATTCGATGTGCAGCTTTGTTAGGCAAACTAGCTTCGGGAATCGAGTCCATGCAATGACTAATACTTCTCACAGGTGGTAATCCATCAGGCACATTATCTGATATGATGTCTTCATACTCTAACAGTAACTCTTTTATCTCTTCCGATTGTTCTTCTTCATGCTCTGAATTCTCACTCTTCTTAGGAACTAAAGCAAAACACACATTCTCATGTCTCATCCCATTAAGGAATTTCCTTCCATCTGCCAAACAGATTCTAGCATTCGTACAGACTTCACTCTTCAAAGGTTCCTACAAGAGAAACAAGGTTTGCTTCATCCCATTGGCCACAATAGTGTATGTATTCTTCCTCCCATCATGTATTGCCTATCTATCAAACTACCAAGGTCTACCCAACAAAATGTGACAAATATCCATAGGCATAACATCACACAAGACTTCATCATGATAATTCCCAATTTTCAATTTCACCAAACATTGCTCACTTACCAACAACTTATGTTCACCTTGAATCCATGCTATCTAATAAGGCTTAGGGTGTTTCAATCTTTCCAAATTCAACTTATTCACCATCTCTTCTGAAACAAGGTTATCTGAACTACCACTATCAATAACAACTTTACAGTTGTTACCGGATACCTTACATCTAGTCTTGAACAAATTTTTCCTCTGCAAGGGCTCCTCATCTTCTCCAATATGACACAAAGCTCTCCTCATCATCAACAATTCTCCATCTTCCAGTTTGTTAGCTGATCCGGTGGGGTTTTCTTACACCACTATTGTTCTCCCAATGTTCTCTATCTTCTTACACTCGAAAGCATGATGTCCTTCTCCTCCACACTTTTAGAAAGTTCCTCTAAACACTCTCTTGTCTTGTCTACTATCATCTTTTCCAAAATTTTCATTCCGGTAGCCATCCGGTTCTCTCCTCCAGTAGAAATTTCTATCATCCTTCTAGTATGAATCACCTTCTTTGCTTACTTCCTTGTCCTTAAATTGATTTGTACAGGTTCCTCTTCCTCCTTGAAATCTTCCTCCGGAAAACCTTCCACCTCTACCTCTTTGTCTCTACTCATGTCTTTTGTTCAGCTTCTCTTCTGCTTTCAAGGTATACTGATAAGCTTCTTCAACACACTGCAATTTGATCAAACTGAGTTCATCTTGTATAGACATCCGCAATCCATTCAAATATCCTGCAGCTTGTTTAACTTCATCATCAACATGTTCGGATCTGATGTTCAACTTGTAAAACGCTTTGGTGTACTCCTTCACACCAAATTCCTTCTGCTTCAAATTCTGTAACTTCCAGAATAGATTCACTTAATAATCAACTGGCATAAATTTTGATTTCAACTTGGCAACCATCCGATCCCATGTCTTGATCTTCTCTTTACCTCTTCTCTATCTATCAACCTACAAATGGTCCCACCAATGAGATGCATGTCCTTTCAACCAGATACATATTTCACCTTCCTTTCCTCTGCACTGTTCTCAAAATCAAAATATTTCTCTATCTCCAAGATCCAATCCATCAATTCATCTGAATCCAATTTTCCATCATATTCCGGTGAGGTAAAATGTGGTTTAGTATTCGCCCTACTCAAAACACTCAAAAACCTCTCTTCATCTGGAACAATCACCGGTGGGTTTACTTGTTCTGTCGGGGCTTTGTAATATCCCCCTTAATTTTTTCCCAATTTTTTCCACAATTACATTCAACACAACACTTGTTATGGTTACGAAATGAAAACCAAATGCTGCTGAAAGTAACCCTCCACTTTCTATTCACTGAGAGCCCCGTCTGGGAGGGTGAGAGCATACAGTGTTGAGGGGATCGTTAGATGCCGATAACTGAAAATGATTACAATCTTCGAGCGGTAAGCCAGCCCCTTCCGCTTATAGAGCGGGATATTGAAAACTATGCAATCACCTGGCGGTAAACCAGCCAAAGACAAGCCAAAGAACTGAAGAATGCAATCACTCAATCGCTTGTGCAGCGAGAAGACTGGAAATAGAAATTAATATCAACTACACCGCTTATTCAGCGGGAGGACAAAATTACAAACTCAAGATAGGCGGCCAAGCCAGCCTCTTCCACTTATGCATAGGGACTAAGAGCAATAACCCGATTAGATAGTTGTTAGTACTACTAACTAGCTTTACAATGCACAATATAGATTACAATTTAAGGGAAATCACTATTCCAAAGATAGGCGGCAAGGCCAGCCTCTTCCACTTATGCAGTGGGACAACAAAGAACAATAGGAATTGTTGTTAGTACTACTACCAGCATTACAATATGAATCATAGCATATAAGAGTGATGAACCAAGTGCAATAACATGACCAACAACTGCAAATGAAACCAAGTCCTTTCTCTTCACACCAATGAACTCACACACCCCAAAACCAACTCCAAACACCAAATACTCTAATTCTGATTTACTCCCAGCACGCTGAAAACACACAGATCAGCAATACCAAATCCCACTAAAACACTCACAACTCACCCAATTCTTAACCAAATGCCACGAAACTGAAAGCAAATGATCACTAGGAGGTAGGTGATCATTCCTAGGACAACAAAACATGGCAAACCAATCCCAATAATTTATGCATGCATTCCAAAGCGCTCAGCCACATGGTACGGCCAGCTAAGGTACGATTTTGCAAAAATAAAATCCAAAACACCATTTTAAGCTCTATAAACTTGCAAAATGAATCGCCTAAACCATAAAGAAAGATAGATGACATACCCAAAACGAGGAGAATGACACACTAAGACCTGCAACCCAAAATCCACTTCAGCACACTCTGTGACTAGCAACAAGAACACACTACAGCACTCCCAAAAATCAAAAATCTAATATATAAATCTGCAACACTATCTTCAATCCACTCCTCTGAATAAAGAGCAGTCTCTGGCTGGACTAGTTGTTATATTGCAAGCAAGAAATCAAGCTATGGCTAGGAGGTAAGCGTTCCCCGAAGCTTTCACTCTGCATTTCGGCAACATTTCATTATAAAAATTCTTGGATATCCAAAACAAGAGCCCAACACTCTTATTTATAGACTTTGTGTCTCCAAATTCAAATTCACATTCCCTCCAAATGAATGCCAAACCCAAATGCACATTCACTTCACATTATTTTGAAATTACATTTCATTTCTCCTTTCTCCAAATCAACCTTCTCATAGGAGCAAATATACTTTATAAAAATGAGAATAAAATCATAATGTGGCATCCAAGGTAGATAAGTGAAATATATTAAATTAACTTATTTCTCCATAAGGCGTCCATCTTGCCTTATTAATATTTCACTTTATAAAGTATTTTTCCTCAACAATAAATCGCCCAATATATAATTAAGGAAATGACTTAGATATCAATATAACTTAAGCAATCCCTTTAAAATAAATCATCCAACCTTTGCCTTAAGTTATAATTTAATTTAAAACACCATTTTTCATCAAATACTGAACCTGCCAAAACAAGCTCCAAGGATATGGGAAAACAAGCTAAGAGAATTGCGCTACCAAAAATAGTCACTGAACTGAGCTGAAGAACCCTTGCCAAGAATAGCACCAAAAAATGCTTGGAAGACCAATTGCTCAAACTGACTTGCCGGAAATAGCCATTTGAACAGGCATGCTGACATCCTGCTAAAAATAGAACTGCTAAAAATAGTACTTACTAAAAATAGCATACTGCTAAAAATAGTAAGTGTTTCCAAAGTGATTTTAACCATATTCTAAGCAGTCGTCACACTTACTAAAAATAGTAAGTCCGGAAAAAGTCACCCGATGCAGATGCGTGTTGAACCATCTTGAAGCTCTCTGAAAACACTGAAGGAATCTCGAATCCAAACTATCAAACTCCCACATACACCCCGTCAAAACACAAAAGAATCGTCCTAGAAAATAGGAAACCCTAATTTCTGCTCCCGACTAGCCTACGGGCCACCGAAATAGGCTAACGGCCAATTGAACTAATCACTACGGAGAAGGGCAGATCACAGGCTTCTTCTCCTTCATCTTCACTCACATCTTCAATATGTCGACCTCTTCTCTGGGCTATCTCAACGGCTTCCAACCGGGCTGCAATTCCTCTCAACATTTCGATCATAGCAGGGTCTGCATTCCCACGCGCTCCACCATTCCTATTTCTTCTTCGTGCCACGTTCACACCAGTCCTCTGCAGCTGCAGGTCGGATCCACAGCCACAAAATTCTTAGGACAACACAATCTCTGGAACGAAAGCTCGCTCTGATACCACTTGATGCAGTCACCGGTTGGGAGGGACCACAAAGAGATCAATCCGAACCGGTCAGCAAGAGTAAACACAACAGAAACACAAGGATATGATGGAGGCAATGCAGAACTGAAGGAATTATGTCATGAAAATTGTTTACAATCAACCGGTAACAACCGGGTTACAGAAACCGGCTCATTGGCCTACTAAAACATGCCTAATTACAGAACAAGTCACAACCAAGACCTCAAATCTTATGATCTAGCTTCTATTTTTTGTCTATCACTTCTGTCTGAATTCTAATGCTTAATTACAATGATATATACGATCCAAGGGATCCAGTCGGCCCAAAAGGATCAAATGCCGAAGAACAAGACCTAACGTGTAAAAACCAACAACGTTGGCCTCCGCCAAAGATAGTCCTCCAGAAAATCGAAAAGATTAAGTGTAGATCAAGGGGAAGGTCGGCCAGAAGCCAAGGAACATCAGAATCAACGCTCAGGGCTCCACAAGCTACGGAAGGGATCCGGTAGATCACAAATGCAAATAGGTCCAGGCAACCGGTACTAGAAAACTGTCTCGGAAACCGGTAGTGATAACTTACTGAAAAATGATCCAAATGCTCTGCGGTTTGGGGATGAGGTAGATGATCAAGTCCTTAAGCAAAATCCAACTCCTCAAGATCCGGTGAGCCAATGCCAAAAAATGCTGAAACTGCAAAACAGAAAGGAAATATTTTTTGTTAATGCAAGATTGCCAAGAACCGGGGATGCTCCTGAATCAGATGCCTACGCATCTCCAAGACGTCTTGAAGATGCTTGGGTGTTTTTCCCTCTCAGGGTGTTTCCGACAGAGCACTAGTGTTAATGGCGGGATGGCGAGAGACGTCTCAAAAATGTGGAGCTCAAGGGAGAAACACGTCCCCATGGTTCATTGGTTCACATCCAACAGAGGTACCAGCAAGTTTTCATGCGTCTCCAGCAGCCAATTGAATGATATTGCAGTCTAAAAATACCTCCAAAAGACTCGAACAAACCTTTTCTTATTGTTGTAGCTTCCCAATTCTCAATTCCTAATTACTATGAAAGATATGCCCAAGTCTTAGAATCCAAAGTTCAGGGCAAACTGTCTAGTATGCACTCCATACTCCATGATTTCCCAATTCAAACAAGAAATGATGTGCAAGGGAAGGTGTCTAAAAGAGGGCAGAAAACCACGTCTGGAAGAATTCCTTGAGACACTAAAACCCTCCAACATGCTCCACATCCTTCAAGCAACTTGACTCAACTTATATCTTTGTTCACACGCAGCAACATTCAATGCAAACTCTAAATACGAATCACCCAGCTGATAAGGCAAACCCATGTTCTCCCTTCTTCACCCTAACTGCAGAAAAGGCATCAGCAAATACTTCCTAAATCACCCAAGACAACACACAAATTCGTTGGCATCACAAGAAAAACAATGTATTCAATGAAGGCATCAAAACAAAAAAGAGATAATCTTTAGCACTCAACAATTTCCAGTCCTCCAAACAAGGAACTCATAGAATGTCATCCACTTCTATAAACTTCTCAGTCAACCAGCAAGAGGAATAACATCCAAGTGCCCAAAAGCAAGCAAAACTCACAAACTTAAAATATTCTTCAAACTCTAAAAATTTGTCTCAAAATAAGACTCACAATTTCCAAACCTCAATCTTTGAATCCACTATGAAATCTGAGTGGCTCCACCAAACATTAGCCAAAGTAGATCTTTCACCACCGAAACCAATTTTCTCTAAGAGGGTTTCAATCCTTAGGAAGGCTGAATCAAACCAAGTTCAATCCCAAAACCCCAAGGGTTTTTACAAGAGACAAAATAATTAACATAAACATAAGAAAATAGGCTTTCAACCCTCTTATTTATAAGCTTTTTGGGAACTTTTCAGAAACTCCATTATAAGATCACTTTATTAATTTAAAAAGCCTTATAACTCCAAAATGTGATTTAATTTATTTTTAAAACATTTTTGGCACTTAAAGTCTCTTTTAAGCATTTCATCATTTAAATCTTTTTGTTCTCTTTCCAATGAGCTATAATACTGAATGAAAAACTGACTGCATAGGAGTTGTGTTATTGGGTCCTTCCCCCTGACCCCTACGGACCCAGTCCAATTTGAACCAGGTCCGAGTATGGAGCCAGTACGCTTTGGGTTTAGTCAATTTTTAGTCAAATAGCTATTGACGATTTGTAACGATATGACAACCTGTACACTAGGCATACTTCCTATTTCCATTTACTATGGTTGCAACGTTCGAGGTATTTCCTTCACTATGGTTGTAACGATACTATCTTTCCAAATGCTATGGTTCTTCTATAACATTCATCCCATTGCCTGAATCTGATATTTATATTAATAATTTTTATATTCCATATATTTTATTTCTAAATATGAGTGCATGACTTTTCCCTTTCCTTGTTCCCATGTCAAGGAGGGTATTCTTATGATTTTAGCATTATAATGATAGAAAAAGGTGTGCCTTCTTGAAAATTACAATTGCCATTGAACATAGGCCACAAATATTAAATAATTTCAATCTCCTATGTCCTCTTGGACATATTCCTAGGTACATGGAGACTCATAGATGCTTGCATTTATTTTTATTCACGTAACATTAACTAGGATTTGAAATAAGTATTTTTGGATGATGCAAGATTGCCTTACACCCCTAGATGCTCCTGCATCATCTTGATGATGAAAGATGAAAAACGAACCCGACCAAGTGACTTATTAAAAATAGATGCTCCCTCCAAGAATCTTGGAGACCAGATTGGAAGCCAGAAATAACATCTGAAAGTGTCATACAATTCCACTAAACCATCTGACCTCACTGGCAACATCAACTAACCCCTCTAATTAGGCTGATACAAACCCAGAAAGTCAGCACCAACTACAAAGCAGGAGAACCCAAAAGAGGGGACATTAGGGGATCTTTGTAATAAAAAAATCTTTTATTTAAACCTACTTAGTGGGCATTGAAAAAGGCATTTTGAGAATTTGAAAAGACTTCTTTTTGGTGGGAAAAATTGGGTGCCAAAAGGTCTATATAAACAAGGCAAATGCTCAAGGAATGTATGCTTGCTTATTATCTAATTTTCACAAATAGATTGGATAATCTACAACATCAAGGACAAAAACCCTCTATGTTGAAGATTGGAGGATAGAAACCCCTGATTTCCATTACTGGATTAATGGATGAAAACTCCCAATTTAGAACTGTACAACCTTATTCAGAGATTATGTTTCAGCTTCAAAGATTGCAAATTTGGAATGGAATTTGTTCATGGAAGAAATCAATGTTTGGCCAGCTCCCATAGCACCAATTTCTGGAGGTGTTGGGTGGCTTTCATAAAGCCCTATTTTGGGCATGAGACAGCTTCCAAGTGCCAAACTTGCAGGTTTTTGGGTGCAATTACAGCGTCATATGTATTGGTTTTGGAAGCTAACTATGCACCATTCTTGCAGATTTGGGGCGGCTATTATAGCGTCATTTTTGGGTCTGTCATCAGTTAGGACAGCACCATTTACTGCTACTGTTTATTCTGTAAATTTCATAAGATTTGTATTGCATTGCAACAGTAGATCAGATTTTTGGAGCCAAAACTTTCATTTAAATCATTCTGATTTGTAACAAAATTCAGTTACGGTATGCTCTCACCTCAATCTTCGGACCTGGGTGATCAAAAGGTGTTGAAATTTTGTGAAGTGAATTAAATTAATTAAATATCACATAATATTCCATTGCGGGATATTACAAAATTTATTGCATAGTGGTTAGGATTACTTTTCTGTCCATTTTAGCTCATCTACTACTATAGAACTCTACAACCCCTTTCAACTTTGTTTGGCACTATTTTTATCCCTAAAATCTACATTGAAACCAAAGAAAGATCATGACACCTTGTTTCATACAATAAATTATAATATGATTAAAATCTTGAATTTAAACCAGAATAGAATCTGAACATCACATTACACAGGTTTAGGCAATATTGTAATCACGTGCACAGATTTCAAACCTGTCATGCATAATTTCATGATCAGGCTCTCACCTATCACTTTGCTAGTATTTCCAAAATTAATTAAATAATTAACATATTCGTAAGGGCTTAATAGTTTATCCAGTTTATACAATCTGGGTAATTTTGAATATTTAGAATTCTTGTCACAAAATGAGAATCAACAAAGTTACAACATTATCAAAAGTACTAAATCCCACACCATGCTGGCTAGCAAGACACGACAATTAGTTATGCTGAATGGATTTAGCTTTGCATCTTGAGTTAAATACTTAGTTTGATGAGGACAACAATGGAAGGATATGATCTCAGAAAGAAATACACCACAAATGAATGTATATCCTACCTGGCTCTTTTACGTGTTAATTTTTTCTTCTAAATAAGATTTATTTACAACTTTAAAATGAGTCATTTCCTAAAGCAGACCAATGGTTGACAGTGCCCTTCATTCTGGAGACATTCAAACTAAGAAATGGTCATATTTACAATTCATCAAAATTTTCAGAAAATCAGCCTATAACACACGATGCCAAGAATGTCGAAGCTGTGAATATACCAGCATATGGAATTAGCATGTTGGACTCCTGCACTTTGGCACCAATCGTCATGGTCATATTAATGCAACGTGATTGGGCAATGCTTACTGCCCAAAGAAATCTTTCAGGATCATGAGCCAAACGTTTCACTTTCCATGGAACATCTGCATGCTAATAAAATGGAAAGAACTAAATTATCAAAGGACATAAGGGTAAATCTCAAATGATCATTGGCCAAAAGTCAGCCCTTATAAGTACTATATTCCTATCAAACATAAATTAGTAGCAGAAAATATAATTTAAGATCAGAGCATATACCCAGTTTTTCTTCCAGAAATTTCTTACACGTTCTTGCTGATGTTTAATATTGCGAGCCAGATTTTGGTCTTGTAGTTCAATTAGTTCCTCCTGAGAATCAAGTTCTTGCCTGAGTTTATAGACTTCAAAATAACAAACACTTTCTTTCTACTTGAAAATGCAAGCAACTTTGGAATAAATAAGGATACAATCTTTCAAATCTCTATGCCCAATTGAAATATCATTCCACAAAAGCTTTATAATGTAAAACACTAAAAAAGTGAAATAAGAGTCTAAAAGCAGAAGTTTATGTGTCACCTTAAAACAAAACAAAAGTGCTGTTAGAAAATATTGAATAAATATACAAGCGAATGTTAATGAAACAATGTGAATATTAGGAGTACAAGCAGGAAAAGGAAAAAAAACCCAACTGTCATGTTCGCCCAAACTTTGCCTTGGTGTCTTAAGTGACCAATGTTTAATTTACATTGTCAGAGTGATTGTAAAGTATTTTGTACATTCTTCTTGTTAATTTGCTCAGTAACCAAACATCAAGCAGTCACTGTGATTATAGAAGTTTGGTCTTCATTTTTCCAAAATTAGTGTATGTTGCCATCACCTCTGTACATTGTAAAGGGGCTCTACCTCTCATTATGTTTATCGTTAGGAAAATGTGATATTTAATTGCAATCCTAATGTACTATATTTTATATATCTCCAACAATCTTGGAATGTATACTTGTATCATGTTCCATTTTCAGAACTAAAGAATTGATTGAGGAACTCATAGCTTATTGGGATTTGATATGATATCATCATAATATTTATATTTATGGATTTGAAAGATATCTATTGTTGTACCTAGCTTCTCTACTTCGCTTACATCATTACCAGTGTTTACTAGCTCTATCAGATAAAATATATACCTGAATTAATAATAGAGATGATAATGCATACCAGATATAGTAGTAAATTATATCTTTCAAAATTATTAAAGAAGAACATCAGAGATGACCAGCCAAGGATCACATTCAACATGACTAGATCATACTGCCTCCCTGATGACACACAATCTATTTAAAAGACCCAACTGTTGCCAAGAGGAACACAACCATCAACTACCCGATGCTTATAGCTACTTGTAGCTGACAAACACTTAATACAAACAATTCATACATAATCAGATAACCAATATTATTGAAACATAATAAAAAGCATCGTAGACTGACTACAACCAGCAAGTTTTCAGCATTTATGGAGGAGTTTCCTTACTCTTCCACCAGCCACTATGCTATTTGGGGATCATCATACAACCTACATTAGCCTTTTCCAACCTCCATTACTCAAATCTGAGTCGTGAGAAGGCTTTTTGTTGCTATGCAGCCCTATTCACATGTTGTGCCTGATGTTTCCAATGTCGTACATGTTATGTCCCCTTTTTAGAAATACAGTCACAGAGAAGACCCCTAGTCTATCCATATTTCCTCTAGGCTAAAGGGTAAAGCAACGGAAATAATTTTAAATATTGTATTACGTTGGGCCCAGTATTAAAGTGACAACTTAAATAATATTATCATTAAAATACATGTTTTTAACACTGGTAAAATAAAAAGTAGTTTAAAATAAAATAATATTAATTAATACTTAAAAAAAAAACTGATCTCATGGGCCCGATTGGAGTGCTGCAGAAGGAGGACACTTCACTTCATGTGGGTATCATGTTTTGTCATCATTTTTGCCATACAATTTTCAAAACTTGAGATGAAAACCCTTGGTTGATTTGAGGATCTTGGAGAACGAATTGAAGATAAAAACCCTCATCTCCAACATTGGCAAATCCATCTGGGAAATACATGTGCTGATTTTGGAGCATTTGTAGATTTGTCATTTATGCTTTGACGGATTTCATTGTGAATTTCAAAATTTTGGGGTTTGCTCCATAATCCATTCTTGCTAGATCTTTCGCACCACACCTTGGTAGAAGCCATCATCATTTTTTCATTGCTGGTTTGTGGGTTTTTGACACATTTTACTGCTACTATATTGTAACTATAGTGAAATAGGCATTTTTGGCCAAGTTTCAACTTTAGATGTCACTACAGTGTCACTATAGTGAAATTGACATTTTTGAGGAATCATTCGTTATCAATAGTCCAATGACCATCATATATATCCAGCAACTTGATTATACCAGCATTGAGGAGGTGAATTCGCCATCATATGTTGCACATTTCGTACATCTAGTGATAGCTTCATCACTTTTGAGGGTTTTTGGAGAGGTTTTGTCATCATTTATTGTCACAACAACATTTTCAGCCACTTTTATTGATAGCGCCATTGCTTGGGAGGGCAAAACTTTGCTTACTATTGTCTTTATCAGTTTCCAGGCCATATTTGGGCATACCAGCATTGGAGGAGGTTATAACATTACTTTGGGTAAACAGCATCAACATCTTTCCTTGCTTGCAGACATCCTATTGACTGCTACAGCATTTTGGAGGGCCCATGACTGCTGTGCAGCCTCTAATTGACTGTTCCCAGCTGCCACATGACCTCCCTCAGTCATTTGCCTCACAATTGTTGCTGCTACAAAACTATTATAGTTGATCTAACCACCAACCTTGTGTAATATTCACCAAACAGGATCTAACAACTATACATTCATATTTCTGTTCAAATGTAGTCATTGCAAATCTAAAAATTGTGCATATCAGACCTTGTAAATTGTTCCAGTGCTTTGCAAATCTAATTAAGGCATTATGAAGGTGATTAATTGGTGATTAATTCAGATCCATACAAGTTTATTACCCTACAGTTCCATTCTTAAATGTTTGTCGGCATTTTAGGGTTTATTCATTTGTAGCACTTTTAATTGAGCTTTGTGAGCACTGACTACTCAGATCTGAATGTAATTGTATATTACATGGTTTTAAGTCAGCCGTTTCATTTGGATCATTATCATCTACAAGTTGTAATTTAATAGTTTGGGTGAAACCGTGAAAGTGAAATTTTCCAGCCATAGGGGGTTTTGATAATAAGTTTCTAGTAGTTAGTTTCTTTTTTTTTGCAATTTTAGTTCGTAGTTTTGCATCAGAAATAAAAAAGATTATAAATCAGAAAATATACAAAAATCCCAAGTTGGGAACATTACAGTACAGCCCTAGCACCAGTCGTACAGTCATAGCAACACTCACTTTCCTCAGATCTGTACTCATTATAGTCTGTATAACATTATTCTAGCTGTTGTACACATTATCGTCGTTGAAATTCAATGATTTGGCTGATGTATTGTCATAGGAAGTTGTTATTGCTATGTCCCATTTCCAAGCATAACTCATCAAGAGTCCCCTAGCCTATTGTTTTATTTCCCATAAGCTAATGTTGTAAAGCTCAGAAAAAAAATTAATAATTTAACTTAAACAGTTTGAAGAAGGTACCCACAGGAGACACCAATCCCCACTAGTAGAATTTGTAGGCACCAACCCATTGGAGACACCAATCCCTACAACTGAGCACCGACTCAGTAAGAGACACCAATCTCTTTTGATAGGAGGCACCAACCTCTCCAATATGAGGCACCAACATCAATCACAACAAAGTCTTTGTTTTCCTCAAAAAATGCTCTAACCAATCTGCTCAAATCTTCCTTGAACTCTGATATAAATGACCTTAAAAGGTCTGCTATAATTTTGCCTCATCACCTTCAGAGTCTGCTATAAATCTGTCAAATGTCTGCTCATAATTTCTTCAATGTCCACACATCTGTCCATAGAGTCTTCACAAAATCTTCATAAATCTGCTCTATTCTTCTTAAATCTGCTAAACTTTTCTCTCCAATATGCTTCATAACTCTGTTCCAAAATCTGCTCGTATCTTCTACATAAATCTCCTCTAAAATCTGAATGATATTCTTTTTAATTGCTTACTTTTTGCACCCCCAATATACCTTTTTTTATATGCCACCAAATGCTTCTTCACCCAAGATAGATGTCTATTCCGAGAGGTGGTTCATATTTGTATTTAATAATTTTGTTTTATTGTCCCAAAAGATGGGCGAACTCTGTGACAGTTTGGCCCCTTGAGCAAATATAATTTATTTATTAATTTACAGGTAAGGACAATAGACATGGTCGGCCCAAAAAATCAATCTATTTAATTTCATTTCAAACATTAATTGGGCACCAAAGTGAGGGTCAGCCAGAATTGATTTCAAACATGTTCTTCATAAAGAATCTTTCTAAGGTCTGTCAGAAAGCATGTATTTGTCTTACATGACGGCAAGAAGTTGGCCAGCATGTAGGATGTGTCTTGAAAAATATACCAAGGTTTGGTCGGCTAACATATGAAGGAATAAGCTTAAACTTAGACTTATCTTGCGTAAATGCCAATACTTGGTTTATCTATATACATAACGGCAAAAGTGTTGGAAATATTGTAGTTGTCATCGATGTCAAAGGTATGGAGAGCATTTTGTCAACAAAGGCCAAAGGCCACTGGCCACTGTTGACAAAATGCTCTCCATACCTTTGACATCAATGACAACTACAATATTTCCAACACTTTTGCCGTTCTCGGAAGATCCTCTTCATTTGGGAAGTGGTTTTTTGCATTTTACCATGGTTTGTTGGCACATTGTCTTGGGAAACCATTTGTGATATTCCTCCCCCATTTCTCTATAAGTTGGAGGCACAAGATAGTAACTTTATGAGATTATTTTACAAGTACACAGGTGCTACTAGAATGCTATCACTTTGAACAAAGTTAGAATTTTGCACATGTACTTTCTACAGATCAATACACTCTTGATCCTCTCTTTGATGGTGGATTTTTTCACCAAAGAGTTTCTCTATGTAAATCTGGTATTACATGTTTCCTTATTATGGTTTGTTAATTTTTTTATTGCTGATTTTACACACATAATCTTTTATGGATAATCCGATGCTGCATAACTAAAATCAGATTAGCGTCACTTTGGAAAAGTTTTCATTGCATGCTTTCTTCACCTTGGTTTAACAACAGCTATTAACCCATAATTTATGTGTTTAGTTTAACAAAATCTCTACACCATATGTTTCCATAGTTTTTCCAAGGTAATTTATCTCCAACTTCATTCTGAATTATCCACTATGACCACGATGCTCTTGTATACTGTGGTAACAGGTAATGTATGTGTAATATCCCTTGCTGATGTGTGACTGAAAGTGTAAATTTTTAACTCAAGGAATATTGTCAAACAATTCACATACAATCTGAAACTTATTATAAACTGATTGCAAGCTTTTAAGAATCATATAACTAGCTGACCATTAATGGAAACAACTCAAATATGCATCAATTCTGAAGTTGTTATTTTGTCAAATGGTTGCCATAGATGTTTCAGAAATATGAGTCTGAATCATACTGCTGCTGCAACTAATTTTCTGATCCTAATTCAGACTTCACTAGATAGACAATAACAATAATTGATGCAAGTACAAGACGTAATTGAAATCTCTAATGGCTGACTTCCAATTTCTGAACACTAGTACTCAGAAAAAAGTTATTTACTTATTTTTATTAACAAATGATGATCAAGAACCTGGTTTGATGATGCCAAAAGCAAGTATGAATCCCAGTGAACATGTAGGAATTTTCAAAAGATTTTTGGAGACTCCAAAGGTGAAATCGCCCCACTAGGAGCTGGCCGCCATATACCCTAGAGTTGCAGATGCAATGAAAAATAAATCCAGCACTTTCTCCCTTCCGAGGAATGATGAAAATGATTGCCAAGGCAAGAAGAGTTGAATGAACAATTGCCCACAAAATTCTGCCTCCTCAATCACAAGTAATGAGCAAAAAGGTGTGTCTCAGTAGATCTACCTCCATGGCAGACCACGATTATGACTGTAAATCACCTCCAAACTCCTCAAAAAACCACCACCAAATCACCTCCAAGAGATCGCCTATCTTCCTTCGAAGTGCAGATATATCATGGATATCAATAAACCATGTAGCTAAAGCATTCTCCCAATTCGATCTCCATGAATGCTGATGCCAAACACAATAAGCTCAAACATGAAGGACTGAAATATCCCTCACTCGCAATTGCAACCCTTCGGAGGATCTTTCACCACCTCAGTTATGCCAATCAAAGAGAGTTATCATTCTCAATGCTGAAAATAAACTGCAGAAACCCTTGGCTCCACAAGCTTATCAAGAAAGAAGTAGTCAAACAGTCGATGATCAACCATGAACCAACCTCCTCTATTTATTCTTTTTCTCCAATGGATCGATCCCCTTCTAAAAGATTCCCTTTTAATTAAATAATATTTAATTGCACCTTAAAATAATATTTAATTGCACTTTGGATAATATTAAAATATCATTATAATATAAAGTGCAATTAACTTCATAAATTACACCAAACCTGAGAATACATTATCTCACCAAAAAATCATATTAAAATAAAATGTGAAGCCACAAGCCACTGCCCAAGTGACCCTCACATCAACTCCTTGGCCTACGAGGGTCAAGTAATAGGCCAAGCTCCTCGTATGTCTGTGAACTAGTGAGAAGGGGACATTACAGTATGGTATATGTGATTCATCTTGCATGTGAAACATCAAATACTACTATAAATAAAGAGATGACTGTAACTCTCAACATTATGTAGATCCCATAATCAACCTAACAAACACCAATTGAGCTCATAAAAATCAGGAAATAAACAAAAATTTCAGCTACTTGTAGAATTCAGGGTAGAATTGAATAGTACTCAAAGAATATGCAGCCGGCATACTCATTTGTGTTATCAAGTGCCATGTAATTCATTAGAATATGTATCCAACATAAATATCTTTGAATACACTTTATAGGTGCATATTTTAAACACTAACAATGCTAATTAAAAGGAAATTTTGCTTTGAAGTAAACCTCTGTAGCTAGCAGTAAACTCGTGCTGTCCTCAACACTAGGTAAAAAATCACCATAAAACTGCCAGAAACTATCCTTGGTATCAAAAGCCAGCAAAAGAAGACAAGCCAATCTTAAGTCCCAGTCAGCCTGCAGTAGTTCAGTAAACATATATAAACAATTAAAAATCTGAAAAATGTTATCCAAAGATGGCAGAACATCCTTATCTACTGAATATCAAGAAAATAAAAAGCAGAGGCAAGTAGAGTATGATATTTATGTGCAAGCTATACGTTGGTGTAGTTATGCATTTTATTTGCATTATTTATTTATATATTTTTCTATACTGTAGTTTAAGCTACCTGTTGTGACCATTTCACACATCGCCCCATTTAAATGGGGACCCCCCTCTTTTTGCTCGTTTTTGCTCGCCTTTCGCTTTGCTTTTTAGGATTTTGGTTTAGTTTGTCAGTTGTCTGGATTAGGGTCAAGCCTTAGGGTTTACGTTTCTGTGTTTTCAAGCCAGAGTCCAGTCAATCTTGAGAGCTTTCTGAGCTTCCTCTCGTAGGATGCAATTTTGAATGAAGTGAATTCGCCAGAGGTCTAGTGAGTTTGTCTAGTTTCAGTCAAGAATCTTGAGTGCAACTCTGAAATTTTGCCTAAGTATGAATGATGAGATTTTGATTTTTGTCCGATTGAGTAATTTTGACCAAATTTTGAGAATTTTGATAATTGATTCCGGGCATTGGAAATGACTTGTTTTTGCCTTGTGAAGTGATTAAACTCATGAAATCTTGATATTTTGGCCTGTACAAGCAAAATCGCTCCTGTCCCTTAGTGAAGGACCGAAGCTTGTTTCTTAAAATTTTACTGTCTCTGCAGGATCAAGACGAATTTTTGACTGGAAATGATAAAGGGAGGCATGTTCTTTCCATTGAATATAATTTGAAGAATTTCACAAACACGGAAATGTGCCAGGAGCAAAAATCGCAATTTGACGATTTGAGGAGATCAAAGGAGATATGTTTCATCAGTTGAATATAATTTGGAAGTGCCTTCGTGAAGAAAATTGGACCTAGAAGCTAATTCGCTCCTGTTCCTCAGCCAGGGACCAGGGCGAAATTCAGTGGTAGCTCCCGTCCCTCTCCCAGGGACCAGAGCGAATTTCCTCATAAGGCATATTTTGGGCAAAGATCAAGTAAGTTTTGAGTTTGAGGCAAACAAAGAAGGTGTAATGAACCTGTTGAAGACAAATTGAAGATTGCAAGACCCCTGATGAACTTCATATTGGCCTAGGCGCTCCTGTCCCTCAGTCAGGGACCAGAGCGATTTTTGCCTTAGGTCAATTTTTCACCAAGTTAGAACGAACTCCAGGCCAAGGATGAATGAAAAAGGGCACAACGAGTCCATTGAAGATAATTTTTCAAGTTAGCAAAGTGTGATGGAGCCTACAAGTGCAAATTCGCTCCTGTCCCTCAGCCAGGGACCAGGGCGAAATGTTAGTTATGATGCCTTCCTCCCAAGTTTAAAATCACTCCAAGTCAGGATACAGGGTGGCAATGACGTTTGAGGTGTCTCGACAAAGAACGAAGTTACAAAGACCGCCACATGAAGAATTTGCACTATATCTTCAAGTTTGCTCCTGTCCCTCAGTCAGGGACCAGAGCGAAATTTCTATGGAGGCTTAAGTTTTGGATGTTGATCACGTTTCGAGTGCTCAATAAGGATCAAAGGACCTCATTCTACATTGTGAAGGCAATTGCAAATTGATGGAAACAAAGATGAGCCCAGGATACCAAAAATCGCTCCTGTCCCTCAGTCAGGGACCAGGGCGATATTCACTATATTAGCCAGTTTATCCAAAAATCACGCTAAGTCAAGGACGTACAAGGTTGCACAGGGTCAAAGTGTTCTTAAGAAGATGATATGCGAGGAAGTTAAACGTCAAAAGGTGATCGAATTGAACCAAGAAGCTAAATCGCTCCTGTCCTTCAGGCAAGGACCAGGGCGATTTTCATTAAATCACTCATTATCCTTCAAAAATCATGTCGAAGCAAGATTATATAAGGTTGAAAGCGTCATTTGGAAGGCGATGAACAAGAAGCAAAGGTTACAAGATAGCAAATTTAGGCTAGAACACAAGGTTCGCTCCTGTCCCTCACCAAGGGACCAGGGCGATAATGGTCACAAAGGGCATTCGTCTACAAAATTAAGTCAATCAAGCACAAGATTCTTGTCAAAAATGCCAGTTTCAACGTAGAGATGGTGATTTTGAATGTCAAAGGCGAGAGATTCAAGACTAAAATGTTAATTTGCTCCTGTCCCTCTCCCAGGGACCAGAGCGATGTGGTTTGTACCCTTACCTCTCCCAAATTTCGGCGCTAATAACATTTTTGAATTTTATTAAATGCTAAAGATCAATAAAATTTGAAATATCCAATCAAGTTAGCATTTAAAAAAATAGCGCAAAACATTTATTAATTAATTTTGCCTATTAAAAAATCGAAAAAAATTTAATTATAAAGGCATTAAATTAATTAATTATTAATAAAAAGTGGGGCGCTTGAGGTTTATTTGTTTTGTTTTACAAAAGTCGGCCTTTAAATTTATTTAAAATTTGTTTTAAATTACAAAGTCGGCCTAGAGTTAATGAAGAGGGTGAGCGCCTATAAAAGGGAGTGGTTTATTTCATTTTCAAATCATCATTCGAACAATCTTTGCATGCGAAATATCAAGAAGACAAGGAGGTGCGAAATTATCATTAAAGGGGAGTGCGAACTTAGTTTCAAGTAGAGCGAATTTCCATTCCAAGCAAGGTGCGAACATCATCCAAAGGAGTGCGAGTTTGAGTTGAGCGAACTTGCCAAAGACCACGTCAAAGATCCCAAAGGTGGCGAATTGCTAAGGTGGACATTCGCTTGAGAAAGATTACGTTGAAAGCTTCAAATTTTGATTTGTGCCTAAGCGAATTTCTTGTTTTGCATTTTAGAGTTAGCTCTCAAGCAAGGTATGGCGAAATCTTCCTTTCTCTTGAATTTTGAATTTTGATCGTCATAGCTTCAAATTTTGAATTTTGAAATTTTGAATTCCAATAGCTCAATCGTTATTTAGGAAATGATAACTCAAAGACTTATCATGAAGTTTCCTAAATTTAATCTCTAATCTATAGTTATACATTCCAAAATTTAGTTACTTATTATGAAATGTTGTGTAGGTATGGCGACCTCGAAGGCGGGAGCATCCACCAGTCGTCCAGCTCTCATGAAGGAAGATCAAAAGAACGAAGAAGTGGAGACCAAGATCGTGTCTAAGTGGAGCAACATTGGAGATACCAACTTGGGCAACTTCAGCACGAAGAAGTTTCGAGAGGTCCTCTACATTGGCAAGCCATCACCTGTCGCCAGGAGGATAATCGAAAGTGGCATCATTAAGGCGGCCGGCTTCCCTCCAGCAGTACAGTGCCATGAGTTGATGATCGAGTGTGCTCGTCATTATGATCCACAGTCCAGAACGATCGTGTCCAATGAAGGAAACACTTTAGCTTATCTTTCAGAGGAAGCTATAAGTGAGGCTTTCCATCTTCCAGAGCACAGAGATATGGTCTACAAGAGCATAGAAGGAGCCAGGTCCATGTACGAAGATGATCCAGATGCTTGCCTAAGCATCATTAACAAGAACTGGTTACTCAAGAGTCGTCCTCGCCTGAGCAAGATCCCGAACACACCACATAGGATCGATTTCCAGGAGGAGTACAGAGATTTGATTACAATGCTCAACCGAGTCACAGGAGCCCCTCAAGCCTTCTACTTTGAGAAGTGGATGTTCTACTTTATCCAGGTGATAGTTCAGGGAAAAGGAACAATTCATTGGGCTAGGATAATTAGCCATTGCTTGGACGTACAGTTGAGGAGACTGAAGGCTACCAAATCCTTCCACATGAGTTCATACGTCATATATGCCTTGATCCGGAGCTTTGAGTACGCAGGACTACCTCATAGAGGAGTGATTGGAAGAGGACCCGGCGAGGTCAGAGTTTGTGATTCCTATGTCCACTTGCATCATCCGCTAGGAAGCAACTACAAGTTAGTTAATGATACCTTCACGATGAACATCACAAGGACGTTGCAAGGCGGGATTCACAACAGATTATCTCAGGATGCACAGGAACTAGCAAAGAGGTACGGTGCTTGGTTTATCCAATTTCCGAAGTTCACTTATATTAGAGTTCATGGATGTCCTTCACCTCCATACATGTTGCCAAGATATCCGACAGACAGAATTGTGTTACTTGAGCTAACAAGACAGTTGGCAGCTTATGCGAAGGCATTCAGACATAGACATGGAAATGGAGTTCCGGTACCTATCATATTAGGCAATTCAGTTGAGGTATGTCCTGATGCTTTAGCCATGGATGACGCAGAGAAGGAGTTAGCTTTGTATTCTTTTTCATTCTTTGCCTTGAGAGAAAGCTTTGATCCACATGGATATATAGAGGAGACAGTCGGTAGGAAGTTTAAGCATGAGTTTCAGATAGAAGATTTTATGATGAATCTCTTGGACGATCTTGAAGTGAAAAGAAAGATGCATTCTAGATTGCCTTTGGATTTCATCAGGAAATGCAAGATTTACAGAGTGGCCGACCAAGCTCAGGACAGTGGCAGACATCTCCAGTCATCCTATGATCGAGAAAGCAAATCAATAAGGTTAGATTGGAATGAGCCCGAGGTCGTGGATCTAGATGCTTTGATGGCTCCAGTCTTGTCTTGTACTCGCAGATGGGTTGATGTGCAGCATCAGAAGTTGAGAGAGCAAGGCATAACTATGACTTTCACTTTGGAAGAGAAACCAGCCGAAGGTGGAGCTAGTGTAAGCGAAGGTAATCCGAATCCCAGAAATGCAAGTGAAGGCAACCTTCGAAGTGCAAGTGAAGGCAATCTCCATCCAAGAGGCTCGAAGAGAAAAGAGAGACCTGAGAAGAGAGAATCTTCCAAGAAGAAGCAAGGGGCCAACCGAGATCGTTCATCCGGCACATCTTCTCGACCAGAGAAAAGGACACTTGAAGTGGAAGAGTCTATGGAGTCAATGGTGCAGAATGATAGGCAGGAAGAAGGACAGGCACCTCAAGGGTCACCAAGTGGATCTCTCCAAGATTATGAGCTACATGAAGACAAGAACAATGATCAGATAACATCTCCTCCCAGAGAAGAAGAAGCATTGCATAAGGAGATACAGGTTAAAGAGACAAGATCGGCCATCCCAGATTGGTTGAAGGAAAGATTAACTAAGGTGATCGTGATTGAGGACGAAGACAATGTAATTGATTTAGAGAGCCTTGTTGGACATTCCCAGGAAGTGACAGAGAAGAGGAAGGCTACCAAGATGTCCAAGATGATTAGAGACGAGACTGGCTCCAGAAAATTACAGATAGCTACACCGGCAGTGGACAAGTATGAAGGTGAGATCCTAGCAGAGGAATATGATATAGAGACATTTGAACTAGGTCCATCCACAGCCGAACAGACGATGGATGATGCCACCGATTTATTTGAGGCCTTGAAAGACAAGCTTAGAGAAGAAATGGAGAAGAACAGAAAGCTTGAGAGAGAGAGAGGTGCATGGAGAACATATTTCAACCATCTCAATGAGCCTTTGGGACGTCAGGATCCAGCAAGATCACCCGTACAGGCACTTCCCCTTCAATCAATTAATGAGGCAGAGAGATTCAGGAGTATGGTCCAGCGTATGAGTACTTGGATGGACAAATCTCATACAGTTGCCGTAGAATTTGCAACAAGGATGATGAAGACTATTCAAAGGGCTATCCAGGTTCTTGAGATCATCCACAACTTGATGATAACGGTAGCCGCTTTTGCTCATACCAAAGATGTTATCATTCCTGTCTTGCGAGTAATCAGACAAACATCAAGGAAGGTCTTAGCGCAGGAAAGGATCATGGATGGAGGACCTCACAGTTTACTTCAGTGGTCAACCTTACTCCAGATGAAGGAAGTTCTCTTCGAGGACATTCGTACTAGATGTAGCCATGTTGAGGAGGTGATCAACCCGATCCAGGACAGAGTATTTGAGGTACTTCGTACCATTCTTGGCAGGAGGATCGAAGTTGAGACAAATGTGGATTTGCAGGAATTGGAGGATAGAATCAAGGTCATCTTTTGCAAGGACGCTAATATTATTACAGATGAGCAACAGGATCAAATGTTTGCTACCATGCTCCTGATTGAAAAGACTAAGGAACTTGAACCTGAATGGGACGCTGCTCTTCTCGAGGCATTTGATCAGGTCATCCACTTGGAAGAAAGAATGAAGAATCTTCCCGAGATTCCAATTGCTGAGATCGAAGGAATCGTATCAAGATTCATTGCATATGCTAAAAAGGAGCATTGGAAAGGGAATAAGATTCTAGATGAGAGGTTGTTATAGATGACATGGCACCTTAATTGTCATTGGTCTATGTCTCATAGATTTTTGTGCCAAATTTAATATTTGGCTATGCATTTAATATTGTTCAATAAAAAGGGGGCTATTTGTAATAAACCCTAATTAGGGTTTAGGTGTCATAATCTTGACCGTTGATCTGCTTTTGATCTGGACCGTTCATTGTAATTGAGGATGCTATTTATACCCTCATTTCATTTCATTTTGAAATAATTAGATAGTAGAGAGTTAGAAATTATTGATGTATTAGAGAGATTAGAGTTTAGAAGCAATTTACTTTTGTAGCAAGATTGAGTTTTGAGAAAGGAATTCAAACAATTGTTGTATATGATGGCTTTGAGATCAATGAAATATTGAAGTTATGGTGTTTTGTTGCAATTCTCTTGGTTATCTTCATGGTTGTTCAATTTTCTCGAATCATTCTCAATCAAAGTAGTGTGTTAATTCGAAGGACAAAGTGTTGGACTTGATCTTTGGTAGGATTCGCTTTCCAAACCACTAGCTTCTTGCTGATTGTAGGAACGCCTTGCGTGGTCAACTGGAGATACTTGAATTACTTAAACCTTCAATCGTTATTGTATCTTGGATATGTACCTTCGTGGTAGTGTCTTTGATCTTTGATGTATTGAAAAATCATTTGTTACCTTAGAAGATCGCATCAATTTCAATTGAGTTGTTAATTTATGGCAATATTGAAGTTGGTAGAATCCCATTAAGTCTTGTCCACATTGAGTCATTCTTAGGGTTAGACTAGATTAAACCTCTTGCAAACCCTATCCTTTTGATTCTTTTTCGAAAAAGTTTGTTTAGTTTAGCAAAATCTTCGGCAACGTAAGGCCCCTTGATGACACAGCAATCACAACGACCACTGGTGCTTATCCACACGTAGAGACCCTACTTACAAGAACATTGGAGTCATCCTAACTGATCCTTTTTGCGAATCTTCAGCAGTTAGCGACTTTATTCAAGAGAGGATAAGATGCCTTTGGGTATTTTATTCTGTGTATGATTGTGTACAAAATACATGTCAACAGAATTGGCGCTAGAAGGAGGGCCTTAGTACCCGAAGTCCAAAGATTTTGAAGAAGAATACATTTCAAACATGATCATGAATCACGATGGTGTTGCCACATGAGGGATTGAATCAAGTAGTGCAACCGAATTTGCAGATAGGCAGCACTCAAGAAGATATCGTTTCAGGATTGAATCAAGTGGCGTGGAACATAAGGAGAAGTGAAGTTGAGTATAACAGAGTCAGAATCATCTTGGAACAAGAAGAAGATAGAGCCGAGGAACATCGAAGGGTTAGAGAACTTCGCAATCAAAGGAACCCACAATAATCCTTGCAAGACTTCACGCTGGATCGCATTGGTTCTTTCTCGCCCGAGAAACATCAAAGACTATTGAGGTCGACACCAGGCATCAAGAATCTAAGTGAACTTCAGTTTACTTCAAAGGCGAAGCAAGTCAAAAGAGAAGACACTCCCAAGGAATTTGAACTAAGATTAGAGGAATCTCCTGAGTCATCACAAGTTCTTCAAGAACAAGTACAAGCGGCGATCCAATCAAGTATCCAGGCAATTTCTCAAACAAAAGACCAGGCTAGTTCATCAAGTCCCGTTTCAAATTCTCAAGCCTCGAAGAGTACGATGGCTCACCAAGCTCCGCCTCCTCCTCCTCCTCCTCATGTACTTAATGGTGCAACTTGGCTAATCAACAATCCATCACCGTTAGAATTTGCAGTCTATCATGATATGCCCAAGAATCCAGAGCATTTCTGTTCCAAGTTCAATGTCAGTGATTTCCATCGCACAGCAGAAGATCATATCAAGATGTTCGAAGACCTTCTTCGTAACAGGCGGATCGAATATGGAGATGTAGCATGTAGGCTTTTCCCCTACTCATTGGGAGAAGAGGCATACTTTTGGTTCGTTCACTTGCCTACAGGGTCAATTAGGACTTGGGACGCGATGAAAGATGCATTTATTGCAAAGTTTGGTATACCAACCACACCAGCTGAGTTGTATCGACAATTTGTTGAAGTCTGAAGGAGAGAACATGAGCCCATCACTTCTTTCAACAATAGGTTTCACCGCGCATACACGATGCTACGACATCCTTATCTCATTGCGGACCCAAGGGAAATTTACTATGGAGCTTTAGATCATCTCACTGCTATGTTCGTGAGGACGCATCCGACCCCGAATGATCTAAATGCAGCGTATGCAAAGGCTATTGAGGTTAGTAAGCACATGGGACAAAATATCACTGGACCACTACTACACATGGGACCTGTCGCAGCACCAAATCAAATGCAGGTAGTTGGAATGGCGTTGGCCAACCAGACTCCAGTCATGAATCCGATTCCACAAGCAACATATCCGAGCGTACAGCCGGCAAATCAGTTGGTCCTTCACCCTGGAGTTCCGATTTCCCAAGCTCCACCCGCACAACCTGTGTACCTGCAAAATGCCACAAGCTCGTCAAGGACACAAGAAGAAAAGGACGAAATGAAAGAATTGATTGAACAAGTCAAGAAGCTATCAACCGAGGTAACTCACCTGAGGAACCAGAATAATCAACTCCAAAGTATGCAAAGGATCAACCATGGCCAACATACGAACAATCAAAATTTCCAAGGAAACAACAATCAAGGTTTCAGAAATAATTATCAAGGAAATAATAACCAAGGCTTCCAGAGGAGACCATGGAATAGGGCTCCCAACAATGGAAATGTGGTAACTCCACTAGATAACCCACCAAATTCGCAGAATCAAGAAAATCCTCCTACCAGCAAAGTGTTTCTAGCAGAGGTGGCCTTATCCAGTTGGTGTAGACTTCATAATACGAACCAACACTCCGAGTTACAGTGTCCTGAATTCAAGATCGCGGCCGACATTTTCCAACAAGAGATGCGCAGCACTGATCCACCTGAAAATCCGCCCACGACAGGATACGAAATGGTCCCAACCACACAGTACGGTCAAGCCATGATTGTTGAAAGCTGCAAGTATTCACAGGAAGAAATTAGTCAAGCACGAAACAGGAGATTTCCACCAGAATCTGCTAATGGACCAATGGTACCTCCAGGATCCTAGTTCCCACCTGCATCTGCAAATGGACCCATAGAGGACTCAGAATATTATTTTCCACCTTTGAACAACAGTGTCTTAGTCGAAGGGATAAAAGAGGTATTTCACCAATCATCAGGAGGTGTGAACCAAAGGGTTTATCATAGAAATCAGAGAAATCAAGAACCTCTAACTACATCGATTCCTCCAAACAATTTCTTTACTCCGCCGGATCCCCAAGCCAGCAACAATCCGGAGTATCCACAGAACACGCAAGAATACAGACAGAGGAATATTGCACCCCCCGTGGGCAATGAAATGAAAAGATTGGCTGCGTTGGTGTTAGATGAACTCAAGAAAGTTAAAGTGAGTCTACCACTTTACGAGTTGCTCAAAGTGTTAGAAATCAAAGATGCAATGATCAATAGTTTGAGTGAGTCTAATACAGTAAGGTCAAATGTTCAAGACTCGACCAACAAGGCTCAAGCTACTATCAATGTGACTCAAGAGGAAACCAATGACCAAAGACAATCCGAACAAAATGAATGCATGGTCCAGACCATAACCTTCCCAGCCAAAAAGGAAGATATGTTGGAAGGAAAGGTATTACTCAAAAGGGGCAAGACTAAGAAAACTCAACCTACTATCAAAGAAGGCCTCACCACTAGCCAGATTCTTCCAGAAAAGGAAGTTGCAATTAAGAAAGATGTGGTCAAGAAAGGAAAATCCACAAACAAAACTGATCACTCAAAAGAGGAGAGTCTAGCGAAGGATGATCATTCAAAGGTCAATGAAATGAAACATCAAGAACCCAGTGAAGATTCTTTAGGCCCTTCTCAAGGAAAAGATGAACCAGCCCCGTTCCTGCTATCAGTTAGAATTTTTGGGAAATTATTGCACAATTGCCTTTATGATTCAGGAGCTTCTAGTAATGTGATGCCCCTGGCTGTCTGTCAAAGACTAGGAATAACTCCCGCTCCTACCAAAAGAAAGGTCACTCAGCTAGATAAGACAGAAGTTCCAGTCATGGGCAAGTTGAACAATATCCACATGCAATTAGCCGCGGACCCGAGAGTTCAAAATTTCATAGACATATCAGTGGTGGATATTCCTGATTCATATGGGATGCTCCTGAGTAGAGATTGGTCACGAAAATTGAATGGGTATGTATCAACTAACTTTGCACACATGTGGTTACCATGGAGAGGAGTCCCAAATCAAATCAAGATCGATAGCACTCCAAGGTTGAGACTTATGATAACCGAGTACGGGGAAGACAATGCAGTTCTGTTCTTAGAATCAGACCTGGGGACATACAAGCCTAAAGTAGAGGAAGTCCTGATGATACGAAACATACAAGATGAAGATGGTCAACAAGAAGTAATAGAATCTACAAAAATTGTCGTTGAAAGTGATCAAGGATCTGACCAAGAAGATAATGGAATGTTTGAAAATTTCAGGAGGTTCGTACATAGGAACATACAGCAAAGTGTGCAACTTGGTAAGATAGCGTCCGTCCGAGATTTGCTTCTTCCAAATTGGTGTAGAATTCACAATGCCGTCCATTCAGAACTATCTTGTGCTTTATGTCAGACCGCATTAGAACAAGTATACAAAAGAGCCCCGCAGACATTAATCATGGAAGAGATTCAAGATTCAGAGGATGAAATCTCTACGGAAGATGAAACCTTATCTGATACATCAACTGAAAGTCAGGAAGGCCCAGAGACAGAAAATCAAGAAAATACAATATGGACATTAAGGTTCGATGGATCTAAGTCCAAACAAGGATCTGGAGCCGGCTTCGAATTAATTAGCCCAACAGGAGAAACTTACCTTGCCGCTCACAGATTACAATTTCCTTGCACCAACAATGTAGCTGAATATGAATCCTTGATTCATGGATTATTATTAGCCATCAAAAAAGGGGCGAAAATACTGCAAGTATATGGAGACTCAGAAATAGCTATAAGACAAATCAGGAAGCAGTATGTTTGCCATGATAAAAGATTGACTAGATATAGAAATCGAGTCTAGGATCTCATTGAGAGTTTTGAAGCTTTTAATATCAATTCTATTTACAGACATCAGAATCAAGTGGCTAATTCCCTTGCGCAAGCCGCCAGTTCTTTGATACCACTCGCAATGGAAGGATTGAAGAAGTTCACAATTGAGTTAATATCAGTTCCTTCGGTCCCAGATAACATCACCAATTTTCAAGTTTTCGAAGATGACAAGCACATCCTAGATTTCTTAACCAACACAGATGTCTTCATAGCCCAGATCATTGACGAAGAAGAAGTGGGAGAAGCAGAATTTGATGCCGAAGGTGTCTTGAATTTAAAGACAAACACTATTCCAAAAGGAATGGTAGAATTGGAGAGAATTTTTGATCCTGACAAATTAAAACAAAAGAAGAACCACAGCATGGAAGGAAACATGTGCGACACAATCAATCTAGGTGATGATATACAAGCCAAGAATGTGTTTATCGGAAAGTCCTGCACAGCAACCGAAAGAAATGGGATCCTGAAAAATATGAGAGATTTCCCAGATGTCATTGCATGGAGTTATGAAGATCTCAAAACCTACGACACTGCAATTATCACCCACACAATCCCTTTGAAGCCAGGAAGCAAGCCATTCAGGCAGAGACAAAGACCGGTTAATCCTTTATTGGAACCCTTGATATACCAAGAAGTGAAGAAGCTGCTCTCAGCCAAGATCATCTTCCCAGTAAGACATTCGACGTGGGTCGCCAACCTAGTACCTGTCAGAAAGAAAAATGGAGAGATCAGATTGTGTGTTGATTTCCGAAATCTCAACCGAGCATCAGAGAAAGACAATTATCCGCTACCATCATTAGATGAAGTGTTGCAGATTGTCAACAGGTCGCAGATGATGTCTTTTCTAGATGGATATTCAGGATATAACCAAGTTCTGGTTGAGCCCGAAGATCGACTAAAGACTGCTTTCACCACCAAATGGGGGACATTTGCATACAAGAGAATGCCTTTTGGACTTATAAATGTCGGGGCCACATTCCAGAGAGCCATGGATATCGCTTTCAGGGACTTAATTGGTAAATGTATTGTTATATATATGGATGACATCACAGTTTTCTCCAGGCAAAGAGAAGATCATGTGGGCGACTTGAGAAGAGTTTTCCAAAGGTGCAGAAGATACGGTGTCTCCCTCAATCCGAAGAAATGTATATTTGGAGTAACAGAAGGAAAACTTTTAGGACATGTCATTTCAGAAAGAGGAATCTCCATTGATCCTGAAAGAGTAAAAGCTATATCCACTATCAATTTGCCGGCTAGCAAGAAGGAACTCAAATCATTCTTTGGCAAGATCAACTTTGTCAGAAAATTCATTACCGGATTTGCCGAGATTGTCAGACCCCTGAACGAGATGTTGAAGAAGGACGCAAAGATTGAATGGTCTCCACAAGCCAAAAGGGCGTTTGAGGAAATAAAGACGGCAATCAAAGAAGCGCCAGTATTGATCAGTCCTGATTACCTCAAGCCCTTCTATCTATATTCCTTCGCTTCTGACTACACTTGTGCCGCCATTCTAACCCAGAGAAGTGAAGAAAGGGACGAAAATCCAATTGCATTCATGAGTACCCCGCTGAAAGATGCAGAACTCAGATATCCTAACATTGAAAAGCAAGCATACGCCCTAGTAAAAGCCGTTAAGAAATTCAGACATTACCTCCTAAGGGCCAAGATTTATGCAATAGTGCCTGATGCGGCAGTCAAGACTCTTCTCATGCAAAATGAATTGGGAGAAAGAAGAGGCAAGTGGGTCGCCATTTCAGAGTTCACTGGCAGGCTGGCAATTAGATTATTGAAGCTATGTAAAAGAGAGTATTACTAATTTGAAAAAGAGAAACATTTGATAGCAGAAATTTTGAGGTTGGTGCCTCATTTTGGTGGTGTGGGTGCTTCATCAGTGTAGTTTGTGATTCAAGGAGAGTTGGTGCTCTCTGTAAGTTGCTGCTTACTTGTGTAATCTGGATTGGCACCCAATTTCAGTGAATAAAAGCTTTTGTGTGCCATGGTTTTCCACGAGAAAATTCAGTGTTTCCATCTTGTTGATTGCTCTTCTATGTTTTATGTGGTTTCATGCTTTTAAAAGTTTAAAATACTGATTCACCCCCATCCCAACAGCCCACCCTCTCAGTATTTTCTGTGTGCTTTTCAGTATATTAAAAGATTAAAATACTGCTCCAATTTACCCAAGCTAGAGCATTCCCATTTCCTTATGCATCTTAGTTAAGAATCAAGACTAAGACCCTTGTGAGTTGGTCAAGACTCAAAACATGATGCTTGCAGTCCACCACCTGGAAATCAGTTCAGCTGCCTATGTGAACAGTTCATCCTACTGCCCTCCCTCATGTTCCTAGGTGTTGACGTGTTTTTTATGACAGCGTCGAACACAAAATAAAGTTGCCTAATGGTCACTTCACTCTCTCTTGATCAAAGTGCAATTGCATGCTAAGATTGCAAGAAGTTTAAACAATCGACTCCAAGGTTCCTTTATGCTACGGACGTGACTCAATTGGCTGATGTGATTGCTGGTAATCCAAGGGGCCTTACGTTTGCATCGTTCTTTCACTTCTTTGTTGTGGCTGGAACTCCATCATCAGATATAGCGGATCTGTGATGTTGCTGCTTTGAGCGGACTAAAATGAACTGAAAGTAAAAGGGAAAGGGTTTAGAAGGATCTAAATCTACTCCTAAGGGCAGTGATAACAATGAATAGTGCTTTGGTGGACAAATTCCAAATAAACCAAGCTTTGCTTCGCCAAGATCAACTACAACTCCGCAAGAATCGGTGCAATCTTCTGGGGATGCTAGAGGATTTTCAAATCGAGAAAGTACATTTGAATACCCAAAAACGACGCAATCCAAACAACTATCCACAATCGAACTTAGCACCAATTTAGGGGGCTCAGACTAACTTTACATTGCAACTTACAATCAGCAAGATGCAAAAATTATGAACCATGGAAATTCATCAGACACCATTACATTCTCCATTGAAATCAAAGCAATTTACTATTTCTACTCTAAGTGAGGAAGGTGAAACCAGAGTTCCCAAACTCGCCGCGAGTCAGGCCAATTCACCGAGTCGTCGAGTCAAGCCAAGCTCGGCGAGTTTTGCTGACTCGGGGCTCGGACTCAGCAAGTTTTGGGCATAACCCACCTGACTCGCGAGTCAGGCAAGTTATGCCAAAACTCGTCGAGTCCAAGCTCCAAGACTTGGTCGGCGGCATGCCAAATTTCGTTTTTAAAAAACAAAAAAAACAAAAGCTTTTTCACTTGTTTTTTTTAATTTCTCTTTCATCTAACCCTAAAAGGTCTTCTAATTGCTAGTTGTGAGAAGAAGAGAGGAAAAGTGAGAGAGAGGTGTTAATTTTGTAACGTCGGTCGTACTATTTCATGCTTCCGATATATATTAATTTGATTACATATACTAATATGTTACCGTTAACTAATGATAAATAAAACCAAAGTTAACTTATCGCGTTTGACCAACGGTTACACCGCTCATGGTATCGGGTGGTAAAGCGATTCTCAAACAAGTCGCACTCCTTCCAATCGGATAAGTAAATAGTGACTAGTTTATATACTGTGGTGAGAGGTACGTAGGGAGAGAAGTGTCTTCCCACGTGGGAAGACATATCTCTTCACTACGTAACCCCTCATCCACTTATATAGCATGCTTACATTAAGGAGGATGCACACACCGAAATTGATAAGTGTGGTGCATCTTTAAAACACACTATAGCAGATAAAATACAACTTTCAAATCATATCTCCATCTCTTCTATTTTGATCACAGAATTTTGAAAGAACTTAACATGGTATCAAAGCGAAGTTAAGGAAGATCATATTAAAATTATGTAACGATCTCATAAACTTTCACCAGGCTCTTGCTAAGATCACATTCTCATAATCCTAATGGCAACCGGAGTTAGGTTTGAAGATAGATTAGATGGAGCATCAAATTTTGTATCTTGGAAATTCAAGATCATGCTTGTTTCGAAAGAAAATAAAATTGACTCCCATGTCAAAAGTGAAATTCCTGAACCCTCTGATGATACAGAGAAAATTCAATGGAGCAAGGACAGTGAGAAGGCCCTTAAGATAATTGTGGATTTAGTAAGAGACCAGATTGTACCAGTCATTTCTAAATATGAGACGGCCTTTCAGATGTTCAAAGCACTAGCTGACATTTATGAAATCAACAACACTAGCAGGGCTCTCACCCTAAAGAATCAACTACACCATATAAAGATGAATAAAGGAGAAACAGTTACATCCTATTTCTTGAGGATCACTGAGCTTAGGGATCAACTATCCACTATTGAACATCTAGTAGACAACAAAGAACTTGCTATGATGGCCCTAAATGGACTTCCTACCTCATGGGAATCGTTCATTCAAGGAATCAGTGCTCGTTCTAAATTTCCTAAGTTTGATAGATTGAAAACCGATTGCATTCAAGAGGAATCTCAGCTTGTCACAAGAGGAATAAAACAAAACAATGGTAATGAAGACATTCAAGTTCTAAACTCTAATTCCCACAAGAAAGGAAAGAAGAACTTTAAGAGAAAGAGGGACAACAGCTCAAATGGGAAGAGGTCTTCAAAGAAGAAGAGAGACAATTCTAAAGTACAATGTTTCAGATGTGACCAGTATGGGCACTATGCAACCAAGTGTCCAGACAAGATCAAACAACAAGCTTCAATGGCAGAAGTTAACAAAGGGAGTAATTCTGAGAAGCTAGTCTTCTACTCAGCCCTCTCTAGTCAAGTCACCTCCAGTTTCAACACATGGGTGATTGACGGCGGAGCATCTCGACACATCACTGGATTTAGTGAGCACGTAGATACACTTGTGGAAAGTTCAATGAAGAAGTGACAATTGGTGATGACTCAAATTATCCAGTTATGGGAATAGGAACCTGCAATATCAACCTAAAGTTAGGCATATCCCTACAGCTGACTGGAGTTCTATTTGTACCTGGTATAAAGAGAAACCTTGTCTCAGTTTCAGCACTTGAAGATAAGGGTTACAGATTAACCTTTATGGAAGGAAAGGTACTTGCTTGGCCAAAGAACTCCACCATCAAGAAAGCCCACACCATTGGAGTAAGACAAGGGAGCCTCTACAGACTTTGCACCACTCCACCTCTAGCCTTGATTCATGTGACTCCAGATTCGAATGAACTTTGGCACAGAAGATTAGGGCACCTTCATTTCCATGCCCTACCTAAGATAGAGAAGATGGTGATCGGCTTACCCAAGTCAAGTCAGAAAATTTGAAGGAGCCTGCAAAGGGTGTGCCTTGGGAAAGAATACTAAAGGGTCTTTTAATTCTAGCAACAGTAAATCCAAAAATGTATTAGAATTAGTTCATTTTGATTTATGTGGACCCATGTCTGTACCCTCATTAGGGGGATTTTTATATTATGTAACATTTGTAGATGATTATTCTAGGAAGACCTGGATATATTTTCTAAGGTACAAAGAGTCTGAAGAAATCCTTTCAAAATTTAAGGAATTCAAAGCTCTTGCAGAAAATATGACAAGTAAGAAAATCATAACCTTAAGAACAGACAATGGGGGGGAATACACTTCTAATATGTTTAAAGATTATAATATAAATGTTGGGATTAAGAGGGAGTTAACTGTACCTTATAACCCACAATAAAATGGGGTAGCTGAAAGAAAGAATAGGACTATAGTAGAAGCTGTTGGGGCTATGTTGTTTGACCAAAATATAGAAACCTCATTTTTTGGCTGAAGCATCTAGGACAGCTGTGTACATTGAAAATAGATGTCCTCATTCTCTTCTTGACAATAAAACCCCTGAAGAAGCCTTAATTGGCAACAAACCTGACATAAGTCATTTCTGGATCTTTGGGTGTCCAATCTATATTCATGTCCCCAAAGAAAAGAGGTCAAAGTTAGAACCTTCTAGAAAGAAAGGAGTATTTGTTGGGTACAGTGAAACCTCTAAAGCCTACAGATTATACATAGCTGATCAAAGACAAATTGAACTAAGCAGAGATGTCATCTTTGAGGAAGACATAGCATTCAGGAGGTCCAAAAGCTCTAATGAATTAGAACACCAAGATCCTCCTACAAGCTTGGATGAGGATTCCGCCCCTGAGATTCAGAGGGAGACCCCTGAAGATGCTGAGCATGAAGTTCAAGGCTTACCTTTAGAAGAAAATTATCCCGAAACTAGGAAGAGACCACTTTGGGCAAAAAAGATGCTTCAAGAAGCTAAAAATTATGCTGCTCCAAAGGGGATCTTCAGAGAAAGTAAGAGACCTAACCTATTTTCCACTTATACTGCCTTGATGAGTGAGATCATTGATGCAGAACCTTCCTGTGTTGGAGATGCGCTCAAGCATCAAGTTTGGAAAGATGCTATGTCAGAAGAGTATCAGTCAATTCTCAAAAATGATGTTTGGGATATTGTGCCTAGGCCTAAAGGCAAATCTGTGGTATCTTCTAAATGGCTCTTCAAAATCAAACATGCAGCAGATGGCAGCGTTGAGAAGCACAAAGCAAGGTTTGTTGTCAGAGGTTTCTCACAGAAAGAAGGTATTGACTATGAAGAGATATTTGCTCCTATTGCCAGATACACTTCTGTCCGAGCAGTTTTGGCGATTGCAACATCTAAAGGATGGAAAATCCATCAAATGGATGTGAAGACTGCTTTTCTGAATGGTAAGATTGAAGAAGTTTATTTGGAGCACCTTAAGGTTTTGTGATTCATAAAGCTGAATCACATATCTGCAGATTAAAGAAAGCTCTTTATGGACTGAAACAGGCCCCCAGAGCATGGTATGAAAGAATTGATCACTATCTCTTGGAATTAGGGTTTTTCAAGAATGAAGCAGATCCAAATCTCTACTACAAGGTAATCAATGGTGAATTATTAATTCTTATTCTTTATGTTGATGATCTCCTAATCACAGGAGAGGACAATTGTATTTCTCGATGTAAGAAAGAATTAGCCTCTAAGTTTGATATGGAAGATTTAGGAATTCTTCACTACTTCCTTGGATTGGAAGTTTGGCAGCAGGCAGATGGTATAATCCTTAATCAAGGAAAATACACCATTGATATACTCAAGAGATTTAGAATGTTGGATTGTAGATCCATGACCACACCTATGGAGACAAATCTGTACAAGCTAAAGGAAACAGCTGCAGAATCTGAGTTTGCGGATCCTACACTCTACAGACAGATTATTGGATCTCTGATGTATTTGGTAAACACAAGACCTGATATATGTTATGTTGTAAATGCACTAAGTCAGTTCATGTGTGAACCCAGGGAAATACATCTTGTTGCTGCAAAGCATATTCTGAGATATCTTTGAGGAACTATTGGTTTTGGTTTGAAATATAAACATGTAGAACTTGACCTACATGGATTCACTGATTCTGATTGAGATGGAAGCATAGTTGACAGGAAAAGCACATCAGGATGTTGCTTCAGTTTAGGATCAGGAATGATCTCATGGATATGTAGAAAATAGTCTTTAGTTGCTCAGAGTTCTACAGAAGCTGAATACATTGCAGCCTCCATGGGAGCAAGAGAAGTTGTATGGCTTCGGAAATTGCTTGTAGGATTGTTTGGTCGGCCCTTAAATCCTACTGTCATCTCTTGTGACAATCAGAGTTGCATCAAGCTTTCAATAAATCCAGTATTTCATGACAGGTCTAAACACATTGAGATTCCTTATCACTATGTTCGAGATATGGTGGAAAGGAATGTGATCCGACTGAATTATATTAGTACAGGTGATTAGATTGCAAACATTCTTACCAAGCCTCTCTCCAGGATCAAGATTGAACACTTTAGAGATAAACTTGGTATGGTTGAAAATGTTATTTAATTTTGAGATAGTCTCATTTATTCTGATATACTAATATATTTAAAAATGTTTAGTGTGTAAACTCTTTTATTTATCATGTGTGTGACTCCATGACTACATGGGCCTTCTGTGAACATTATTGAAGGGTGACGACTTTTCAATAATGAACACTTGTTTCAAATTGATATTGTAAGGTGACGATTTTACAATTATCAATTTAACTATCTTGATGGATATCATGTGACTTGATATCTATGGACATGTCATGATAGTATATATATCTCTGAGACATTATGGTAGATATTTGTTGGTCGATATCATTAAATAAACCATAATTATGATAGAGATCTTCATGGTGAATGTTATGAACATAATATTCGTGGACAAGCCATGAAATCATTATCAGTATGGTAGGCATCATGTGACTTGATGCCAGTGCACATACCTTACTTGATAACTATGAGTTATGGTGAGTATCAAAAGACTTGATATTCATTGTTGAACCATATCTCTGAATATCACTATGGTGTGATATCTCCTCTCTTCACAATCAATGGATGAATTGTGATGTTTTCTCTAACATGAAATGTGTCCTCCCTAGTTAAGAGGTAGTGTTAATTTTGTAACGTTGGTCGTACTATTTCATGCTTCCGATATATATTAATTTGATTACATATACGAATATGTTACCGTTAACTAATGATAAATAAAACCAAAGTTAACTTATCGCGGTTGACCAACGGTTACACCGTTCATGGTATCGAGTGGCAAAGCGATTCTCAAACAAGTCGCACTCCTTCCGATTGGGTAAGTAAACGGTGACTAGTTTATATACTGCGGTGAGACGTACGTAGGGAAGAGATGTGTCTTCCCACGTGGGAAGACATATCTCTTCACTACGTAACCCCTCATCCACTTATATAGCATGCTTACTTTGAGGAGGATGCACACACCGAAATTGATAAGTGTGGTGCATCTTTAAAACATGCTATAGCAAATAAAATACAACTTTCAAATCATATCTCCATCTCTTCTATTTTGATCACAGAATTTTGAAAGAACTTAACAAGAGGAAGGAAACAAGAGGCCATAGATTTGCAACCAACAAGGAAGAAGAGCATCAAGGAGACCACAAATCACATTGGGGAGGCCATAGGCTTGCATTGAGAGCATCAAGGAGTCCATAGCAAGACTTCTCAAGTCATTTGAAAGAGGTAAGTGTTAAACTTTGTAGATTTTGTTAGTTTTTTTAGGTATGTTAATGGATTTTTTTCATTTGTTTGTTAAATTTTTTTAGTTTAACAGTTAACTTTCCAAATCTTGAATGTTTTTATTTTTTTTAGCTTAACTTCAATGAGAGAAGTAGAATAATAGCAAAGTGCAAACCCTACATTTTTTTAGAAAAAATTTGTAAACATGTATTTACAATTTTTTCTTAAAAAAAAGTAGGGTTTGTTGATTTTTTCTATTAGTTTATAACTTTATAAAATTTTCTTATTGCAGCAGCCTTCACGTTTAAAAAACATTCATTTTTCACACTGCCTAAAAAGGATGAGGCGAAATATACTGAAGACTTTATTGGCAGACAAAAAAATCAAACAAAATGTTTTTTTTGTAAAGAAATTAATTTTGGTGGCATCTATAGATTTAAATACCATATTGCCGGCATACCTGGCCATGATATTGAGGTATGTAAAAAACAAACTGCTGAGGCAAAATGTTTCTGTTATGTCCAATTAGAAACACATAAACAAGAAAAGTTAACTAAGAAGAGGCAATTGGAAGAGTTAAGTGCTATTGGCTCCCATGCATCCGCATCCGCATCTGTCTCTGCATCCACATCTGCAGGCTGTGTTGGAGAGGGTTCTTCCATGCCTCCCTTTCATCCTAGTGCTTCTACTAGTGTTAGTGCTTCTACTAGTGCTAGTGCTTCTACTAGTGTTAGTGCTTCTACTAGTGCTAGTGCTTCTACTTCTACTCCTCCTGGTGGCACTATTACCTTTGGCCCTAGAGTTCGGAAATCCAGGTTGGATAGTTAATTTGTGCCACGCAGTACTCCTGGGGCACAACCCTCGCTTGAGAGCATGGGTTGGAACAAGGAGGTTCATGATGTTGCAAGAAAACAAATTTGCAGGTTTTGGTACTTTTGCAACATTCCATTTATTGCAGCCAGGTAATTTTTTTTGATTTGATTGTTTTAAGTTTAAAAGTAAAATTATAGTTTGAAGTTGAAGTTTTGAACTCTACTTTGTCTAATCATAATCTATTTGTGACAGGTCTCCTTATTGGCAAGGCGTGGTAGATGCAATAAACATTTGTGGTGCAGGGTTTAAAGCCCCTACTGATGCTGAGTTAAGTGGCCCCCTCTTGTTAGAAATGGTTGAGGATATGAAAGTTGAGTTAGAGGACCACCGACAGTCTTGGAGCCAAAAAGGTTGCACCATCATGACAGATGGTTGGACGGATAGGAGGAATAGAACACTCCTAAATTTTCTTGTTTCCTACGGAGGTGATTGATCATGATTCATTCTAATTTGTACTTCACTAAATGCATTGAATAAATTAAATTTTGATTTGTTGAAACTCTATTTTTCAGGATCCACCATGTTCTTGAAGTCTATTGATGCTTCCTCACATGTGAAAAAGGCCACATACTTATGTGAGGCTATTGAGAAAGTCATACAAGAGGTGGGGGAAGAAAATGTGGTGCAAGTGGTGACAGATAATGCAGCAAGTTATGTTGCTGCAAGTAAACTTTGAACTTTTCAAGTCTTGATGGAGAGGCATCTATGATTATTTAAAATTTTCTTAACACATCAAAATTTCTAATTAATTTAAAATTGCTGCAGGTAAACTTTTGATGGAGAGGCACTCAAAAAAAATTTGGTCTCCATGTGCGGCCCATTGCCTTGACCTCATGTTGGAGGATATTGGTAAGCTTGAATGGGTGAAATCAATAGTTGAAAGGGCCAAAAATATCAGCAAGTTTATCTACAATCATGCATTGGTCCTTAGCATTATGAGGCAATACACGGGACAAAAGGAGTTGGCTCGTCCTGGTATCAAGAGGTTTGCCTCAAACTTCCTCACACTTAAATCCTTGATGAAATCAAAGGCGGCTTTGAGGCGTCTGTTTGTTGGTGAGGAGTGGACTTCCTCATCCTCTGCTACGACCACTACAAGGATAGATGTGGTAAATTGCATTTTTGATGAGCCGGATTTTCGAACCTCCTGTGGAAAAATCGTGCAAGTAAATTTATTACAATTTAACATTTAGTATATAGTATCTACTATTTAGTAATTTAATTTTAATTTATTAACAATTTAACTTTGCAATTTTTCTTTTTTTATTTAATTTGTGACTTAATTGTTTTTGTTTAACATTATGTGTAAGTCACTGAGCCCCTCGTAGTTCTCCTATGAGTTGTTGATGGGGAGAAGCCCTCTATGGGCTATATATATGAGGTTATGGATAGGGCCAAGGACGCCATTAGGTCCATATATGCAAGAGATGAGGATAAGTACGGCCCCATTTGGGAGATTATTGATAGGAGATGGTAGAACCAGCTTCACAGGCCCATCCATGCAGCAGCCTATTACCTCAATCCGGCATTTCGATTCTGTGATGACTTCAAGGTGGATGAGGAGGTTCTTAGTGGCCTATATACAGTGGTACAAAAGTTGTGTACTGATGGCACAGCCTCAAGTACAACGCTCCAGCTGGATAAATATAATAATCAAGAAGGGGCAATCTTCGCAAGCAGCATGTGTATAGAGGCTCGGACACAATTGTAGCTAGGTAGAAATATATGTAAACTTAAGATTCTTAAGTTTATGGCTTATGCATTTTAATTTTTTATTTTATAATCTAGCCTTAAAGTTGGAAATGAGTTTGATTTTTTTTTCTTTTCGTTATTTCAGATATATGGTGGCAAATGTTTGGGCCCTCAACCCCGAACCTTCAAAAAATTGCCATCCGTATTTTGAGTCAGCCATGCAGCGCTTCTGGATGTGAGCGCAATTGGTCCATGTTCGAGCACATCCACTCGAAGAGGCGTAATAGATTGTCTGTGGAGAGGTTGAATGATCTTGTTTTGTTCATTACAACCTCCGTCTTAGGACCAGACAGATTTTGGACACTGACTCTTCTCCGATCACTTTAGCGAAGATCGATCCAAAGTCTAAGTGGATCACTGAGTCTACCGATCCTATCTTCACTGAGGAGGATCATGAGTGGGTTGACTAGGCAGACAGAGAGGCTGAGGTTGTGGCTATGGTAGAGGAGGAGGATAGAGCACGATCCGGCACAGGCACCTCACAGGCGGAGACTATGGCTACTCAGTCATCCAAGACCTACCTTAGAAACATTTGTAGGAGGCAGACAGACTACTCTGAGGCTGAGGATGAGCTAGAGCCTGAGCCATAGACTTGTTTTTGTTGACAGTTACATATATGTTTGGGAACATTTGATGTCATGGATTTTATATACATTTGACAACATTTATAACTCTATATATTTATGTTTTCTATTTCGTTCAACTACAATTTACATTTCTACGCATGTGATGGATGTATGTTTATGTATGTGATCAAATTAGCTTCTATTTGATGATGGCATAGTGTCTTTAAGCTTTATTCAATAATGGGTGCATGAAACAAGTTTTAAATCGTTAAAATCCTCTAAATTTCAAGGGTTTTTTATTTTGCCGAGTCACGAATCGAGTCGGCCTTGCCGAGTCCAAGTCTGGGAACTTTGGGTCAAACCATGCAAGCTTTGAATAAATAACTTCAATTGACACCATCAAAGAACAAAGTTTCACTATTATTATCTCAAAACTTATTGCAACAATTTCATACAAGTCTCCCTCCTTTACAAATGAGGGGGGTCACCCCTTTATATAGGCCTCGAGCCATGCAAAACCCTAATTAGGATTTTCCCAAAAGATTCTCCACTCAAGATGCAACAAGGTGGGAATCGGCTATTAATGCCCACTAAGCCCATAATTCTAAAAGCCCAAAAAAGGCATCCAACAGTGCGCACCCTATTACATCAGATTTACCCAAAATACAATGAATATTCCATGTAGGAATAAATGTCCATCATTCTCCATGTGATGGCTGCATGGGACACGAATCTGTCATAAAATCATTAATACGATGGTTGCATGCAAAAGATTCTTTATGCCTTCAACATGAATTGACCGGTCCACCGCTTGGTCAAGATATCCTCGTAATAAGTGCACCACCACGAAGACATAAATGCACCACCATCTCCTGGACATGACGACCGCATGCACAAGGAATCTGTCATTAATTTAATATGCACTGACCTGGCTGCTACTTGGCGAGAAATCCTTGGAGGGAGAAAACTTTAGGAGAGAGAATCTTTGACTCTGGAAGCATTTTTTTTTAAGTTTTTCAACTTTCCTTGCCCTAGAGGAGATTTTCAACAATTTTCCACCATCTCCTATTTTTTAGGAATTTTCCTAAAATTTAGGACTCAAGTCCAAGAGAGAGAGAATTCTCTAACGAGTCCAAATCTGCAAAAAATTTCCAGATTCCGACGAGATTTGGTGTCTAAAAACAAATTTTTCAAAATTTCCACTGAGGGGATTTCTGCATTTCCATTCTTCCTTGACCCTCGAAATTTTCCTTTGCCTTTGAAATTTCCATCCTGGACTTTCAAACTTTGGTGTGGAACGTGGAATTCAGCTTGGTGTAAAGAATTTCATTATTTCCATGCCTTAGAAAATTCTCAACTTCCTGACTGGGCCTGGAATTTTGACTTTGATAGAGGAAATTAATCCTTTCCATGCTCTTCCTTGATACCTTGACTTGGGCACTTGCCTTTGGACTTGGGCAATAATTCTGCATTGGTAAGGAGTTTTGTGATTTTGAAGCTTTCCATGACCATCAAGTTTTGGCATCCTAGTACCTTCCTTAGGCACAAATCTCACTTGGTGATGGAATTTTGAACCTTCTTGGATTTTCCATGCATGGGCCAATTTGGCGCTCTATCCTTGACTAGGGCGGAATTCTTCACAGGGTGTGGAACTTACTCTTTTTGAAACTTTCCTTGAACACTTCATTCTAGCGCCCTCCTTCACTGTTAGGCGCAATTTTCCTTTAAGGCAAGGATTTTTACTTTTTTTATGCTTTCCATGGACACCCTTGTTTGGCGCCATTCACCTGGCATGGGCGCAATTTCTTTATGAGGGACAAATTCACTATTTTCCATGAATTCCATGGCTCCTATTTGGCGCCTTGTGTAGTCCTTGGGCACTATTTTGACTAAGGCAAGGAAATCTTGATTTTCCAACTCCTAGGGCGGAATTTTGTACTGAAGGAGGAATTTCACACTTTGGAGTTCTTCCTTGACTCCCTTGTTTTGGTGCCCTCCTTTCATCTTGGGCGCTATTTTGCACTACAGGAGGAATTTTATCAAATTGTGAATCCTCCATGAGACCCCTATTTTGGTGCCGTCCATAGGATTTGGGCGGAATTTCACTGTGGAGGAGGAATTTTGTCAAATGTTGAATCCTCCATGACCCCTCCATTTTGGCGCCCTGCTGAGTGTTTGGGCGGAATTTTGCTGTGGAGGAGAAAATTCATCAAATGCTAAATCCTCCATGACCCCTCCATTTTGGCACCCTGTTGAGTGTTTGGGCGGATTTGGCCATGAAGGAGGAATTTCATCAAATGCTGAATCCTCCATGACCCCTCCATTTTGGCGCCCTGCTGAGTGTTTGGGCGGATTTTGGCCATGAAGGAGGAATTTCATCAAATGTTGAATCCTCTATGACCCCTCCATTTTGGCCCCCTGCTGAGTGTTTGGGCGGAATTTCACTGTCGAGGAGGAATTTGATGTTTTCTACCAATTCAGGACATGTATATATATGAAATATAACATTTAAGTATAAGAACTTATACTTTAAGTTATATTTCATATATATTGTCCGGATGTTTGAGAGTGGTTTCAAGTCCCTAGGAATCATAACGCAAATTCTGGATTTTGGAAGATCTTTCAAATTTTTAGACTTAGTCAAACTTCAGGCCATTTTCGGGTCAGGATGACATTGGTGGATTGATGTGAATTTCCAGAATTGGATGATTTTGCATGCTTTCCTCTTCTGGAATAGGAGTTCCAAACTTAACCATTTTTTTGATCCAACTTGTCTACCTTCTAACTCTTCTGGATTTAGAAATGATCTTCAGGAGCGTTCAGTCTTTAGCGTCTTCAGGGATGTTCAGTTTTCAGTGTTTTCCTGTGAAGAACCTGCCAAAAATAGATTTTCCCAAATAGTAAGTGTTTCAAAATGTCAAGGTTTGGGCAAATAGGTCAGGAAAGCAGTTACTAAAAATAGAAACTTACTAAAAATAGTAAGTTTGATTTTTGGCAAAATTAGACCAATCTGGGAGGCAATGAAACTTACTAAAAATAGTAAGTGCTCAGAATTCACTCAAATTTTACTGGGAGGTTCTTTGAAGGGTCCAGATTCCAATCATATGTTTAGTTTCTTCAAAACCCTAACAGAAACCCCTAAAATCTAGGACGAAAGGCAGAAACCCTAAAAAAAGACAAAATAGGCCCTAGACTTCACCAAACTCGCTCAAACGAAAAGCAGACTAGATCCAAATGACCCTCAAACACTTGCAAAGCAGAGAGACTGATGAGACTGCTGCGACAAGAACCAAGAACAAAGCCAAAAGACCGGAAAGGCCTAAAAAGTAGGGGGTCTCCATTTGCAATGGGGCGATGTGTGAAAATGTCACAACACTAGGGAGCAAAATCTTAGCAGCGGAGGTTATTCTTCATTTCAGATTTGATTTGACTACATTTCTTGTCAAATTGAGCAGAAACAACTGTGAAAGAAATCAACCTGCACTATTTTGTAGGTCAAGACCAACTGTACATGTTCAAATCTATCATATGACTCTTATTGCCCAGTAACAAGCCTATTATAGTTTTTTGTTATGACTGTTAATACGATTTCTTATTTCTTGAACACTATCATATTAGAAAAGGTTTTGTGCACACCATACATATCAAATTTGTGTGCATGTCTTTGATTTATGATTGCTAGCAGCTGTGTAAGTGCAAACCCTAACTGAATTCAATAAATTTTAAACATTGACTGTTGAAGCAAGTCGGCCTCTTGATTTGAATTTTGTGATTGTAATTTTTCCAAAACTTTGGACACATAACTTAGGCATGAGTATGTTGTATCATGCTATTGTTAAAGAACAATAGCATTCTAATAAATCAAAAGAAAATGTTTTCACGGAGAACCTTAATTGGACAAAAGTTAGTATCAAAAAGAACTAAAATGGAAAGCTTCTCTAATAATCAGGTAAATGAAAACTTCTCACACTGCATAAACTTGAATAAAATTTTAAAAGAAAAAAAAAACAAGAGGAAGTAGCATCTTCTCCTTGCTTGAATTGTTAAAAAGTACCTTGGTACAAGTCTCTAGGAGAGAAAGGAGAGAGTATCATTGTATTCAGAATACACAAAAAGACATTTTCTTAGCAATATGTTTAGGAGAAGTCAGAATTCAGAGCTGGGATCATAGTCTCTCTTATTCAACTACTACTATAATTGAGAGAATTCTGAAGTATAACATAAGCATGATATATATTGATATCATGATTTCTATGTGCAAGCCTCTAAACATACATGTATGTTGTACCTCAGGATTTGTGGAGTTGATAATATCAAATATAGGATGCCCAATTGGTACAGTATTTGGATAAAACATCCATGGAAGTTTCTTGCTCACTGTAAGCATAAGTTCCATTGGAACCTCGAGAATCACCTATAGCAAACAAATTCTTAAAATTAAACAAACTGAAAAGTGATTCTTGTTGCTAAATAAGAAATGAATTGTGATCTTTAAGCAAGACAAGACACTAGCCATTATGAGAGTCAGATAGAAATATCACTATGAATTCAGTTGCATCCTTCTAAATCTTTAGTCTTCATGGTCAATAATCAACTACACAAATGTGCTACATCTGATCAGAAATTAATTTTTACTGATTTACACCAAAAGAAGAACACAGTGAAGTCTATACTTTTGCAGGATTAATCACATCTAATAATATTATTCAGAACAAATACTTTCCTCCTATGCCTACAAAAGTTTGTAAATGCCCATGACATGCAATTTTTATAAAGATTGTCAAATCATCTACTATGAGGATCATAACTGCCACCTTTTCCAGCCATATTTATTGCTTAATCTTTGGAAATTATTATCTTGCTAAAGGATATACAAGCCCAAAACTTCAGAATGATCAGGTAGTTATGCACAATAAATCAATTGCAGGAATAACAAGAGCAGTCAAATCAGCCAAAAAGGCAAGAATTAGATTTACAATATGACCATAAATACTCAAATCTGTTTCTCTTCAAGAGGACAATCCTTGTTATTTCCCACCTTCATGAGCCTTTTGACACACTCAACACAAGTGAAGTGTCACCACTTAACTTCTCCTGAAAGAGATAAGGATAGGAAAGCAGTTGACCCCCCAAGGTCCCTTTAGTTGGGTCAAAATGGTGCAAAAATAACTAAGTGTTTATATGGCCGGTCTGTTAGATTTTAGGATCTTAGGATATTAATCATTATAAACATGATCATAAAATAAATGAAATGAGAATCATACATTCATAAATATACACATCACACAAGATATACATGGGGAAAACACTTTCGGGTTAAAAAACCCATAAAGCAGCCTGTTAATGGGCTTTCTCGGGTTGATCCAACTCCTAATGAGGTGATGAAGGTGGACTGGAAAGGGCTGAGAGAAGGGTGGTTCAAGTTGAATTTTGATGGGGCCTCTAAAGGTAACCCCAGTCCATCGGGAGCAAGTGTAGTGGTGAGAGACTGGGAAGGAAGTATTATTGCCTTTGGGGCACTGAAGCTTGCAGATGGCACAAATAATGTGGTCGAAGCCAAGGCAGCAATTGAAGCCTTAAAACTAGATAAAAAATTAGGTCTTTCAAAGATTTTTTTGGATAGAGATTCACTTATTATTATTAATGCTTGGCATTTTGGAAAATGCCAACTAGAAATCTTGTCGAACTGATGGTTTTGGTTTGGTTTTCAATCTTTGACCAGCGAAATTTTATTTTCTTTGGTTTAGAGTTTTTTCAATTTTTTGAGGTTTTGCTCTTTGGTTTGCCAACGAGGAATGAAAATAGAATGCAATACATGAAAGAATAATTGACTGAAATGAAAACTCAGAATTCTGATTTTATTACCAGCAATTTACAAATTCAAAGAAATAACTATTTATGACATCAAAAACCAAAATTGGCCTACCAAGTGTCCCACGCTAGCCTGGATGAGCTTATTTTATTGCTAGGAGTGGTGACCTAAACAATACTAGGGCCTCCAAGTGCTATCAATTCCTCCAAAGTTATTTATTTGCTCCACTAATAATTATCTAAAATAAATTAATGAATAAATGGCAGAATTGATGCAAATTCTTCAAGGTTGCCTGGCAAGACCTCCAAAATGGATCAATTTTCCCCAATGAAATGCTGATGTAGGTCACACTTGCTGCAATCTCCTTGAATTAGCTGATGATTTGCTATTATTAATGTCTGACAATAATTTCAGACTTTATTTCCAACCCTAAAACCCTCCTATTATTTTATTTAAACTCCCTAGGCACCAAGGAGAGGTACGGCCTACTGTAGGAGGTACAGCCTGTACAAATCAGCACTTATTTTGCAGATAATGTCACCCAATCCATCCAGATCTGATGTGTATGTTCTGTAGATACTGTATCTGTCAATAAACTTCAAGATTTTGGCCCCCAATGGCCTGAATTGAAGCTTCTCTAACGCGCCTATGTGTTGCAGGTGGCTTGGGGCTACGTCCAATCACCTTAGAGCTGAGAGTTTTTGTTCCCAATCTCATAAACAATTGCTCTTCTGCAGGCTGTAGATTGCTTCTAGAAGAGTTGATGAAAAAATGAATAAAGATGATGCCAAAAATGATTGTCGTACATACCTTTATGCCTTCGAAACCCCATGCCCAAATTAGGGATTCAATATACCATGATTCCAAGGGAATATTCCTCACTTAGGCGCCCAGCTAGAGGGTTTGATTTATCATTGATGAGCCACCTTTTTAAAATTAAGTTTATTTAACCTTTTGTCTAGAAAGGTGTGCACAAGGGGAAAACTTTATATTTCATCGTTGGCATTTAATTAATCCCCTTTTATAAAGTTACTTTATAACATATGTCTAATTTTAGAAAAAGTAACTTTATAATGAAATATCTAAGTGCATCATATAAACAACAAAACCAACATAAACTTGTAATCATAGCATCATGATCATACCATAATAGCATCATATACATCAAGTTTAATATCAAAATGACAAAATATTCAAGTATCATTGTTTCAACTTTCAACAATTTAAAGTTTAATCATCAAATGGATTCTCTAATTCATCATCCTCATTCTCCTCCTCCTCCTCATCCTCCTCATCATTGACATTGACATTAGATGAACCAATGCCAATGCCACTTGCACTTGCACTATAAATTTGCTCACTATCCGAGTCATCAAGTGTTAATGCAACAAGTTGAGAAGCAGAAGCATCCAAATCAATATGCTCTGGCTCTATATCCCACATCTTCGTTTCCCCTTGGTTGTAGTCGCATTGTTTGTGTGAAAGAAGACGTAGGTTGGAATGCACATATACTAAATTCTCCGCTCTTTTCGATAGCAACCTATTGCGCCTTACTAAGTGGATGAAATAGTATGTGCTCCAATTTCTTTCTAAAGCAAATGAACTAGAAACCTATGAAGACAAAGTAATAGTCCAATTTGTGTTGATCACCATATTGCAAAGTGCCATTTTAACTTTCAGAAGTCGTCTCAAGACGATTGTGTTTAATGCAAAACGGGTCTTAGCAACCTATAACACAAATTAATGCCGAAATGATTAAAAAATAGAGCCAAACTTTAAAGAAGAATACACAATATAGCTTACACAATGATATTATGAACATTGAAAATTTAAAAAATCAGAAAACGTAAAATTAAATTACTATTTCTCTTACCTTCAAGAGCTCCAAATTCGAAAACGATCTAAAAATCCCTTGAGACATGTGGTGGTTTGTGATGAACATCTAGATGTCCTAAGCCTCTGCATACACATCTTTGATCCATTTAATTTTATTCCCAATCTTTTGTAGCATAAGATTGAGTGAATGGACTGCACAAGGTGTCCAAAAGATGTGATCATAACGTTCCTCAACCAACAAACCAGCAGCTCTACAATTTTTTGCATTGTCCGTGATGAATTGGACAACATTGCGGAGTCCCACTGACTCAATGGCAGAGATGAGAATATCTGCAATAAATTGGCCATCTTTTACTTGGCCCTCACAATCCACAGCTTTCAAAAACATTGCCCCTTTAAGGGACACCGCTATGACATTGATCAAGGGACGATTTTTAGAATCTTTCCACCCATCTGAAACCAATGTTCCATGAGCGTTGGGGACGAGGGGATGTGAGGACGAGCTTCGGGGACGGGGGGACAAAGGGCTTAAGTTTCGAGGACGGGGGGACGTGGGCCTAAAGTGGGGGAAACACGTCCCCATGGAACACTATCTGAAACAATTGATACCCCTGTCTCAACCCATGAATCCCTTATGTGTTCCAATGCATCTTCAACCCCCTTCACCTCTTTTTCCAATAAGGTTCATGTACCTTCTCATAACCTGGGCCCTCATACCCTCTTGGAGCTTCATTAACACTTCTCAACATTTGCTTCCATTATGGGGAGCGAACAACATTGAAAGCCAACCCATTTGCATACATGCACCTTGCTACATCTTGGTTAGCAATGTCTCGACTCTCATTTTGAAATGCGTTTTCTAAAGGCCCCTTTGTTCTTTTGTGTGTCAAGGGTGCTTCACTTTGAGGTTCAACTGTGGAAAAGAAGGGGTGGTTTTCTACTACAACATTGGGATTAGATGGGGCTTGCATTCCCTTTGTTTTTTTTTTGGTGTGGTTTGATTCAATCTGCAGGCTTCTCTCTCTTCTGCTGCCTCATGCTCCCTAATATATTTCATCACCACCTCATCTGGTATAGGTTTACCCTCTTTTCTAGGGCATTTTTTGATGCCTCTTCCTGGTATTCCACACAAATGACCTACCCGATAATATGAACTATTAAGTTCTTTACCACATCCTTGGTATCTCCAACGAAATCCCCTAGCTCCTAGAAGCGATCTTATATTGTCAACATACTTCCATAGGGGAGATGTCATGTCCCCTCCTTGATCGTCATATATATATCAATTATTATCATTACTTAATATAATTATCGACGAATGATTAATTGAAATTTAACTATTTATTTATTTATTAAATATTATTATTCATATTTGTTTAAATAATAATAATATTCTTGAAATATTATTATATTATGATCATCTGGAAATATTATAAAGGAATATTACATATTAATGATTTTATTAATAAAAAAAAAGCAATAATATCTGTAATATCCCTACATCTAAATATTAATCTACTAAATTAATTTAGTGTGTAAATATTTAATAAATTAATCTTAATCATGAAATAAACTAAACCATCCCACTAAGAAAGATTCAATCATAATCAACATTTGATTAAACAAATTATGCAAGACATCGATTGGAGTCAAATTGACTAAGCCATATGAAGATCCTTAACCAAGATCATCAACAACCTTCTGTTTCCACAATCGCTGATCAAGAGGAATCATATATCAGAGACAGCATCGATGTTTCCATAAAAGCAATGGATTACATCAAGAGAGTATAATTAACAAACAACAATCTGTATATATTGAAGCCTCCATGAGCATTTATATCAAACATGAAGCAAAATAGACATTAATGTCATCATTATCAAATGTTGGTAATTAATAAATTAGTTATCCACAAAAGGTGCAATTACCATGAAATTCAAATAGTCAAATGGTGCGACTTGTAGATAAGAGTAATTTAATTAATGAAGAGGTGCCTCACAAAAAGGTTAATACGATGAGATGTCTCCCTTCGTAAAGAACTGGAAGCTATAAAAAGAATATTGAATGAGAATTGAAAGGGGGGGGGAGGATATAGGATGGGATAGCCGTCGATCAAATGAGAACTATTAAGTTACAAGCAGTAACATCCTTGTTTGGTGGTATGCATGGGAACATGCTTAATACATAAGCTTAATATATAGAGTCTGATAATGTTTTATGCGGAATTTAAGGGTAACATTAATATAAACTGCAATACGTATGACAGCCACTCCTTAATTCCATATATAGTGGCAGACCAGATCTGATGCATGTCAGATCTATTTGTCCTCATAGTTATTAAATATAATTATGTTGTTAGGAAGTGATGGTACTGATAATTTATAGAATGGGAATTAATAAATAGGTAACTAATAAATAATTAAATGATCTATAATGTAATATACTTATTTTATTTGTTTATTTATGTTCAAATCCAAATAAGTATATATATATAACAATGATGTAATATCAATAAGATGATATATGTATATACATACACATATACTAATACATGTATATACATATCCATATATATCCATATATATAAATGTATACATAATGTCTTTAATCAAATAAATAACAATATTAGATCGCAATTCAGAAAAGCTCATGGGATAATAGGTTCAGGCTAACTTTGCACTGTGACTTACAATCACCAAACCACAAAAAATATGAACCGAGGAATTCATCACAGTATCTTCATAAGCATCCACCATGATCAATGAACTCTAATTAACTTTGAGAAGTAACAAAAAACCATGCAAATGTAGAAACAACACAAAGATCTGCCATAACTTCAATGAAATCAAACATTTAGTTCCACAAGTCTTGGCAACAATTTTTGCCTTCTCCTACTATACTCTAACTTTATTCTAACTTCTAATCGCTTCTACTATCTAATTACCAGCCATTAACCTTTACAAAGGAGGAGACTGAGCCTTATATAGAGAGCTCATTACATTTCAATGGCCCAAATTAATTCTCAAATCAATGGCCAAGATTACAAAATGAAACCCTAATTAGGGTTTTTTACGACAAACTCCTTGACCAATGAGATTATTACAACATTTAGGACGCGTCCATCTTTGAATGTCAACCAATGAAACATGAGGTTGGGTACATGGAACTTTGTGCCTCTACATGTGTGATTATAGATGGATCGAGTACATTGAAACTAGATGCTTTGACTTGGAATGATGTGATTGGATTGATGACTAGGTGCCACCTCAGCTTGTTCATCCTATAAATCATCGCCTTGAATGTATGGATATTGTCCCTAGCATTCCCTCTTTACGATGCATCCCACTTGTCTTTGACTTGAACTCCTCCATGCCTTGATAAACTTGATGTTTAAAATAACCTCTATCTTGATGAGTTTCATCCTTAAAGCCTCCTTGCATTGACAAGTGTCATGTCCCCTCCTTGATCATTATATATATACTAAATGAGGCAATTATTATTATTAATTAATATAATAATTACCAAGTGTTATATGGACCAATCTTCTTATTCAGATGAAAAAAGATTTAATTAGTAAAGAAATATAAGTTAACATTGCAAATCGTATTAAGCAAGCCATACGAGGAATGGTGATATCTCCTAAGAGACCCCGATCTATCATACAAAGGATACACTACACCATAGTTGGACTACTCGCCGAGTTTTCAGCGAGTTTTAAAAAACTCGTGAGTAAATTTCCCTGGCGAGTTTTAACGACTTTAACTCGCGGAGTTTTTGGTGCAAACTCACCGAGTTTTTGGCGAAAACCTGGTGAATTAGTGAAAAAAACTTGCCCGCTGGTGAATAAAGGCAAAAAAAGGCAGAAATGAGTTTCATTTCATCATTTTTTATCTTGTATTTTGCTGAGAAGGGGGAAAACACACTTGTAAACTGATTTCCATCGATTTTTTTTTTAGTCAGTCTTATTCTCTTCATCAGAATATATGCATGAAATATAACATTAAGTAAAAGAAAGGAAAAAGACTTATACTGGCAGGATGCTTGAGAGTGGTTTCAAATCTCTAGGAGTTATAATGCAAATTCTAGGTTTCAGTGTAATGTCCCCTACTAGGTTTAGGCAAGTTTTAACCAGAATTAATCCATCTTAACATACATATGACTTAAACTACATTGACTAGGAGACATAACCATCTTAACCTAAATTCAATCAATGATAACATAATCTTCTTCCTGATATGGAATTGATAATTCAAACAGATTTATAATCTTACATTTATTTGTTCATTCAAATTACTATTTCTGTATATAAATATATATATTTAAGTTCAGATAGTATTACACTATATGTTTTACTACAGAATAGTTCTTTATAAAATATTATTTGACTAATCAACCTTTGTATATATACATATAAAATAAATAAATCAGATTATATTCCTGTTATCAATCAAGCCTGCACCCTCTGCTAAAGCTGTGAACTTCATCTGCCTATTGAAACATGGGAACACTTCGAGGTTGTGGGTAACCTAAAGACTGAAGTGGACCTCCAGAGTAAGCTGGTTCTTTTCAAAATCTTCACCTAAATTAACATTTTCTTCAGGGAAAAGAGTGAGGAGGACATGTGAAACTAAAATCTAACCCTAACGTGATGCACCAAAGTGATATGATGAAAAAACTTAGAAGTAAGAAAGAGTGATACACAATATGACAGTAATAAAACTCTCTTTCACAACCCAGAAAAAGATAACCTTTGCATCAGTAATTTATAAGGAGGCTAGATAACCACAGTCCTAGGAGGAAAGAAAAACTTTCACAATCCAAAACTGATAACTACTAACAAACAGCTTATAACCTGCAAATGATTATTCCCCTGCATAAAGGCACCAAAATGAAAAGATACAGCTCCAAGGACAAGAAAACTCACAAGAAAACTGCACTAAACAATAAGGACCCACAAGAACAGAAGAAAATGGGAAGGAAAGAACTAATTATTGCTGCAAAAGGTACCACCAATCTGTACTATTCCTGAAAATGTGTTACAAAATCATTCATTTTCTGCAGAGAGAACTCTTAAAAATTACAGTCTGCCCAAAAAAATGGACAAGTAAGAACCCTTACAAAGAAGAAGGACGGTAGAATATATGCTTTCCAAAAAACAAATAATGAATAATAAATTCCACCTCCTCTTGGGCGAGCAGAAACAAAAACCCCCCTTAAAAAGACCTGAAACAGGTCTGAAAGGGAGAAACCTGGGCCAAAAGTCAAGCCAACCCATACTGCAACCATAAAAGCTCTTAAAAGCACCATAAATGACCATAAAATATCCTCTGACAAGCCTGCAAGCCTTCATTAATGCAAAAAAAATCTATCCCTTTTGACTTTATCAAATAAACATGAAAAATAATCTTATAAAGTGATTTTTAAAAATTATTACTTAATTGAATATTTGTTTAATTTCCCTTTTAAATTTAAAGTCAAGATTTAATAAAATAAAGATAATAATGTTATTTATTTAAAGTGATTAAAATAATGTAAATCACTTTAATAATTCCCTATAATATAAATTACTTACACTGCCCATTTACTAAGTCACTAATCATTATTCCACTTAGTAACTGTAGTGGCAGACAGATCTGATATGTGTCAGATCTGGTCTGCCACAGTATGTGAAATTATTAAGTATGAATGCCTTAATATTAGTATTATTGCAGTTTATGTTAATATTATTAATATTACATTCTGCATACATACATTATCGAGCTACATATATTAAGCATTCATATTAGGCACATCACTACCCCCAAGAACAAATATGTTACTGCCTGTAACTTAATAACAGTTCTGAACTAATCTGATTCGTGGTAGTCCCAAATGGAATGATTACTTCAAATCAGAGATTATATTGGTATGAAGTTAATACGGTGAAATAGATATTACCTGCAATTGTTATGATGCTGGTTCCTTGTTTAATACTCACAAGAATATGTCCAATGGCTGTCTGGTATAAGCTGATTCAATGGGAATTGATGATGAGATAGCCCCCAATGCTTAAGAATTTGCCTCCTATTCAGATTGTCCTTTTCTGCTCCCCCGTTTCTGTTTTCTACTTCCTTTCTTTATATCTTTCTTATGAACTTTCGTAGAAAGGTTGTGTCCCTTTATTTTTCCCTTAACAGATTGTTTATTTTGATTGCACCTCATTATTAATCGCATTTTTAAGAGGCATTTATAATATTTTAGTACGAATCATATTCTTCTTGTTAACAAATTTCAACCTTCAACACCGATTGCCATCTTTCGATCCAACATACCTTTTGATGAATATAATTAGTTATACTCACAAACGTTTCATGACCAATGATTATGATTATGGATTAATAGTTCATGAAACCGGCCATCTTCAACACATACTACTTACGTATTATTTGAATGACCATCTACTACATACTATGTATTAGCATTGACTAGGGATATGTTCTGTGATCTACGAAAAAACCACAATCTGTCATTTAGTGTCTTTGAAAAACGGTATGCCACAGTATCCATCCACAGGTGTATAAATACGATCTGTTGAGTGTGATGTAAATACTTTCAAGCACCATAATGCAAGGAGTATGATGCAAGGATCGTACGGCATCTTATTCAGCATGTAATCATGATGTATGAGGTATCCAGTCTTGCAATAGTATGAAGGATCTGCTGCCACTTCTAATCAGCCACATTGCTGATGTATATTACTATATTACTGTATTAAATAAAATATTTAATAAATAAATAAATAAATTTCAAATAATTATTCGTTGGTAATTAATATATTAATTAATAATCATAATAGTTTCATTTAGGATATAGCGATCAAGGAGGGGACATGACATTCAGAAGATCTTTTAAATTTTCAGACTTAGTCAAATTTCAGTAATCAGTATGGTCCTATCAGCATTCTCTTGCTCTCTCTATCTCACTCGCTTTATCTGCACCGAATTTTAGACCTATCTATCTCCCTATCACTCTTCCTCTACCCCCCCTCTACCACTCTCCATCTCACTCTGTCTTCTCTCCCCCAAGATCTAGACCTATCTCTCTACCCCTCTCTTTCTCACCTTCAGACCCCTGCGAGGGGTGCTACCCTCAACCTAATTTTATTTTGCAGATGCTTGGTGGCAAAGTTGGGGTGGAAATACCCAAAATCTCAAAAAAATTGCCCTCAAAATCTTATGTCAGCCTTGTAGTTCATCCAATTGTGAGCACAATTGGAGCTTGTTTGAGGCCATCCACACAAAGAAGAGGAGCAAATTAACTCAAAAACGACTCAATGACCTTGTCTTTGTGCAATATAATCTTCAGTTGCCCATAAGGAAGGTAGAGGAAGCACCAACTGGTCCAATTGATTTGGATGATATAGATCCTTACAATGATTGAACATCGTAGGAGCAGCCTCCATTGTTTACAGAGGATGACATCAATGATTTGGAAAGGCAGGCTATGGAGGAGGAGGGGGTGGATTTGGTTTCGCACCGGATGACATTGAGGAGGATGAGGAGTCATTGACATTGCCAAGTGCAGCTAGAGGCAGAGCTACATCCAAGATGGAGGATGAGCCACAGCCTAAGCCAATCATACCGAGCGAGAAGGCACAATCATGCCCACAGTAGACTTCTAGGACTAGACCCTCTAGTTCTACCTCTCCCCTAGTTTTTACTAGACCTGGGAAGAGGAAGATGTAATTGTATATATTTATTTACTTTTAGTTCTACAAAAAACTATTTACTATTTTGCTTCCAGCCATCAGCATTCCTCATGAGGATGCACTTTTGCACCCACTTTGCGTTTAAATATATCTAGAGTCAATTTGTTTCTTTTGTGTTCTTATTTATTGACTCATGGGATGCATCTTCTCATTGAATTTTGAAAAAAAAATGCATTTCTAATTAAATTTAAGCAATTTTTAAGTTCCCGAGTTTTTTGCCGAGTTTTTGCTGAGCATTGGCCAAGTTTTTCCTCATTTTTTTTGGGCCTTATCGAGTTTTTAGTTTTGGCGAGTAGAGATACATTGTGAATGTTACTTGAGAAGAATATTGTGTTAAAGGGCCATCAATCAATAATCTAAAAGGCATGGAAACTTTAATGAAGAAGACAAAGGAGCGATGAGATAAGAACAAGAAACGATTTGTCAACGGTTGAGTGTGCTACAGCAACGATAGTAAAAGAGAGCCAATACATTAAAACAGTGATCTAAACATTACACAACATTAATCAAAGGTAAAAATAGGCTTAATTATGGAGCAAGTCATAAAAAGGAAGAACAGCGATTACATAGCTATTCTATGTGTAGGAGACATGGCCATGATATATAATATAATGAGCATTAACCAGTCAACCAATTGATCGATTAATAACAAAGGTACGATTTTCTTTGGTAAGAAGGATTAAAAGACAGCGCCTGACTGCAATATCAATATACAAAGGGGTGCGATGTGAATTAAGAGATGGAGAAAGGCGCGATGTCACATAAGGAAAGGGCACAATTTGTTATAGATATTAATCATTCTTATAACAAGTGCAATTATAGTTTTAAGAAAATGGTTTTAAAAGAAATCACAACCATTCAATGGATGTTAAAGAAACATGACTTTTGTGAAAGGACACATAAGAGATATAAAGGAGATTAAGTTCATTGCTTTGAAAGGGGGAATTCAGAGGGGATATTTTATAAGATATTAAATATTCAGCAGTGCACATATCAGATCAGAATCAGAACTATTATCAAGTTACAGGCAGTAACATCCTTGTTCTTGGTGATATGCATGGGGATGTGCTTAATATGTATGCTTGATATAAAAAGCACAATAATGTTTTTATGAAGAACTTAATAATAATAATATAATTATAGAGAATAATATAATGATTATAATTACTATAATATTTAATAAGAACTACTCTGCAGTAAAATATGTAGTATAATACTACCTGAAAAAATAAATGACATTTGTGTGTGTGTGTGTGTAGAAATAGTAATTTGAATGAACAAGTAAATCTAAGATTATAAATCAGATTGAATTATCAATTCAATATCAGGAAGAAGATTATGTTATCACTGTTTGGATTCAAGTTAAGATAGTTTTGTCTCCTAATCAATTTAGTTCAAGTCGTAAGTATGTTGAGATGGATTAATTATGGTTAAAACAGGCCTAAACTTAGTAGGGGGCATTACAACAAGCTCCCTCATATGATCAAAACCCTTGAATGTCTTGAAAATATAGATTTCACCTTGACTGTGTTGGAACCTTCATCTTGGATTGTATGACTTGCCCTTCCTCAGGCAGTGAAGTCCCTCCTTGCAATGTTGAGTTCCTCATGCAGAGCCATCCGCCATATTGTGGTTGTATATCCACTTCATGTTATTGTTGAATCTTTCATTCCACATCTTTGAACATGAAGACCGTGAGCTAATCCCTTGATGACTTGATCTCCCTTTAGTTGTGAAATTCTCCCTCATATATTGGTGCCATGCTGAGGAGCATTCTTGAATTCCTCTATGTGATGAAGTCCTTTATTCCATGCTCCTTGGATCACTTGATCTCTCACTCAAGTTGATAAAGTCTTTCTTTGCTATCCACTTGCAAACGTTGTGAGGTCCTTTCCAAGTTTGTTGTCTTTTCTTCATCCTTCACTTATGCATCAAACCTGAAAAGCAAACACATTTTGAATCAAAACACTATAGAATGAATGAAAGTAACATTAATATTTCACAAATCATGCCTCTAACAACCCCTCTCGAATCTGGAAATGATCACTTTAGGTCTGAGAATGTTAACACACGTCTGGAAATGCATGACATCAGGTCTGATTCATTCCTCCCAAATCTGACTTAGACCTGCACTCCTTTTGGAAATTAGACTCCTCTTAGGTCTGCTTTAAAAATCAGGATCAGATCTGCACAATTTGCATTAAATCTGCCTTGAACAAAATCGATTTTGAAATTGAATGATTATGTTGCCCTTCTTTATCTTCCTTTATAGGTTGATGAATTATCTCCAATAAGGTCGGCTTATATGTCTTTTCAAATCATGCCTTTTGATTTCCCTCCAGCCAACTTGTAATTGAAACATCAAGAGGTGCAATTTCATTTTGTTTATTTTGTTTGAATTTTGAATAGTCATGAATGGAACTTCACACTTCATAGGGATTAATTCATCCCAACTTTTGATTGATCCACACATAGGTTCGCATCCCTTGGAGGTAAGTTGGATTTCATGGGTATAAATTCGTTTTAAATTGTCATTGCCTTGGTGGGAAATCCACATGTATAGGGACAATTCAGTCCTTAGGAAATTCGTTTAGCATTTTGATTTCCTTCGCCAAACAAGGAGTGGAAACCCGATCCTTATAGGGACTCACTAGTCCTTATGAATTTCACATTACCTTTGCACATTTAATTCCAAGTGAAAAATCGATGAGAATAAGGACAACATTAGTCCTTATGGAATTCTCTCTACCTTAGCAACTTTACCTACAAGTGGAAAGTCGATGGTGATAGAGACAATTCAGTCCCTATGGATTTCATTGTTCCTTTGCAAATTTATTTCTTTGGTGGAGATCCAATTGGTATAGGGATAAAATCAGTCCCTACTTTTTGTTCAATGCTTGCAAGGTATTTTTTTTAGTGGAGACTCAACCTCTATAGGGACAAGTTAGTCCCTACTTTTGTCTCAACTTTTCTCCTTACTTTTGATGTAATCCCCCTTAGGAAGTTGATCTTATGCTTTGAGTGGAAAATCAATTTGTATAGGGACTTTTTGTTCCTTACTTTTGTCCCAACTTTTGATGTAACACCCTTAGAAAAGTTGATCTTTATTCTCTAAGTGGAAAATCGATCTGTATAGGGACTTTTTGTTCCTTACTTTTGTCCCAACTTTTGATGTAATCCCTCTTCAAAAAGTTGATCTTTGTGGGGAGGGTGGAAAATCGATCCTCATAGGGACAAAATGATCCCTATTTTTGCTCTTAAACTTGTTTCAAAATCCTTCCATCTCCCACTTGAAGTGGAAATTTGATTTCAATAGGGACAAAATTGATCTTTGATTTAATTGCTTAGTGGAAATTCAATTTCGATAGGGACTTATGGATTTTCAACATCAATTTCTTCAATTCAAACCCTCAAGAGTGGAGAAGTGATCTCCGTAGGGATAAATTCGTTCCTCAAATTCATTTCATTCAATCTTCTTACTAGGAGTGGAAAATCGATCTCCATAGGGATTTCTCACCTATCATCACAAAAAATTTGCATTATCTTGCAAACATTTTCATCATTTTCCCTCAAATCCAAAGGAAGAGTAGAAATTTGATTTCCATGAGAACAAATCAAACTTTTTGCATCTTTGGCATTGTTGACCTCATAAACCCTAAGACCTATTAACATTTGCAAAGGCTAACGACTACAGAAACTACTACCAAGCCAAGCAAACTAACAATACGACAACCCAAAAAAGTGGGGGTCCCCATTTGCAATGGGGCGATGTGTGAAAATGTCATAACAATACATAGTGGGGTTTGTACATCATTTCCCTCTATCATGCCATCCTTCTCTCCTCTTATGATTGAGGATCCCTTCTAGCTCATGTCAATAATTGATCAATATTGGGTTCGTAGGGGGGGCATGCAATAGGGTGCCCCTAAACTAACCCTCGACCTAGGCCCAAGAGCGGAAACTTTGTCCCCCTTGGCCTCATGCAGTCCGTAACCATTCTCATGAGGTGGTGTGGCTAGTGCGGTATCCCTCGTTGTTCCCCCTCCTTGCATTCCCTTCCTTTCCCACAACATGATCAATTATTGTGAATAGAAATTCACATCATTAAATACATGGATATTTATGTAAAATTCAAACATTCAGATATATATAATATAAATGTTTTTTGCATACCACAATAATTCAATATTATTATTCTGATCAGCCTGCTGTGAATATGAGGGATTCTGCTCTTGTTCGATCTGCTCTGGGATACGAATCAGATTGTAATGTCCCCAATTTTTCAGGTTCTCTAGCAAGCTTTAGTAGTTGACACTCTGGGTTCACGTCAGCTTGTTCAGATGAGTAATCTGATGTTTCCGATGAGCTCAGTTGGTTTAGTGGAGTTATATGCCACTTTCCAAATTGATTTCTGGCATTTGGATTGGTCTCCAAGAATCTTGGAGAAGCCGTCTATTTTTAGTAAGTCGCCCAATCAGCCACGTTTGCTATTATTCGTCATCAAGATCACTTCGGTGCGATCAGAACTTGATTCCGATGTGTTTTGACAAGTTTTCGCAAATTTGGTGCATTAATGAGTTATTTTCATTATTTTACTAAGGTTGCTTAAATTTAATTAGAATATTTAATTCCAACCTTAGTGTTGTAGCTCGTTGGAACCGGGGCGAAAAATTTTAAATCTTGGGCGCATAAAACAGTGACTTTAAGTGTCAAAATATTATTATATTATTGAAAGGGTCATTTTCAGAGGAAAAAGGGAATTTAAATTAATAAAGTGACTATTAAATTAAAGTACATTTATTTATAAAGTAACTTTATTTTAAAAGGTACACTTTATTCACTTAAGAGAGAAGTGATATTTTAAAAAGAAAATATTTATCCCACATTCGCGGTGTCTTGGGAAATGAGCCCAATGAGAGTTATAAATGAAAGCATTAAATGCAGATTGGAACATCCTGGAAATTGATTATCCTCGAAATCATGTCTTGGAAATTGTATTTCTAGAATTAGTTCTGGAAATCTTCTTGGCTCTTGAGGACGAAATCCCTCATGGGTAGCATTTTCCTCGCTGTTGCAAGATAAAGTTAGGAGAATTAATGGCGTTTTCACTCAGGAAACACATTGGTTTTATTGAGTCTTGGAGGCAGTTTGAAGGAGATAATTAGATGCAGATTGAGGGCAATAGTGGCAGCAAACTTAAAGGGAAAGGGAATATTTTGAGTGCTACAGTGACGTCGCTACAGTGCGCTGCTACAATGACATCACTACAGTGATTTGCTACAGTGACGGTGTGACATTGATCTTGCTACAGTAGTTTGCTTCATTGATTGTTATGTGGAACCAGTGAATGGATAGGGATACTGCTGTTCAAAAAGCAATAATAACTCAGATTGGTTTCTATTATTGCTGCTGTTGCTGATTGGAACAAGGGCCAGTTTGCTGAAACTAAAAAAATCAGGTCAGAGTGCAATATACAGATTTGCTGATGTATTTCTCTGATAGATATGTTGGTTTTAATTAGGGAAAGGAGCGGATTCCAATTGCCTAAGGCAACATTGGAATCCACCCCTTAGGGCTGGACCCTTCTCCTATCACGTCACTCTCTAGGGCTGGGCCCTTTTCCCTCATGCCATCTTCAAATAGGGCTGGGCCCCTTTCCAACACGCCACCCCCAAAATAGGCCCAACCTCCAAAAGGGACACGCTACACCTTGGCGCCAATTTACCCTATTCAAGGCCGACTTAATTAAAGAATAATATGGGTATAAATAAAGATATAAAGTGAATCATTATACACTTGAACACATATATCATTTTATGAAATTCAGTCTGCCATTATAGCTAATGCGAAATACTTCTGACAGGTGCGAATTATCTCCAGTCCACTGCGAAACTTGTAGCTCCTCTTTCTCCATCATCTCTGCTGCTGAAAGTGCGAATTCCATTCAAGAAGACGTGCTGGCTCTTGTATATAATCTCAGATCTGCAGAAGACTGTGTATATTGAAAGATCAGATCTGATTGTTGAAGTGCAGACCTGGACAGCAGTATAGATCAGATCTGATTATTGAAGTGCAGACCTGGACAGCAGACTATAGACCTATTGGAGCAGCTTGTGTGCTGACCTATTTGCTAAGTGAACTGTGTCATCAAAAGCCCTAAGAGATAAGTTGTAATCAGAAAACTTTGCTTAATTCATAATCAGATCCGAGGATCTTTCTGGCTGGGGTTTTCCTCCTATGAGGTTTTCCCAGGGTACTTGTGTGTTGTGAGTTCATTTTGGTTGTTTCTCTACTTAAGCTTAATTCTGGAAATCCTAACAGCATTCAACATTAATCTAAAATTTGTATAGAATTCTATTTTCTGAACATTGCATTAATCTGAAAGTCTAAAATTAACAAGATATATCTCAGATTGTTAAGAGGTCAGATTTATATGCTCAAATGATGTAATTTGCCATAGGTTATTTTGCTTGTTCGTAATCTGCAGTTAATAAGAAAATTCGCTGTTCTTCAACATCAGTTCTATCTCTGTTAATAGATCAGTGTTTAGCGGAATTGAATCTCATCTATTAGTTAAATCAATGTATCTTTCTTTTATGATACCAAACAAATTGAATGCTGAGAGAGAGCTTTGCTGATGTATGTTTATGAAATCGTTGTAATCTGAAAACAATATCACTTCATAAATGAATGACAACTGTTTGACAAAATTGAAAATACCTAAGAGCTGTGGGGGTGAAGAAGTACAAAAAATTTGGTTTCAATTTGAGGTAGAACATTACAGTGGTATCAGAGCACTGCTATAAATACAGACAGTAAAATCTGATAAAGAAATACAGTAATCTAATTCTTGTAATTTTCAGTTTGGTGCTAAATGGAATGAATTTAAATGTGATCATGAATGTTCTTGCACCGTCATTTGGATGTTGGTATTTTCTATGAATGAAATCCATCTTACACAAAAACACAACAGGGGCAACTAAACCATAGAAAACTTCAGAAGAGGGAAAAAATCAGACCTTCGTTGACAGCCTGCCAACTGTTTGACGAAATGCTAAACCAAGTAAACTGAGTTATTTAGTGCAGAAGGACAGGGGCCTTTACACATATTCCATGAATTCTTCTTGAAATAACCCTCAAACATCTCTTAACCTTCCAATAAAGTACCTCTTCATGAAAGGTTACAGCTCCTCAACTAGGTCGGCCAACAACATTACAAAATATCTTTTTAATTATTATTAATTATCTTTAAATACTTTGCCCAAGGCGGATGCTTGCATCTAGGGGGTCAGCCAGCTTAGATATTTTTAGTTAAATTTTAAAATACACTTCCCAGAAATGGGTGCCAACTTCAGGAGGGGAATCGGCACATGATTTTTATTATTTCCATTTAAGCCGTAGGTCGGCCCTGACTTCCCTCTGCCCTAGTCAGCCCTATACCATGCAATGTATCCCAGGTTTGGGTATTAATACTATTTGTTGAAATCTTCATGGCAGGGGGCATGACAGATTTAGATCGAAAAACCTAACCCTTTCAGCCTGTAACCAGCATACCCCTTGTTAAGATCAGCCATACAAACACTTAGCTATTTTTGTACCGTTGTGGCCCAACTAAAGAAGCCTTGGGAGGTCAAGGGTTTTCCTATCGTTATCTCTTTCAGGAGAAGTTAAGTGGTGACACTTAACTTGTGTTGAGTGTGTCAAAAGGCTCATCAACACCACCAAATAAGTTAATTGATAACCAGATCTCAAGCTGAATATTAGCATGTCCTCAAAGAAATATATGCAGTGAGGAATCTTATACTCCAGTGCTAAGGTACAGTGAAATCATCCCAAATGAAGAAACCATGGTAGGAGATTATGTGATCCACAAAAACAAAAAAATTATATCCATGTATTCAGACAAGGAATTGCCTATCCCCGTACACTGTTGCCAGGACATGATGTAATTAGAATTCCACTCAATTTCTGGACACCAAGTACAAAGTTAGTAAATCGAGTAAATCTGGGATTCTGAAACAAGCAAATATACAAGAATAAACCACACCAACAATAATCACTGACAAGGACACCTAAAGACTGAGATATCTTAGCTAGGGTAAGAAAAAGTAACACCTTAATCTCACCACCAAGGTTAAAGTGCAGAAACAAACAAGCTGTACTTTCAACTTCTGGTCTAGCTAGCCCCTTGAACAGAGTTTAATAATTACAACAATGAACAACAGGAAGATGATGGGTTGAAGATCAAGTAATCTTCATTTTGACTACTTGTAACAACACTACTTTTAAAATCCTTGAGATTAGTTTTGTATAAATTCTTCTCATAGATTTTATAAGAATTTCACCAGTCTTGGTTTTAGCAATTGACATCAGCATCCTAAATTCTAGTTTGTATCCTTGCCAAAGGATTCATGTAAATACCATTTCTTTTAAAATTAAATATGAGTTTGCATCCAACAAACAGATGTAAAACAGGTAAATTTGCATATTGTTCTATTTTAATTCACAACGTTGAGATCCCATGACATGTTAACTGCTGCTGGCAAGTATCCAATGTTTGGTTTGTATCAATGTTACCAAATCTGGTCTGGACTTTTCAATTCCTACATAAATTTTACTGAGCTTTTTTGTAAACTTCAGATTTCCAAATTATTTGAACCTGGTAACTATGGTTATTATTACTTAGATTTTTGCCAACAAGTTTCATGTGCTTATGTTCCTTCATTTTCTATAGAAAAATTCAAATTTCTGTTTTTCATTGCTCATCATTATGCAAACAAGATTTTAATGTTTATTTTTCTGCCAAAAGAATTGCAATCTAAGATCATGAACCTAGAGCATCATGATTCATAACATTCAAGAAAGGGCTCTAGACCTCAAACAAATGTATCCAGAAAAAACTATCCTACAATTAGCATAGAAGGAAAATGTTAGCGGCGACTACTGAGGAGTATAATGAGAGCATAAAGCATAAATCCTCATATACCAGTACTGCAACATAAAAGAACACAATCTACCTATGCTGAAAGTAAAAACAAAGTTACATGCAACAACACAAAATCAAATGCAACTAAAGAAGGAGACTTAAGTTTGGCAACAGAAGAGAACAGTACACCAGCAGCCAGTCTGAACTACAAGAGCAACGTTCTTACCCTGGGCTTGCGAAGATGTGGTAAATCTCTCACAGCATACAATCCAATACCATCAGGTCCCTCCTTGAATTCTACTCCAAAAATACTGACATGTTTGCTAAGACCAATTGCATAAAAGTCAGGATCCACCGGCTCCAACTGCCAGGAGTTCAATCATTCCAGTTAGTTATGACATCAAGTCATAACATGTAAAGAAAATGGGTTGAAAGCAACTAAATAAACAGGCCAAATAGGAAGCATGCAAATAATACTACATTTGAACAAGTGATATGTTCTTTGGAGCTCGTTTCATTTACTATAGTACCTCAAAGGAGCAGTTTTATGATACCCTGCAAACTGATCGGATAGGTTTAGTACCAGGCCAATGTTCAGACAACATAATTTGATTCTATATACATCATGCTTGTCCCTTAGATAATCATTTACTAAACAAATAATGTGCCACTGATAGCTTTACAGCACAGGTTTATCTGCATACAATAAAATATTAAATGCAACATAGATGTCTGAAAGAGCTTTGAGGCCCATAACGAAGGAAAAGCCATGTGAAATAATTAAGCCAATCACTGAAGTTATTAACGAGCATTAACTAAGAACTGAAAGGCTTGAAATGTGAAAAGAATGACATTCTATTACACAGGTAATTGGTAAATAATTGAATAGATTAGTTGAATGAACAATTGTAAGAACCCAACTTGGCTCTCCTCTGCTGACTGTTTCTTTTGAATGCAGTAGATTTGAATTTGTTTTGGTTTTTGAATGTTTATAGATTTTTTTGTGTTTTTTTTGGTAATAATGAGCAATGAAACAATACTGGAATAAACTCCTATGCTTAAAATAATACTGGAACAATAATATTACTGCTGGAATTAATTTACGAAACTATCAAGGGAATGTTTGTTCTGTTTTATGGCCAATATGCCTGGAAAACAAATTCATTACAATGTAAGATAAAAACCTGATTTTTGCTGTCCCAGTAGTTGAAAAAAATCTGCAAACTGCAAATTTTAATTTTTTTGAAAAAATTACTGTTCACGCGGTAATGTAGCAATCCGTACGGCGGCACTATTCACGCGGTACTGTTCACGTGGCACTGTAGCAGTCCGTATGGCGGTACTGTAGCAATCCGTACCGTACTTGTTAATCACAAAAAATTCTTCAATAAATCTGCAATAATTTCTCGTGAATTTATTCTTCAATCTTGCGCAATTAGATGCAAATAAGACCTCTGAATGAAGTCTTCCTGGAACCAAATATCACTGAATATTTCATCAGCTCAGATGGTGAACATTGAAGCAACTACGTCCTCCAATGGTGGCTGAAAACCCTAGTCTCCAGAGCAAAACCCTTTCAATTTCACAATGTCATAATAAAATAGCCCTCCTCTTCTTTCCAAACTCAACGCTATTTATCCTTTTTGCAAGTCGTACCCTAATCCTCTTAGTTACAATTTTGCTTGTAATTTCATTTAATTTCACTTTGGGTGTCAAAAATGATTTTAATCATTAAATGGGCATTTAATTTTAATATTTCAATAGTCTGGCTCAGATAATTTAATTAAAAACATGGCCCCGTCTAATGATGAGTTGACCCTCAAGTTAAGTGATTATAATATAAAGTCACTTTATAACTTTATTATTAAATCACTTAATAATAAATGCTAAGTCATTCAAACTTGTCTAACTCCACGAATATTTTGAATTTAGCTATGCCGTCTGAAACTGGAGCTCACTAGTTGACCACCCATATGACCATGATGTCTGCTAAAAATAGCTGGGGTCCATCTCCCACTGCTAAAAATAGCTTGGCCAAGCCAAACTCAAAGCAAAACTCATCATAGACAAACTCTGGCAACCCAGAAGTGTACTCTGCTCTGTCCCCCGGAAGATCTCCATGCCAAGGTGACCCTCTATCCAATCCTACTAGCCTACGAGGGTCTCTGATAGGCTAATCACAAGCTAGAGTGATGTCTCTAGCTAGAAGGGGACATCACAACAATACGTTCATATAGAATTACAAAGAACAAAGTTTCTAATAAGAAACTCATCAGAATTAGAAAGAATCTAATTATACAAGATATACATAATATTGACCATTAAACAATATAGAAACAAATAATACGAAGATATTATTCTAATACATTCTTCATCAAAAGAGATATCAAAATAGCAAAAAGATATATTTCTTCTACAAAGTAGAAACTAAGAGTTTCCCAACAATAAATGACATGGCCATTTTTAAATCTGACAAGATTATAATGTAATCAAAACTGAGCCAACAGCTAACTCAAATGTATTCAGTTCTAAAGGCAATGGTTGAGAATAATATGCTTTTGTGCATAGTATGCCAAGTATGATGTGATGTGATAACTGAATATATGATCACCTTGTGAGTTATGTATGGATGTACCTGAGAGAAACCCAACACAGATACAGAATAACAACAAGAGCTATGTTTTAATGCAGGACTATAGTTATGAGCCCTGTATACCTAAGGTCTTAATATAAATTTGATGCCTATTTGGTATGGCTGTCAATTAGCTCAGGAGAAACTGCCTGCATCCAACTAATCCAACCATCCACTTAATTAAATAAGGCTCATTAAGATAATTAACAAACTGCACATTAATACATAGCTCCATTGAGGTAAACTATAACTACATATAGCTTTGTCATTAATCTTATTTTAAACCCAAGGAAAACACACTATGACAAACCACTGCATGAACTTCACTGTGTGTTCACTTATGCCAAACAACATGTGCAATGCATTTTGCACATAATTTGCTCTGTATCGGTGCCAAACTCCTTCTTCCTGAGCCTGAGGGCTACTACGGCTAGGTGAGCTTCATCCTCTGAATCCGAACACTCTTGAGTCTGTTAGGATAGCTGTGGGATTGATGTAAGGGCCTAGAATGCTGGCCCACTCCTCTTCCACCTCCAGAACCACACCCCCCACAGCCTCCACATCTTCTTCCCTCACAAATCCCACCAATTTTTGCACACATGCTTCCTTCGAAGGCAGAACATCAACTAGTAGGCACAATATGATTTCATAGATGTAGCCATCGCACCAGTGCCTCTCCTCACTAAATGCGTCCTCAAGCAAGCCTTGGATGGCATTTTGGCCTTCAATGTCAATATCGACAAGACGCTCGCACTGGGCTTCCAAAGACTCCTCGCGGCAGAGACAACCTAGGCCGAACCTATGCACCATTTTGCCTTCTCAAAAATGCTTGCTCCACCCGATTTTACTTTGCAATAAATAGGCCTAACACTTCTAGAACCATCCATCCAACTATCCAAACCCATCCTCTCTACTCCCACCGGGTTCTCAAAACCAATCTAGGAATACCGTAGTAGCTACTGCCCAGCCCACATGAAAAAAACTGATAAGAGCGTACCTCTCTTATCCTAAAAACAAAATTTGTAATGATTTTCACCCTATCCCCGTCTTTGAGAAATGGGCATTGTCGTTATTCAAGATATTCTGGAGATCTTTGTTTCCTGCATTTGCCGACGACATGACTGCTGGCAGAATCTCTGCGATCCCTTGGTTAGCAAGGAAATCCGCCACTTGATTACCTTTGCGAAAAGTACGATGAAGATGATAGTCCGTCAACTTTTGAAGCAGGCTATTTATCCTCGAGATCCAAGCGTTTAACCGCCAATTCGTGAATCCTTTTTTGATTATCCCGCTTAGAATGACTTTTGAATCTCCCTCTATCACCACCCTTGTAACTCCATTAGATGAGGCCCATTTCAAACCTTCCTCTAGTTAAGTAATTTCTGCTATGTTATTAGTGGCAATTCCCACTTGACCACATACTGCCCCAACTAAGCTACCCTTCTCATCTCTAACTACCGCGCCATAACCAGATAAGCCTGGATTTCCTCTGCTAGCTCTGTCGAAGTTCAATTTTTCCCACCCAGGTGGGGGAGGTGTCCACTTAGCTTTCTTCCGCTCCACTGGTTTCACACCTTGAAGGTGACTACTACTCTGTTTCAACTTCCATATTTGCTCCATCTCCATATCCCATTTAGAATAATATTTAAATCTACTCCCGTAGATCTTACCATTAATAGTTTCTTCTATTGCCACTTGGATTTTATTAATATGAAGAGTGACCTCCATCTCTTCCTCCCTGAATATCCTTCTGTTTCTCTCTTTCCACACGTGCCCAACGACCATAGATGGGCTAGTAATCCATAGACTTCACCATTTTGAAAACTTGCCCCCCGTCGGCCAAGCAAAGATAAAATCTTTGAAAGTATTGTTGTACACCATATAATTCTGAAGCTTCAACTATAGCCAATCCCAACATTGCCTTGAATAAGAGCAACTGTACAATAAATGTTCTGCGGATTCTTCCTCTTTTTTGCAAAAGATCTGTTGGGCCCCGCTATAACTATTGTTTTCAGTCTATCACTTGTAAGAATCCTTCCATGCAATGCAATCCAAAGGAAGGCACTAGCTTTAGGTAACACCCATTTGTCCCAACATAGAACGGTGGGCCATTTGCAGTCCTTCTGCCTCTTTCTTTGCAGTTCATATCCCAAGTTAACCTTGTAATTACCTGATTTAGCAGCGTTCCAGATAAGGGAGTCATTTTCAGACAAAATATATATTTTCCTGCTGTTGAGAATGTCAGCCACCTTCACACTATTGTCGCTCTGCCTTTCTCCAACCCTTTTCCATGAAATTGGAGAATTTGGACAGCAATCCTCTTGAACATAATCTGCCACAAATTCTCCCATAGCTGCCTCCATTTCATTGATCCAGTCTTGATCCTCAATCTCTTCTACCAACGCTTTTTCTCTATTCCAAGAGTCCCTCCAGAACTTAGCTTTGCGCCCATCTCCTATCCTCCATGTGAGATGAGCTGTTATGATCTTCCTGCTTTCCCAAATGAACTTCCATATCGGTGAGCCTCCAATCGAGTTGGCGATTGTAAATATTCTCTCTGGCTCATTCGAGTCCAAGTATTTAAAAGCCATCAACTTGCACCAACCTTTCTGGGGAAAATTATACATCTTCCAAGCAAGTTTCGCACCAAGAGCCAAATTCTAAAAATTCATTTTCCTGAGGCCTGCCCCACCTTCCTCCTTGAGCATGCAAGCAATTTCCCAATTGATCAATGGGATCTTTTTTTCCTCTTTCGAGCCTTCCCAAATAAACTTTTTAAGCATGCCATCTAGTGGCAACGAAGCCTTGCTAGACACTCTGTAACATGACATGTAGTAGATAGGAACTGCAGACAATAAAAAATTTTATCATCTGAATCCGCCCCGCCTACGAAAGCCATTTATTCTTCCATAAAGCTGATTTGGCTTTGCACTTATTGACCACTTCTTCCCACATTTTGTTGTCCAGTTTTCCTGCAAACAAAGGAACCCCAAGGTATTTAATAGGAAAACTACCTTGTCCGAATTGCAGCAATCCCTCTATCTTTGATTGAGTTCTCTTGTTTGTGTTGAGGAAGTATATCCTTGACTTTTGCTTATTCATGCACTACCCCGAATCCTTTTCATAATCTTCTAACACACTCTTGATAACATGAGCTTCTCTTTCTGTTGCTGTGCCGAAGAGAATAGTGTCATCCGCAAATTGCGAATGGGAGATCGGATCCAATTTTTCATGAATTGAGAAACCTTTCCATAGACCTCGCCCAACCTTGCTTTTTATCTGCCTACCGAGCACTTCTACCATAAGAACAAACAAAAAGGGCGACAAAGGGTCTCCTTGCCGAAGCCCATTAGTAGCTTGGAAGAAGCCGCATGCGGATCCATTAACTATGATTGAAAAGTTTACAGATGAAATACAGTGCTCAATACATTTCAACCATCTTTTATCAAATCCAAATTTCCTAAGAACCTCAGATAGGAAGCTCCACATGACTTGAGCATAAGCCTTGGACACATCTAATTTAATGATCATACCTTGAAATTTGGAGGAGTGCATTGAATGAATAGTTTCTACTGCCATAATTATACTATCCATGATTTCGCGACCCGAGGTAAATCCATGCTGTTCCGGCGAAATGATCTTCATCAGAATCGGTTTAAGCCTGTTCACCATGGCCTTGGAAAGAATTTTATATAAAGAATCATAAGGAAATGGACCTGAAATCCACAATGGACGAACAATCCTGCTTTTTAGGGATCAAAGCACTGTTGGTATGATTTATCTCCTTAACAAACTTCCCCTGTTTCCTAAAGTCTTCCAAAATTCTGAGAATGTCATTCCCCATAAACCCCCAACATTTTTGAAAAAACTCCACTGTGAACCCGTCTAGGCCCGGAGCTTTGTTTGGATGCAGGTCAAAGACAGCCTTTTTAGCTTCCTCTAAAGTGAATGGACAACATAGCGATTTGTTGTCCTCCTCTGAGATCTCGTTTGGAATAATATCCGTCATCGAATGGGGTTGAGATGGTTTGTGCCCGCTAACATCACCAAGCAGGTCCTTGAAAAAGTTCACCGCTACCTCCTCAATAGCTTCAGGAGAAGAATGCCGCTTGCCATCCTGATCTATGATTGAGACAATTTTGTTCTTGTTCCTGTTAGTTTTTACCGATGCATGGAAAAATTTAGTATTCGCGTCACCCTCTTTAATCCAAAGCTCTCTGGATTTATCGCGCCAAAAAATTTCTTCTCTAAGAAGAATCTCTGCCAATTCCTTCTTGAGAGCTAATTCTTTGTGATACGCATCATTAGACATCCCGGAGGTTATAGTGATAGAATTTAATCGAGAAAGTTCCTCCTCAACTCTATTTCTTTTTGCAAAAATATTTTTGAAAGTATCTTTATTCCATACTTTAATTTTTTCCTTTAAGAATTTTAGTCTTTTCACAAAGCTATACCTCGGGGTTCCCCTATAAATATTACTTTCTTTCCACCATTGCTCGAGATGTGCAATGAGCTCACCGTCTCTCCACCACATACTCAGAAATTTGAAGTTGTTGCTTCCTACATACTCAGAAATTTGAAGTTGTTGCTTCCTTTAATTGGAGCCTCGCTCAATTTAAGCTCCACAGGAAAATGATCCGAGAGAGAAATTGGGAGAATGGATGCTTCTACCTGAAAGGACGACTCCAACTAGGATTCTCCAATGACATGTTTGTCCAGTCTTTCCGAGATGTGTGCGAAATTTGCGCTTCAGTTAGTCCATGTGAAGAGCTTGTTCTTTGGGACAACATCCATCAAATGATTTTGTACGACAAATTCACGGAAATCTTCCATGACCTTGTTTGACATTCTCAAGCCTCCCTTCTTCTCATCTAGATCAAGCAAGGCATTAAAATCGCCTACCACTACTATCCTATCATTCCTCATATTGGAGATTTTGTTTGAAAGGACAAACCAAACCTGAGACTTCTCAAGAGTTTTTGTAGGTCCATAAACATTTATTAGAGGGAATTCCATATTCTCCTTCAAGCTGTAAACGGTGCATAACATCCAATGTTCGGCTTTCTCTATTAGCGTCACTTTGACCAAGGAAGGATTCCAAATAACACCCAGACCGCCATCGGCTCCATTGGCTTCTTGAAAAGCACCCTCCCAAACTTTACAAGACATAATGAAACAATTTGCATTCTCTGTACTAAGCTTTGTTTCCTGAATGGCAATTATGTCACAACTACATCTACAAAACGCTCGTTTAACCAAGCGTCTTTTGTCAGGAGCTGATAGACCCCTGACATTCCACGTAATGATCTTCATCTCTTGCCAAGGGAGAGCCCTTCTCCCTTAGCTTTCCTCATGAAATTGAATACACTAACGATGCCCTTCTCTTTTGCATTGTCTTCCCTTTTTTGATGATTGCTCCTCCTGCCTCTAAATCCTTTGGCTTTACCAAGAAGGATGTTAGCCGACTTACCGATACATCTCGGGTCAACATTCTCCAGAGCATCCTCTTGAAATAATTCCTCCTCAAAGTCCTTGTCCAATTCAAATTCCGTATCAGATAACCCTTTACAAGAGTTGTTAAATCTGGGAGAAGACGGGTCTACATCTCCCTCCTTGGATTCAAAGACTTCCTGCCTGGAGGACTCCCCTCCCTCAACTAGACAACTGTGAACGGCTGCATTCCTAGTCTCCGACTGTGGATCTTCTACGGCTTTCATCGATGAAAATGATCCTTTCTTTTGTTGTTGCAGAGAAGATCTAATTTCTTGATTCTTTGCAACTGAATCCAAAACCGTTTTCAGCGATTGATCCAACTTACGCCTCCATTTTTGCGCTGATCTCCTAAAAGGATTCCTAGCCTTTCTAACGAACATTCTACAATCCTCTACTCCATGAAACTTTCTACCGCATCTGGGACAATGACGGATCTCTTTTTCAACTTCTATCTGCTGCCTCCACGCACCTTTCGATGTATGTAATGTAATGTACTCCGGGATACGCCTGACTGCCGCTATCCTTAATCTAGCATACTTACACAGATCGTCCTCATCGTCAATGTCTATCTCCAACACCGTCCCAAGCATTCTGCCAATCTTCTCCAGAAAGATCTCACCCCAGTATTCGATCGGCAAATTATAAAGGCTTATCCATTTCGGACATGAATAGACTGCCAGAGGGATGGGATCAAAATTCGATGTCCAAGGTTGCATGTACACCGCATGCTTATCTACAAACCAATTCTCCTGATTAAGGATTCGATCTCTTTCCGATTGATTTTCAAAAAGCACCACAAAAAAGCCTTTCGGAATAAATTTAATTACAATCCGTTCGCCCCACTTCTCTTCTACCCATAGTCTAATATTTTTCCTTGACCAGTTAAAGCCGATGATCCTTGCGATCACCGCTTGTTCTTCCCAAAACTATCTATCATCCTCCATCTCCTCCATAAGATCCACCACCGTCTCATCTTCTTCTACGAAAGGCCTCCCTTTCGAATTCCCTACAAAACCCTCTACACCGCCATTAACGTCCAACGGTTTTTGCAGAGCCGATCTCCCCATCTCGAAAACTATGGATTTGGTAAATTTTTAGACTTTAGTATTTATAAATTATAATTTGTGAATATATTACTTATATTTTAAAAAAAAAAGAAAAGGCAAATTTAATGCCAAATTTATTTTTTTCAAATTTTTATCCTTGTTGAACTTCACCCGAATTTTATGGTTGCTGAACTCGAATTCGAATTCGAACCTGGTGACTTAGCCAACAGAATTAATATCTATTTCAGACCAATAGCAGTATCTTATTAAGTCTGACTACATCAATTCTAAGGAGAAATAAGCATGTTTTCAGCAATATTTAGCTTGGTTATGTTGGTGTGCATATGGGTCGTGACTACAATTGTGTTGTGGTCTTTCTTGTATGTTATCAACAATGTATCAGTCTGATCTTTGTGACAGCAGTGTTCTGATCAGAATGTATTCATCTTTGTTCGGCATTGCAGAGTTGACCGTTGTGAGCTCATGTTTAAAACCCAAAAAGAATCTGCTATCGGAATCTAGATCCGTTGGCACGAAAATCGAGGCACCCAGAAAATTCTGGCGACGACCCAGTTGAGGTCTCGAAAAACCCACCACGAATCTGTGCTTAGAAAAAAAAAATTCGACTGAATCTGGAGTGTCAAAACCCTAGCCGAAAATGCAGATTTCCGTCCAAAAATGGCAGAAAAAAAATCTGCAAGTGGGAAAAAAACGCGTCGCGTGGTTGCGCGAAATGCAGGAGAGACAGGTCGCGGGAGAGGGCAGAAAATAGCGAGAAAACCCTAGTAGTTGCAGCCAAAACGAACTGCCAAAGTAGCAATTTCGAATAAACAAAGAAATTTTTCAAAAAAAATTGTTAAAAATTCATGATGAATTTTTAATTGAAAAATTATTTCGAAAATAACCAAGGCTCTGATACCATAAAACAGTGCGAGACACACAATGGATTTCAAAGAATTGATTAATTACCGAATAAGCAAGACGCTCATAAATAATACAAGAGTATTTACAAGAATAGCAAGTTTCTAATAAGAAACTGCTGAGAAGATCGTAGAAGATCTTACTAAAATAGAATATACACTATTGAGCATTAATACTAAAATTAACATTATTTTAATATTCTAATAATGTTCCCTTGTTATATGGTTTTAAGAACTATTCCATTGTGTTGCAACAGTATTTATTTATAATCAAACTTGATATTACAGTTGATTACAGCAGTTTCTTATCTTTCTCATATTGTAATGCATTTTGTAATTACTTTGTAAACTTTGGATGGTAATATCACCGAAGGGTTATCAATTATCATTTGCATGCATTCCATATTGTAGGTTGATCAGTTTACCGCCAATTATTATAGTATTATCACACAACCCATTTTGGCATTGAACAAGCTAGCATTATCAACCATTTTGGTCTAAGTCAAGCTTAGACATTTTGCCAATGGCTTGCATTGCAGTCATCTAGTCCATTGAAGAGGTGTTGATTAGGTCGACTCAATGGCCTACATATTTTGATCATCTTGTCATAATTCATCTTCTTGCATACATCATAGATACTGTGTGGTTGAATCACTGTATGCTCTCACCTTGCCCACTCCGAGACCTGGATGATCTGAAAGAGTGGAGGCGTTGCATATGCATTTCTATATTGCAAAAAAATTAAATAAAAAGTAGGGTGGGTTATTACAGCAATGTTGTAGCAGAGTAGGCCATTTGCACCAACACTTTATGTCTTTCTCATCAAACTTAGGTCAATTAATTCTTACCTAAGTGATCCTTAACAATTCTCACTTCCTCATCTTCATATTTTTATCCCAGAAAACATGTATCAGTTTTGTACCTTAATTCGAAAAATTGGATTTTTCATTAAGTGTTCAGACAAGCGTCAATAACTCTTCTAGCTAGGGTTTACATCAAGTCCCCCAATTTCTCTAGTGTATTGCATCACTTTCATATAATGTATACATCTATTCCTGCAATTTTCAACATCTTCCCTTCCAATGGACAGAAATTTACCCAAAAGAATTATTAGAATTTCAAATTGGATTATTTTCCCTCCAACTCTATAAAAGGAGGTATTGGGCTCTCATTTTCCTATGCAAAAGAATACACACAACAAAATGTTGTCAGATTGAACTGGATTGTCCTTTCAAAATGATTGAGGACGAAAACCCTCATTGATTTACTGATTTTGGATTTGAGAGATGGTCCCTAGCTTAGTTTGAGTGATTCCACACAGGGATCACCATTGATTTCACCATATTTGCAGATTTGGGGTTTCAGTAATATGAAGATTTTCATGATATTTTGATTACAGATTTTTGGGAGTGTTTTTTGCTAATCTTTTATGAGTTTTCTGGTGATTTTAAAGGGTTCTCAGAGCCTATTATTGCTGGCCCTTCAGCTATGTTGCTAGCAATGTCCCAGATGGGTCATACCGTTCAAGCAATGCATTGGGAAGTGGGTCAATGGGATTGAATGATCTGAAATCATATGCAAAATGATCTTTTATGCAAGGCAACTCCATTGAAGGCCTTTTGAGGCTGATCGCTGGTGTTTTGTCAATCCAATGAATGTCGTACCATTTACAAGGAACAATGAATGCATGGCATGAGAATTTCATGGTGTAGCTTTGAAGTTCTTGGGTTTTTTTCCTCCTCCAAAGTGACGTCAAGTTCAATGGTATCATTTGCTACTAATTTCAGGTTAAAAAAATATGTTTTAAAGGAGATATGAATTATCTAGGCAAAATCACCCCTGTATATCAGTGTTCTTTTCAGTCAAGTAGAAACAGTTCAGCAGTGTTGGGTTGGAGTTAAGTTTATTTGAGACCCTTGGGGGTGTTCTTGGCAAGTTCGGAGAGGTCTGGGAGGTGTTTCCTGTTGGCGTATGTATAGCTGCAGGAGAATCCTTGAGGGGGCCTACTTCACCAAATGTGCAATTAGCCTTCGGCTTTGCACATAGGGGGTTGGCTGACTAATAAAGAAGGGCGATTGTATTTGATTAAAATAAAATATAAAATCATATTCATCTCCATGCATGGGAGTAGCTATGATGGATGTTCCACCCTCTGGGAGTAGCCATGGTGGATGTCATTCCATGACACAGATATGAACAAGGAGTCCTCCCTAGCTAAGAGGGAGTGTTGATGTTGTAGCTAAGGTCGGACCCTTGTTTGGGCCGACTTAGTTAAGTATAAATATAAAATATAAATTATATTTTATTAATAATTATGTATTGGGCCAACTTGTGCAAGTCCGCCACCCTTGGGAGAGGTCACATTGTTTCAACTTTCAATAAAGAAGTGCCTTTGCATAGGTATAAAGGAAGATTATTTACCTTCCATTTTAATATAGCAGATCATAGAAATTACACTGCAATTCACATCTTCTAGCAGATTGAATATTCAAGTGCTCGGGGGAGACAATCGTGCATTGTCTATGGTTGGGAGGGCAAATCATTGCCCGTGGTTAAACGAGCACATAACTAACATTTCCTTGCTGCTATGCCCAGCAACAGGAGTGTTTCATTCTCGTCACCACTCAGAAAAAATATATCAGACCTGTTCCTTGATCATTCTTGGCAGATTTAAGCCACTTGCAAACTGCCGGGTGTATAAGAAGACCTCTGTGCAGTGTTGGGTGTGTTCAATATATCATTGCAGACCTGTTTTACACATTTGCTTTCTTATTGGAGTGTTTTGGAGGGTGTTACCTTGAGTATTGCCTCTGTTTTGCCCATTGGATGTGTGGCTTTAGCAATTGGGAACTTGCTGGGTATGACAGAATGTTGTTTGCAGACCTGTCCCTTTGTGTTTGGTAGTCTTGCAACAGTTGAGTGTGTTTGGAGACCACTATAGCAATGCTGGGTTATTGTGAAGTGTTTGGCAACCTCCAGGTGGTGTCATGTGTGTTTGGAGGTTGATTTCAAAGGCTTTCAAGGCTTCCATACCCTGCAATTGATGAAATGCAGAACTGTAACAAGTTCCAAATGACATTTAAGACGTGTATTGTTCATCTCCATATCTGATTCCAAGATACTCTAAGTTGGTACTTCTTTTGATCATTATTTCATGTATTGGCAACACTTGTAAATGCTTATACTCCAGGGCAAATTGTAACAGCAGTTATGCAAGTATTGATAGTTTATATCAGACTTAAATATTATCAGTGCGTTCTATATTTGCAAATTGTGTTATTGTTATGACTGCCAAAATCAACCGAAAAAAAAATAGAGGTTGTTGTTACAAAGTGATCCTTATATGGATTGAAGCAGTCTTAGTGTATGTGGTGTCAAAAATTGATGTTTTTCTGTTGGAACTTGGTTCTGGAAGAAGTAAAGCAAATGAATTTGTATAGTTCAAAACTTCAAATTAATTGATGATTGATCACTAATCATTGTCATGAATGTGGATGCTATGCTACTTATTGGGAATAACAAGGACATGATCAGGGAGCTTGAAAATCGATTATTTGGTACTTTTGGCATGATAAAATTAGGAGCTGCTATATATATTTTAGGTATGAAACCTGCAAAGATTGGGTTAACAGAAAACTCTAGCTAAACTAGAAGAAGTGCGTGGAAACTGTTTTACAGCATTTTGAAATGCAAGATTGTAAGCCAGTATGTATTCCCTTACTAGTTGGCAAAAGGCTTTCTGTGAAACAATCTCGTAAATTAGACGATGATTTTGAGGAGATATCTAAGGCCTTTTATGCCAATGTTGTTGGAAGTCTCGTTTATGCTATGGATTTTACAAGAGCAAATATTGCATAAGCAGTTGGAGTTTTGAGGAGGTTTATGTCTGACCCTGATAAAGATCATTGGACTTACATGAAAAAGGATTTCAAATATACAAAAGCCTTCTAACCTTGCATTTATCATCAGGTAACTAGTAATATGGGCAACTTAACTGACTTATACAACTTCATTTATTTTGATTGGGTTGGTGATCTAGACTAAATGAGGATCACGAGTGGCTATGTGTTGACTTTGTTTGGAGAAGCTATGAGTAAAATGAGCAAACAACAACCTTAGTGGCATTGTCCATTACAAAAGCAAAGTACATGGCTGTCACACATGCCTATAAAGATGCAATATGGTTACAGAGATTGCATTTAGATATTGGCTTTGAGTGCACACTGGCCAAAATCAGTTGCAACATCAAAGTGCCACTTGTTTGGCTGAAAATACAATATATGATGCTCATACAAAACATATTGACGTTCAATATCACTTTATTTGAGAGATGATTGAGGGTGTCAATATCATGTTACAAAAGATTTTTACCTTGGCAAATGGTGCAAATTCTCTCACTAAGACAATGAGCTTAGAGAAGTTCAAGTGGTACAATGAATCTATAGATCTCTCAACCCCTGGCAAAGAATCCATAGTTCAATGCAATTCCCATTTTTCTCTTGCAAGGTATACATGTGGGAAAATGTTGGGATAGGTTTCATACACCTAACATTCTAATCTTTGAAAATATTTATTTAATTACTTCCATCCACATATTTGGGGCATGCCACTTGGACTGACACTTTATGTCACTTAAAGTTTATATTTTAGCAAGTGTCACTCAATGTCATGGAAGTTGCTGATTACAACTATGACAACTTGCAAGGTGTATAAGAGTTACCAAAAAGAAAGTGAATGTTGGGCATTTGGGATTTCATTCCAGCACATGGTTTTTGGTTTTGCTGATGCCCATATGTTGAGTCCTTGGGTTGAAAGTAATATATAATGTATTTGCAAATACAATTATGTGGTTTGGTTATTGGACAGATAAGCAAATTGTATTTATGTACTCTCTTGTTTGAAGACTAATACAAGCTTGAGTCTTTTTAGTGGTGAAGTTTCTTTCAATGTTCCACGGAGTTTCCTGACAGGGGGACGTGGGGATGGGTTTCAGGGATGAGGCAACCAAGGGCCTATAATTGGGGACAGCAGGGGGGCGGTGGGGGAGGAGCAATGCTGAAATAAAAATAGAGGTCATTTGAAATCTTCAAGGCAAAATCTGCAAAATAGCAGCTCTATGAGTGCCTCATGAAAGGCCAACTTGTTTTCACGAAGCTAAAGGTTGCAATCAGTATGTAATGGCATGTGCCACATAGCAAGTGACCCAGCGGCATCCCCAACGGAGGTAGCATAGGTGGTGGAAGTGGTGGTGTTGTGGGGGGACATTTCCCCAAGTCCCCAAGTCTCGGAAACATTCCCCTACAGGGGACACGGGTTTTTTTGGGAGATACACATCACCGTGGATCACTGGTTTTTTTCCACAAGGATTTCTTTATGCATATCCTATGCTATTGCAAAGTTATCCTATGCTATTGCAAAGTGTTGCGGTTTCATTTTCTCTATTGCAATTTTAATATTTGCATTTTCTACATGATCTATCAATGTTAAAGAAATTGCATGCACTAAGGAACAATAAGTTTTAACTAAATTTTTCACCCTGTTAGTAACATAAGTTTTATATTTTTTTCTGTTGTAGACCATTCCAAACACATTTACTTGATACAGATGAACAACGTGAAAGATAAAGATAGTAACATCGTGACCAACCATAAGAACAACACTTCCACACATGAAGAGTTATGTGATATGGTTGATTGAAGAGATATCAATAATAAGTGTCAATCCAACGATACATTGTACAAGGAAGAAGATGACTTGTTTAATTGTAAATGAAGTGTTGCATTTCCATAGGTCCTACAGAACAATTTGGTCTAGAAGGGGTTAAAGGTCAGGGTGAATGTTCTGTACTCCATTGCTTATTACTTGGAATAGTTATTTCTTGCCAAATCTTCCTATAATATACTTTATTATTCCTCTATCTTTATCTGCGGATGCCAAATCACATAAAGACACACTGCTCTTTCCGCATAGTCTTTAGTCAATAATTAATTGCATGATTATAATCCACGTTTACGTCTCCGGAGATAATCCTAATCATTCACAAGGCAACATTAAAAAAAATAAGCCTCTGAAACATTAATAAAGTAAATATGTTCCTGCCCTGTTACTGACTGCCTATACAAAATGAATTGAAAAGATTAATACAGTAAAAATGTTTCTGCCCTGCCACTGACTTCATATATAAAATGAATAGAAAGTGATTAGAAATAAATCTATTTAATATGATATTTAAAGTTACTCTTCAACTTGATAATGAATCATGATCCCAAACACTGATGCAAAATACTCATACACAATTAAAACCAGAAAAAACTCTTATCAATATTATGGACTGTGGAAATACCATATATCATATGATATTTATACTTAAACATCGAAGGTACCCCACATATCCACTTCTAGCTTTCTGACGTTATTCAAATTATGTATATTCAAAACAGAGATTGCTCCCATATTATAAAGCTATTAAAATTCAACAGCCTGTTGAAAAGAATTTGACAATAACACCCTGGTATTTGCCGAAAGGACCAAAAAATACCTCTGAACTAGGGATTTCCTGCACAGAAGATTTTGATTTTTCAGCGGACACCGCTGCAGAAGCTAGGACCCTCTTCATAATTCTACCAGCATTCTTTGTTTGCGGAAATATATGGCGAGGAATTCTGAGCCTTTGCTGAAATAAATCAATCTGCATTTGGATGAAAAAAAAATTATTCAATAAATAAGTTGAAAATGGAAGCAAGGTAGTCTGAGCAGAGAGAGGTTATAAGATGAGAATGACAAATTAATTGCAGGTGACCTTAGCAGGGTGGGGAGTGAAACATTTAGGGGAAAAACGCGAATCCAGAAAAGGCGTCGCGTGCAGTATAGTAGCCATCTGCTGCACTTCCTTTGAATAAAGCGCAGGACGCGAGGTTTAAGTTCGACGCTTTCAAGCTTTATCCACTCTGAGACCAGTGAGGTTTAAGCTAATAAAGCTACCGTGCTCATGTGGCGGTTTGACAAGAAGGGGCTACTCGATGATTTCGTTCTCTCTCTTGATTATGCACCTGCTCCACAATTTTGAAAAAAGATATGGAACTGAATTGAATTGAATTGACGTAAAGTTTATGGTAAAAAAAACATACACATTAAACTTCCTGAATATATTTTTCCATGTCTAATTTTCTGTTATTAATCTTGAATAGAAAGTTAGCCGTTTGGTTGATCTTGTCCTCGTCAAATAACTGATGCATGTTGTAGGCCTTCATAATGATCTCACACTTATATCATCATACGTTGTGCATTCAGTAAGAAAGTGTCATTCAGTCTCCACTAACCCACAAAACAAACAAGTTCTCTCTTCCCGTAACTCCTTGGGCCTTTGCCACCTACCCGTTTCACACCTGAAATGATGCGAACTAGTCTTCAATTTTGCAATTTTGCAAAAAATATGGTATGCAAATCAGCACTGCACATTTTAATGCATTAGAAGTGCATTCTTTCCATGGTGAATTGAGTTGAGTTTTATTTTGGTACCATTATATCTCTTATAATAGAGTATCTTTATTAGGGGAAGAGTACCACTAGTGGCTATAGCTAACTTCGCGTTTCTAGAATTCTTAAACCGTACATCGGATTTAGAAGATTTTTTTTGTTGTCTTTGTATGCTACTTAACTACTTAAAACTAAAGTTTTGGCTTCTGGGTAGTAATGATGCATGTTGTGCGATCAGTTATGCACACAAGGGTCAAAAAGTACACATTTCAAAGTGTCGCCCGATACATACTTACAGATGTTCCAATAACTTTCAACTCAAAATTGCCAGTACTTGTGGATAAATGCCCCAGTATTTGTGCACAAATGTCCCAATAGTGGTGCACAAATGGGCCAATTATGCATCAAAAAAGGTTAAAAAAGGTCAAAAATTTAAAAAATGATCGATTATTGGTACATGTGAAATTTATTAATGAGCTTTTCATTATCATTTTTCTAGCTCCTTTGAAATTAAGAATTGGGGAGTTGGGTTGACAAAAACCTATTCACTATTGGAACTATATCCACTACCAATACTCTTCCCCTAGGGAAGAGGGGTCTATAGTGACCCATCTTATCTTCGGAGGTGTATGTAGACCTTTATTAAAGGAGAGGGGTTTATAGTAATGCACCCTATCTTTGGAGGTTCATGTGGAGTGTTATGCAGATTTAAAATAAAAACATAATATATCGTCATGTTGAAAATGGAGTGATAAAAATAAAAAAGCCCCATTTAATTAAGGATTTGAATTGAGTTTCATAGTGGTAACATTTTATCTCTTGGAATAGAGTCGAAAAAAAAAAGTTTTTCACCTTTATTAGGGGAGAGGGGCACATAGTGGCACACCCTACCTCCACGTGGAGTGCCACATGAACCCAGAATAAAAACAAAAGATATTATCACGTCAGAAATGGAGTGGAAATTTGTTTAAAAACTTTTGATTCTATTCAAATACAATATGCCACATGTAAATTGTTGATAGGTTCAATGTGTCTAATAGTTGTATGTTTGGATAGTTGACTAGTCATGGGATGGGCCCACCCCTGCAAGTTGTGTTGCATAACGGTGATACTAGATCCCTATGTCGTATGGTGATCAAACAATTCATCATCCACTACGTCCACCTACTTGCATTAATCATTTTTCACCTCATCTTTCGATTCCATCGAGCCACATTAACTATGTCTCTTCCCATTTACGCAGCTTCCCTAGCATACAATTTTCAAGCATTTGTTCATTGAATGTTCCAGAGCCTCGCACACCATACTTTACTTTCACCCATTCCTACACACATCTTCTAGAATCTGTGTTACCTTAGGTACCAAAACATGCTCGAGTCAACTCTCTGAAACTTCTATCATAACACAAATACATGTCAGTATCCACTCATATTTTGGCAAATAACTCAGTAATGGTTGGAAGCTAGTTCTTCTTCACAATGGCATGATTATCATAGCGCAAGGTAAACACTACTAGGCATTTTTCTTTGGTTAGAGTATCTCAAATTTGCTTTTTATTGTTTGAGGTTCATTGCATTCTTGATTGCCTCATCCTCTAAGTTGTTAAGTTTTAGCTAGAAGCTTGGATAATTCATCATTGTCTACAACCCTGATACCTCATCGATTGTTGTTCAACCCAGGTGAGGTTTTCAAACCTCATTAAGGCAACACCATCCAATCATGTTTGTATGCTTTCATTTATGATTTTTTTTTATTTTGATTCCATTTGCTCTCTCATCTGTAACTATAAGGCTCTATTATTTTGTGGGTGCTTGTCAAATAAAATTTTATATAATTTATCTTGTTTTCTATACCTTGAAGCTTCTATTACATTGTGGGTGCTTCTGTAATAAATATAATTCGATGTTGTATGCTAGGGTGTTTATGAACGATACAAAAAATTGTGTTCTTAAATGCACTAAATTTTAGCAAGAAATAAAATGTTTTGTTCAAGCATCAATATCACTCAATTGGATTACTGTTTTGAAATAGATTTGCAATTTATTTTCTCATTAAAGTTCACTCGATTGTAGCATTTCAAATTTTACAAGGGTAGGGATCAATATATATGACTATTTTAGTCAATACATTGTATGAGGATTTGCTTGACTATTTTTTTAATTTATGGCTTTACTATTTGTGATAAGTTGTTCTTCATTTCAATCATTAAAATCTTGTGTGTTTATTCAATGTGACAATTTCACATACATGCATATAAGACATATAGTTAAATCTTAACTTATTTTCTTTTATCCTTTTATTATAATGTGTTCTTCATTTTTGTAATGCCCACCAAAATACCCTAGAGAAAATAACATATTTAACTAACAAATAGAGATAAAAAAAAAATTAAATATTCACTAATGCCACATGTAATTTTACAAGTACTCATATGCATTAGTCATAACATTACATGAATGCATAAACATCTTAAACATAATCGTATTCTTAACAACATAATACGCAAGCGGAAATAACAATACACTAACTATCCATCCCTAGGGTACCTCAACCCCATTACTTAACTAGCAATTTAACACATAAGCACATCCATAATCATGATACCATCAACATCCATTACATTTAGTTCCTAATCAATTACTTTCTTCCTAACATGAGTATTATGAACTATCAATGCAAATCCTACATATTCCCATTAACTCTTGAATTCATTTTAAAGCACCAAACCAAATGTTCCTATTTCCCTTTTCAAAACCATCTAGCATGATATCATCTTTTCGATGCAAACATCATATAAAGTTAACCATACATGCCTACAAACCATTCATGCATATTCATACTCAAGAGGAAACCGATAATAGGGAATATCATCATTTCCATTAAGAACATCTACTATAATGCTAATATGTTCATTTAACATTCTCTTTACATCCCTAGATACGCATAAGATAATCTAATACCGTTACTCATTTGTTCGATTGTTTCCTTCCAATCCCAAATTATATACATAATGAATATCCCATTAAAACATAAGTGTTACAATGATTACAACAATCATAACCTACTACATTACATCATGATCACAGCCTACTACAAGTCCTATCACATATGATTACAAGAGACATGATACATAGTCTCTTTACAATTACATCTTTCCTCATGATATAAGATACATAATTATAATCTCAATTACATAGAATAATCTCCAAGAATCCATCCACATGAAGAGAAGATAAGAATCCACATCCACGCTCGCTAGCTTCCAATGAAGAACATCATAATAGATGAAGGCATCAAATGACCCGACTATGTGGAACCAATAAGGAACCACCCCCCATGCTAGGAGATGACACAAGGTTCCAACTGACACTCTCACTAAAACACAACACAAGGCTAAATAGAAATGCAATAAACTCCTAAAGGCGTACCAAACAATCATGACATAAGCATCATGGACATGTGTAGGGAAAGAGTGTCATCGCCTGCTATCCTTGATATAGAAGGGGCCAAGCCACACCCAGATAGACATGTGAAACCATCTCCACCTTGGAGCCAATCAAGGGAGATCAGTTTACCACTCCAACGGTCTTCCCAAACTCATCCTGAGTCAACACTCAAGGGCTATGAGGTGGGGCACCAAAACCAATTTCATTATTTTGATTAAGTGAATTTCCTAATTACCCAAATCCACTAATCAATTATTAAGGTTCTCACTTGCAATTACAAAGGAAAACTCTTCATGTGGTTCCTTGGCAGGTCTAGACCCTAGCGGTCTATTGCTCGTGACCCTGGTCCACACATGCAAGAGCACACTCCCCCTAACCATGAACCAAGACCTTACGGTGAAACATAAATCACAATAACATAATGAAGGCTCCGATGAAATAAATCCACAGTCACAACATCGCAGATACACATTTGAAGCATAACAATGAACTATAATGCCAACATGTTGAAACAAGAGCCTCCACCATCAAAAGTATAACAATAAGCAAGAGTAAGGCATACACCATCTTACTCAACAATATGCAAATACAGTCTGATGCTCTGCAAAAAGGATTAGAAAATCTGTTTGATGGCAACACACACAAGAGCACAAGAAACAAACGTTAGTGTTAGCAACAAAAGATTATCCTAAACAGGCATATCAAGAGAGATATTAAGCATGAAATAGAAAGCATATAAACATAGAATAAAATAGCTAATCAAGATGCTCATAGTTGCTCCTCCCTTGTTCTTCTCCTCTCCAAGTCCCAAATGAGTGTAGCTCTCAGCTTTTAGCACTAGCCATGGATGCCATATGGAGATTCAAGATGGTTGAATATGATAAGCAAATACTATGCAAGAGTAGATAGTGATGCTATGAAAAAGCTCTATGCTAATGTCAGTATAACAACAATACTCTAAATGCTTCTCTTTGCTTGAGGAGAAGGGTTCTATTTATAGAAGAAATGGGGAAATGAAGGGTTAAGATTGAATGGTTTAATCAAGGGCCAAGTTTGAAAGTTGGGGATCCATGTACACAATTGGCACCAATAAAATGGTGACAAGTGTCAACATAGGATTGGGTTGAGAGAAGAGGTTGGAGGCATTAAAGGCCTGAGAAGACCTCATGGTTATCTAGAGGCTAAGGGTCAAGTCCAAATTAAGATTACCCACTGGATTAAGAGTTAATCCAAGGATAAACCTTTGTGCAAATGTTTAAGAGATAATCATGGTCAAAGCATTAATGGCCTGATGAGACCTTTGGGTTGGGTAGAGGTTGAGTCAAAACAAATGTTTTAACCATGTGGGAGGGTTTGAGGTAACCATTAATGGTTATTGGAGACTTTGGGGATTAAGTGGTTGAAGGTTGAAAGCCTTCAATGGTTATCAAAGACTTTGAGCCATTTAGTGGTTGAAGGTTGAAAGCCTTTAATGGTTATCAAAGACTTTGAGGGTTTGAGAAGTGACTTCCCTTTTTCTTAGGAATGTGACAAAGTTTAGAGAAGGGGTTAGGTTATTTAGAAGTGATTAGAAAATTCTAGAAGGGGTTTAGGCATGCAAGTGGATTTTGTAGGAAAATGCAAGTGGGAGAAATTTTGGTATTTTCAATTAAAATAAAATCATTTATTTCAATTAAATGGTGTAATTTGCATTTGGATAAATATTCAAATAAATATTAATTTATTTAAATGAGAAAAATGAAGATAAAGCATTAAAATGCTTGAAGACTTTGAGGGAAACCATTAAAGGCTTGAAGACTTTAAGGAAAACCATTAAAGTCTTAAGAAGACTATAGAAGGAAGCCATCAAGTTTGAAGACTTTAAAGCCATCAAGTTTGAATACTTTAAGGGAAACCATTAAAGGTTTCAAGTGGGTGAGGATAAATAGGATTTTAAATAAATAATTTATTTAAAATAGTTGTGCAACTTGCTTTTGTAGGAAAATACAAGTGGGTGGAGGATAAAGGTGATTTAAATAAATTATTTATTTAAAATAATTGTGCAACTTGTATTTGTAGGAAAATGCAAGTGGGTAGAGGATAAAGGTGATTTAAATAAATGTTAATTTATTTAAATGTGAGAGGTGGGATTTTGGGGGATTTAAATAAATATTAATTTATTTAAATGTGAGAGAATATTTAATTAAATAAATATGATTTATTTATTTAATTAATGGTCTGAATTTGGTTAAGTGAATTAAATCAAATAAATTGAATAATTTATGTAATTAATAAGAGAAGAGGGTTAAGATGAATTAATTAAATATATTAATTTAATTAATTATTGATTGATGGTTAAATAATCAAATAAATACTAAATATTCATTTAATTAAGTGGACAGATTTATGTGACTACACAATCCTCAATAGTGAGGCACATCCATCCCACTGGAACTCATATACAATCAACCTCAACAACAAGGCATTCTCCTTCTTGCTGGAGCTAATCAACATATATGCACAAACCTCAACGACAAGGCACAAACCATCTTGTTGGAGCACAAATCAACAATATAATGAATGATATTGAACCATAAACATCTCAGAGAAAACTCAAGACAATCACAAAAGTCTCTGGTACAAGCCAAAATCCAAAAATGCATCACAGATTGACAAAATGATCAAGGACCCATATATAGAGCAGTTTAGTGCATCCACCCATCAGAATAGTGCATCCACAAAACATAGTAGTGCATTCATAGAATATAATAGCGCATCTACTGATCATAATGGCACATCGGCCTAACATAATAGTGCATTTGCCTTTCAGATTGGTGCATATACTAGATTAAACAACACATACACTATATATTTTAGCACATACAACCAATTTTGTAAGAAATCAAAAAAATAGAAATAAAGACTCACAATTGACTCAGAAGATTCACTAAGGCATAAATTATGACTTGAAACCAATCTAGGAGAGATGCAATAACAAATATATCGCAAGAAACAAGTAAAAATCTCAACAATCAACCAAAGTAAGGATAGAAGATTTATTCCTCAATGCCACAATAACTCAGAGAATCAACACCTAGGTAACTAAATAAAGGCTATACACATGAAAGAATGGCAAACAAATTCACTCTTCCTAGGCCAAGATGAGAATTCTCACAAACCAAAGCATTCATAGAATAATCACAAAGCCATTCACGACAAATTACCAGGTAGATTAAAAAATATATAAAAATAAATGAAACATATTAATCCTCAATCTATATAGCATAATTATACAACATTCCATTTTGTACATTATTTCTCTCATTATCGCATAAAGCATTCAAGCATGGAGAAGGCATATCTTTTCCAGAAAATCAAATGCGCAGAGAGAAAAAATCAACCGACCTAGACAATAGAAGTTATGTCAAAAGAGAACTGGCGATGAGCAATCCAATTCTCAAAAATCCAACAAGCTTCAACAATCCAACCAAGCTCCAAATCGAAGCCAAAATCTCCAACAACATTCAAAATTCTCCAAGGACAAAAAATCCATCAAGAAGCTCACCCCGATAAATGCTCAAAAAGACAATAAATAAAATCTCATTCAAAAACTATAGAAGAATCCCAACCAATCAAAATATTCCAATAAACTATATTCTATACCAACCCCCTTCCAAATATTGAGGTAATAATATAAAATAATATTATTTACTTACCCCCAAATCTCAACCAATAAAATAATAAGGTAGGTATAAACATAATATTTAATTACTCATTTAGTAACAAGATAATGTAATGATATAATAACCAATAATAATAAATCAAAGCCCAATAAAATAAATCAAAGCCAATATAAATAAATGCTCCAATTAAATATAAAACCACAAATAATATAAATATATAAGCAAACAATTAAATAATAATATCCTCACAATCACAACTCCCAAGAGGGTCAATCATAACAAGGGGTAAGTACATAAATAATAACAAATAAATAGCCAATAAATAAAACAACGAGACAAATAAATAAATAAATAATCAAAATAATAAAATTAGATAAACAATAAATAACCCAACAATAAATAAATAAACAATAGTCAAATAAGCAAAATGGATAATAAATAAGTAAATGTACGAACAAACATAAATTCTCAACCAGTAATTAAACAATAAATAAATAAATAATAATCCAATAAATCAAAAGCTCAAATAATAAATATTCAATTAAACATTAGACCATAAAATAATAATAATAATATAAAATCATCAATTAAATACAAATTCATGAAATAAACATCAATAAATAATAAATCTCCAATGATAATAATTCACACATTAATATCAAATATTAATGTCATCCATTAATTTAATTTAATACTAAATAAACTATATAAATCGATTAATTATTAATTAATAATAATCGCAAATTCACAAGGCAACCCGACATAGGGTTGAACAACATACCACATGACGCAGACCAATGACTCAAGCCAAGATACTAACTGACAAGGGTATCAACTTAAGCCTAGAGTGTGTAGAGGGAACTCGTGCCATCTCCAATCAACTTGCCATTGGGATTAAGACACACTCAAACCTATGAGGCTAGGTGGAGTCAATGTCTACTACCTGCAAATCCTGCAACCACCATTAACTACGAAGCAACATATACCATAATATATATATATATATATGTGTGATCAAGCAAGTGAGAGAGAATCGCAACATCATATCATGCTTGTAATGAGTTGTATGACATCGTCTCTATCACGAACACAGTATTAAGACAGTTGCAATCAACAAAGCATCATCTCATCCATTATGATCATAAAGTGGGGTTAGCAATAATAAGATGTCATCATATCCTCATAATCAATATATCGATACATGAATAATGAGTGCACCTAGATCACTACACATAAGTCTAGAACATAATTTCATCCATATAAATCATAATGAATCCACTAATGTCAAAGAGGCTATCAATATAAGAATGAGGTGGAGATATCATAACACACACAAACCTATAAGTCTTTATCACACCCTCTCAAAAGGACAAGTCAAGGACGGGCGGTACAATTTTAGTAAATATTATGAAAATTTTAAGTAAATGTGATGTTTTGTCTTGAATCTATTTGTTTAAATTTATCCTTATATGAGGGCTTTAATACATTGTATGAGGTTTTTCATTGAATGCTTCACAAGTTGTCCTAATTTGTTATTCAATTCAATCATAAAAAAGTTGTTGGTTTGTTCAACCAAGTGTTATCCAAATTCTACCTTCTTTATTACACCGAAGGCGTTTCTTATTTGAGTTGCACAATATGGCTTTCCAGATCAATCGTCCATGTTTGCGTAGAAAGATGCAAGACGATTGCAGTATTTGGGACCATTCAATCAAATAGTGTTTTCTCCTCACAATTGTTGGCAACACATATCCTACTGCCCTCTCATTCCACTACACCTCAGAGGAAAACGTCTCCCAAAACAAAACAACTTTTGAAATGTTTGATACAAATATCTCAAAGTCAGCACAATTATCCCTATTTTTCTTTCATTTATTTTTAACAGTTCAAGAGCTTTGTACCATAATGGCAATGTAAGAAAATCGTTCGCTAGGTATATCGACAATGTTTTCTTGAATTTAGTGTCCCAACGTTTGTGGTAATTGGGACAAAATGCAAATATTTTCCATTGGATCCACTTGCCACCGAAAATCAAATTTTATGTTTGGTAACTAACATAGGGTAAAATTACCTTGGCTTTTGAAATGAGTGATATATTATTTTATAATAAAGATATTACATTTATAAATAATAATAATAATATTAAATTTTTAAAAATAAATTAAATTTTTTATCTAATTATTTATCAATTTATTATTTATTAATTTTAATTTTTAATTATTCTTTTAAGTTTTCCATAAATTCATTTAGCACGTGTTAATACTTTTGATTTATATTATTATTCTAAATTTTAAAAAGTCTTTTTAAAATAAGTGTTTTCTTTAAAATAAAAAATCATAAGAAATAATATTTAATCATTATAAAATTATTCTTACATATTTACTATATATTTCATTATGCATATTTATATTATTAAAATTATTATTTTTAATTAAATAATATATAATCATTAGATGTTTAATTATGTATACTTATCTTTACATTTATTTTTACTTCAAAGATTATTCTTTTGTAAGATATTATCTCTTCAAGTTAGAATTTATTTTTAATTATATTGTAGGATATTTTACATTTTTTATTAGGTATTTTGTAGGCTACCTTTTAAAATTATTTAACTTTGCAAACATAGATGATTAAGATTATTGTATGATTGAAAATACCTATTAATTATAGATCATAAATATCTTAGATGTAATAAATTGATTAAATATAATCATATATGTAAACAAGCTCTATATGTGTTTACCTCCTCCATCTCTATTTATCCTTCTTCTCTCCACATCCCTCTCCTTCTCCATATTCATCTCCATTTTCATCACCATAAATATATGTATCTTCCTCTCTATCTACATCCCCTACCTCTCTTTCTCTTCCTACTTTATCTATCCCTCTTTAGATCCATATCTCTGCCTCCCTCTCTTTGCATCTCTGCCTATTTTAGATATAACATGAGCATATTGGTGATGGAGCCTGATTATCCCTCTCCCTCTCCCTCTCCCTCTCCCTCTCCCTCCTCCTCTACATCACTTTATCACTCCATGTTTATTCCATATCTCTCTATCTCTCTATATATTTTCATCTCTACCTATATCTTCTTCTCCCCCCCCCTCTATTTTTATACATGTCTACCTCTCTCCCCTTATCTCTCTCTCCCTCTCCCTCCCTCTCTCCCTCTTCCTACACCTATAGATATCGATATCTATCTCTATCTCTATCTCTATCTCTATCTCTATCTCTATCTCTATCTCTACCTCAACATATTTCTTCTTTCACCTCCCCCTCTAGCTCTATCATGTTATCTCTTCATCTCTCTCTATAACACTTCTTATCTCTATATCTATCTTTTTATCTCTCCATCTCTATATATTTATCTCTTCCATCTCTATCTATCCCTATATCCTCTCTCTCTCCTTCTCTCGGTATCCCTCTCCTTCTCCATCTCCACCAATATCTCTATCTTCCTTTATATCTCTATCCCTTATCTCTTTATCTCTTTCCTCTATTTCTATCCCTGTTTATATTCCTATTTTCCATCCCTCCCTATTGAAAACATAATGTGAGCCCATTGGTAATGTAGCTTGATTACCTTCCTAATTTAGAGGTTTTATTTAACTCATTTTTGGATGGGCTAGTTCTTGACCTTTGTTACGCATACAATGTCATTTGTCAAATTTCCTACCAATTGATGTAACAAGGGCAAAACCTAACTCATAAGTAAAGATAAACATATTCCAATTTTTAAACATACACAAGATGAAGTAATGTAACCAATATTTGCATTTCTTTTTTTCTTCAATACATTCAAATAAAAATTAATTTAACTTTAACAAAACATCAAGAAGTAAGGAATCTTTTCTTCATTTCTCATTGCATATATTTTCACAGAAATAAAACATGACATAAAAGTGCTTTACCATTTTTACCACTTGGAAAGATCTGTATCTGTCTCACAAGCCTCGACATGTCAACTACAGGAGGGAGGGCACTATTCGAGTGCTATTCCTCCAAGCACAGACCAACGGTCCCCCGCACACCTTCCTACTGGAAGAGGCCCTACCCTTCACGAGGAGTACAAACAAAGGGACCTATGTGGTGTCATCTGAGTACTACTGGTTGTGTGCCAAATATCTCACTCCGACCATACTACTATAGATTTTTCTCTAACTAAGTATGAACCTATGAACCTAACTTGTCGTATGCAGTGGCTAATACAATATTTTGGCAAAATTTTCATAAAAGAAAAGTCTCTATTCACCCACCCCTTACTCGACTTGGAGGCTACTATCTCTTCTAGGGTTTAGTATTTATAGACAACTAGACCAAAGCACGAATTGATGGTAATTGACACTCATCCAGTGGATTTTGATGGTTGATTATTGGTTTAGGGTTATCATTTATGGGAACTCTTCTTGAGATTCCTATCCAGTAATCACGGATCTTGATTTCCGGAAGAGGATGTCAACCGGTAGCTAGTTAACTGGTATTTCAGGTTGTGTAGAGCAATTTTGGTCTGGAAGCTTTTTGGTGATTGTGATGTTATGAATCTTGTATGGGATGATTGGGTCGACATAGAAACATCATTTTATCAATGTTTTGGTGATCTGCATTTACCTTTGGTGATCTGGTTAAGCCAACATATGACTACACGTTACATTAGAAGGCCGACTTGATAAATGATCTATTTTGTGATTGTATCTATATATAAGTCCGGTGTGGAAGATCTTTTTGTGGAATGGTATGATTGTATGCGAACGAGTGGTGATTGAGAATCCTTTGTAGCGCAGTTTCACGTGCACATTCTTGATCCGATTGCTGACTGAGATAGAGAACAGAGTAGAACAACAGAGGTGATACAGTCAGTGTGTTTGGGACTTAACCAGAACTCATCCAGGCATTATAAATGCTATTTTGGAGTTCATTTGCTATAATTCATCATTGTAATCAATCAGTAAGGCAGTGAACCTTCTGGGGTTGTAGCCCTTATTGTATTTGAGCAGTGAGCTCTAGACAGTGTGCCTGAATGCCTGTGCATTCCCCACATTGTAATATTGTTTTGTTTTTGGCCATTGTGGAAATAATATCATGGGTTCAAATCCCACCATGGTTTTTCCCATTTGGGTTTCCACGTAAAAATCTAGGTGTTATAATTTTGTGGTTGATTATTTTATGTTCCTACATTTCAGTTTCATGTGTATGCTTCCAGTGGTTTAAAGTCAAATCAAAAAATTTAATAACCAGTAGATCACTGATTCACCCCCCCCCTCTCAGTGATCCATGATTCTTCCAACAATTGGTATCAGAGCCTCACTCCTCTAAGGAAGCCTGACCTCTTAAGGAAGGTTCGGGAGATTGAATCAATGGATTCCAGTTTTCAGAGACAGCTTAGTGTGGCACTTGAGGATCTTGATGCAACAAGAAATGAGATCAGTTCCTTGAAAAGAAACTTGAATGTTGTTGATGACTTCATTAATGACTTGAAGGATCAAGTGAACACTTCAAGAGACAAGAGAAAGGAATTAATGGACAAGCTGAAGGAGAAAGAAGATCAAATCATGGAAAATCAGGGTAAAGCTGATGAAGTTGACAAGCTTGAGAGAGAGAATGTTGCATTGAAGAATGAGATGCAATCCATTGTGATGAGGTTGACTAAGGAGATTGAGGACTAGAAGAAGAATGAAGAGAATTTGACACAATCATTGAAGGACATAGAAGATTAATGTTTCAGTCTTACCTATGAGAATGATCAGTTGAAGCTTGAGTTGACATAGTAAAGGAACAATGGTCAAGAACTTGAAAGTCAGATTATTGCCTTAAGAGATGAACTTGCTGCTGCAAATGAATACAAAGACGAATTCAATGCTAGCTCAACAAGGCTTGATGAGATGCTGGAAAGTCAGAGACATGGAAAGGACATGCAAGGACTTGGATTTGAGAAAGGAGAATCCTCTGGATTTGGACAAAGCAATGCAAAACCTAATCAGAAGAAGATCAAGAATCCTTTGGTAAGACATCCTAATGCTCATAAATTCAATGGTAGATGCTTTACTTGCAATAAATTTGATCATATGGCAAATAAATGTAGAAGTAGGATGAATAATGGAATGAACAATGTGAACAATGGTCCTACCTTTACCGGTCAATGTTTCATATGCAATAATTTTGGTCACAAGTCAAATATGTGTAGAGTAGTAATGAATAACTTCGAAAACAACAGATGCTATGCTTGTGGGATGTTTGGACATATCTCTAACTAGTGCAGGATGAGACCAAACCAAATGAACTTCAGACCGATGCAGAATGTTGTTTGTCGTGCATGCAATAAAGTCGGTCACATTTTAAAATATTGCAGAAGCAAAAATAGCGCTCCAGTAGACAAGAACAAATCACATGAGAAGGGAAAGGCAAAGGTAGAGGACATCAAAGAAAAACATGAGAAGATGTGGGTCAAAAAAGATGAATCCAAAGAAGACAATGGATTTGCACCCGAATCCGGTGCATGATCTTCATCCAGTAACTAGGGCTTTATGCCTTAAGGGGAACTTTTCATGTAGATTCTAAGAACCCCCTCTTTGGTGATCTGCAATCGATTCTGGAGGGTTGCAGAAGGCTTAAATCATATAGGCGATTACAACGATCCTAAAGAGAATTCCAACACCCAATTGCAAATTGAGGTATTTATTTGTTTCAAGCTATCAGTATCCGTAAACCCTAAGTTTTAAATGGCTTCAACTTCTGGAATTGCTACCCCATTGGTTGTGGAGATTAAGGATAGAGCTCGACCTTTTTTTAAGAAACATCCTTTCAAATTTGTCGAGGATCATCCCAAAGGAGCGTTTTCCTTTGTACCCTATGATGTTCTTCCTAATGAGGACATAAGGGAATATATCCACTATGATCTTGATGAAATCGGGAGTGCTGACATGTTAAACCTGTACAACAAACATCTAGCAGACAACTTGGGAAATCTCAAGCCGGAATATCAGCATTTGCAGACCAAGGGTTTTTTCTCAGTTTGTGCATTTTCTGACATTTGATGAGAAAGAATGGATTTGTTTCGTACTCAACATAATCTGTGATGAATTTACGTGGTTGGATAAGACTCACAAGATTACACAACAAGAAATCCAGGTCATGACTTGTTTGAGTGCATCTAGTGAAGTTCCTAGCCTGAGGAAAATATCAAACAACATTGTGATTGTTGCCACTGGTTCTTAGTTTGACAGCAGAGCGATGACAATAAATGACATTTTGGAGAATGATGTCAAGTTTGCATCAATGGTGGTTGGATACAAAGTTTACCAGTGTCTCCGATACTGCTATATACTCTACCTATCTGATGTTGAAGGAAGAAAAGAGGTATGATTTGTGCACAGTTCTTTTGAATGAGTTGTTAATCAATTTGAAGAAAATCAAACAAGACAAGAAGCACACCTTTAAGTTTCACACCCTTATCATCTGTTTGGCACTATACTTCATGAATAAGATCCTCGATGTTCAAGGAAAGGTCCAATGGGCCTATGATAAGCTGGTTGCAATGCAAATCCAGGAAGGGATTATGAGAATTGGTGATGCCACAATGAGGATATCTACTCTGTGGGGTTATTTCAAAACGTTTTAGGCCACAATGAAGAGCAGAGAAAGAATTCCAAAGGAAATAGTGGAGAAATATGAGAAAACAATCTACTTCATGGTTGATAAGGACCAATGCTTAATGGAAGCAGTTGAGCCAAGGATTGTGTGGATTCTTCATATGGGTTATGAAGTTGATGTTGCTACCCTAGATGCCTATGCTCAATGCATGTTGAGTAATTTGGTTGATGAAAAGGAAGAAAGGTTTGGCACATTCAAGGAGAAAGACCTAGAGTTGCACAGATAGTTCACAAGCCCTACAAGGAAGAGGAAAGTTTCCAAGATGGCTGAGGAAGTAGTTGTTTAGACGGGATTCACCCGGGAGGAGGTGAAGCAGGCTAGAGAGAAACGTGCATAAATGGAGGCCAAAGAGGAAACCAAAAAGCCTAAGGCTAAACCAGTTCCCTCTAAAACTAAACCAAAAGAGACTAAGTCTACCCTTGCTCCGGTTGCACCATCTTCAAGACAGAGTCCATCCAGAAAGGGAGTGTTGAAGCAAAAGGAGAAGCCTAAGCGAACTTATGTTGTCATGTCTCTGGTGGCCTCTGAGACAGAGTCAGAGGAGGAAGCATGAAAGGCTAAGAAGAAAGGTGAATTTGTAAGGGTGAAGTCACAGTCCGGTGGAGCCCAGCAAAGTAAGAAAACTAAATCTGAACTTGCCCCTATCGAAAGCCCCAAGAAAGGAAGACATACTAGAATTCAACTTGACAAAGATCTCAGTCTGGTGATTTGCAAGGCAAATACACGTTTATTCCTCCATTGACAACAGACCAATTGGTTAATGAGATGATTCTTGATGGTAACCCAAAGAATCTAGGAGTATATTATGAAAATTTAGATCAGACAGATCAGAGAAAAGGTGAAGAAGTTCTTGTTTTGTATTTACATAACCTTAGCAAAGCTTTGACTGAGCTGGAGCAGAGCATCCCTAAGGATATATACAACACAGCTAGTAAAATTGATAAGGAAATGAAGGAAATAGAATTGATGAGTGTTTACACTCGTGTCTCCCAAGATGAAGCCAAAAGGCTCGTTGAGGAGGCTAACAAGAAAGAATTTAGAAGCAAAAATAGGGTGAACAGGTTGATGATTGACAAGGTAGAAGAAGTAAGAAAGGAGATTGAAGATATTTGGAGAAGAATAACAATGAATGATCCATTGTACAAAGATGCAGTTAAGACCTCTTAGCCAGAAGTAAAAGAAGGTGTTTTTGGTGATTAGAAGGATGAAACTCAGACTGAGGGACATCTAGAAGACCAAGGAAATACAACCACTGATGGTAAGATTGGTGATAATCCTCTGGTGGTAGACAGTTTTATAGTCCCTAAGATTCAAAAGGATGTTACAACACCAAGTGGCAACACTGGTACACAAGATAAAGGGGATAGAGTTGAAAAGGAACCATAGAAAGCAAAGGTAAATAATGTTAAGGTAGACAAGGGTAAAGGAGTTGTTGATCCAACAATTGACACTCTTGCAGTTACAAGGACCCCACCTCAAATCTCTATCAATCTAGATGGTCCTCTAAATCTTGGACAAATGTCACCTACAGAGAAGTTGATGCTTGTAGTAGCTATTCAAGCTCAGGCTAGTTAGAATATGGTAAAATCTAAATTCGAGGATAAAAATCTCATTTTGATGTATGTCGATGTGTTACAGAAGGTGGCTCTGGGTGTACAGTTAGATCCTAATACTAGCCCCTCCGGTAAACCTACAATTGATTAATAGTGTAAATACCAACTTTTATTTTGTAGAGAAATCTATTACTAAGCGAGTTTTAGATAGATTCAAGGATGTAAGAATGCAGTCATTCTGGAAAATGATTGAAGATGATAGAGTTAGATTGAATAAAGGTTTGCAGATTATTTCAGATGCATTGGCAGAAGGTGATAAATTATATAAGTCTTGTGTAATTTTGCCCAAATTCACTGTAGATATAGATAAGCAAATAAGTGTTTGCTAGGGTAAACTCATTGGCATTTCTCAATCTTTTGATCCTAATGTAGTTCTAACCAGCAATGTTGAAGGGCAGATAATGGCTCTCAATGATCAGATCTCAAGCCTTGATGTAGATAAGGACATAATTTTGAGGAGAGTTGGTGAACTCCGGAACTTGATTGCCCCTGGGTTGGACACCATGTTGATCAATAAGGTAGATTGTATGAAGGCAATGGCCCAACCTATTTCATCTAATCTAAAAGATGCAGAGATTCAGGCAACTATATTTAGTGCATTCATTACAGTTTTGGATAACTTGAAGAGTGGGTGGGACACTCACCTAGGATTTTTGAAGACCATTTTTGCTGACATCTTCAAGTACTTGTAAAGTCTCTGGTAGGTATCTTTGTATATAAATTTTGGACAACACCCCATCTTTGGCATTGTTGTCAAAGGGGGAGAGTAAATGTGAAAAATGTACAGTAGAAGAGTGTAATTACAAGTTTCAAAATTCTGTTTCTAAGGGGGAGCCTTAGAAATTCTTTTGATCCGGTGTTCAAGTTTTTCAACACTTAGCCATTTTTCATGACTGTTGCCATCAATGCCAAAGGGGGAGATTGTTGGCAATTGACACTCATCCAGTGGCTTTTGATGGTTGATTATTGGTTTAGGGTTGTCATTGATGGCAACTCTTCTTGAGATTCCTATTCGGTAATCACGAATCTTGATTTTCGGAAGAGGATGTCAACTTGTAGCCAGTTAACTGATATTTCAGGTTGTGCAGAGCAATTTTCGTCTGGAAGCTTTTCGGTGATTGCGGTGTTATGAATTCTGTATGGGATGATTGGGCCGACATAGAAATCATTTTATCAATATTTTGGTGATCCGGTCAAGTTGACATATGACTACACGTTACATTAGTGGGCCGACTTGATAAATGATCTATTTTGTGATTGCAGATATATAAGTCTGGTATGGAAGATATTTTTGTGGAATGGTATGATTGTATGCGAGCGAGTGGTGATTGAGAATCCTTTGTAGCACAGTTTCATGTGCACATTCTTGATCCGGTTGCTGACTGAGACAAAGAACATAGTAGAACAACATAGGTGATACAGTTAGTGTATTTGGGACTTAACCAGAACTCATCCAGGCATTATAGATGCTATTTTGGAGTTCATTTGTTGTAATTCATCATTGTAATTAATCAGTAAGGCAGTGAGCCTTTCGAGGTTGTAGCCCTTATTGTATTTGAGCAATGAGCTCTAAGTAGTGTGCCTAAATGCCCGTGCGTTCCCCATATTGTAATATTGTTTGGCTACTGGGCATAGTGGAATAATATTATGGGTTCAAATCCCATCGTGGTTTTTCCCATTTGGGTTTCCATGTAAAAATCCCGGTGTTATGATTTTGTGGTTGATTGTTTTATGTTCTTGCATTTTCAATTTCATGTGTATGCTTCCGGTGGTTTAAAGTAAAATCAAAAAATTTAATAACTAGTAGATCATTGATTCACCCCCCCTCTTAGTGATCCCTGATTCCAACACAAATGAGATTGCTTAAGTTTTTCGCATGCATATAAGGTATTCCCCCTTTTGCTAGTGTAATATAGAGGTATGAGACTATTATCTTAGTCCATCCTAGTTCTTATGAAGACTTGCACTTTCAAGACTATTTTTTGGAACCAACAAAATAGAGTTATGTGTTTCCCAACTGGAACTCCTATGGCATCCTGGTCATTCCTATTTGCTTAGCTTCATTCTAAGTCAAATTCATACCTTTACTAAGACCTTACACATTTTCACCAAATAACTACTCTAAGAATTGTCTTTTTACTTGTTGATGCTTATCTTAACACACACACACACACACACACACACACACACACAATATTCTCAACCCAAAAACATAAATTCTCCAAAAGAGCAACTTGGAAGATTCTTAGCATTAATAGTAAAACCCGACTTTTTTCCATTCTCTTCATTTAGAAAATTATGAATCATTCAAATTAAGGACTCTACATTGAGATGTTCTTCCCTAAATCAAATCTTCTAATTAAAAACAAATTCTAACACTTGATAAAGAAATTTTTTCCAAAAAGTTCATATGACATGCCTGATTGGTTTTGTGAGATCATTGGGAGATGAAGGCTAAGAGATGCTAGCTCCTTCCTCAAACCAATCTTCAACCTTTCACCTCTTCAATATGTGATGATTATCTCTTCTTTCTAATTCTCCAATTGTGAGTGAGTAAACCTCACTTTCTACACAATCTTCTTAAAGGCTACAATTCAAAAGTAACAAATCACCATGAAATGAATTTGCTCAAAAAGCCCCTTTAAATCATTTGGCTATCCTATATATATAACCAACCTTGAGAAAATCTTTCCAAGGTAATTCAATCCACTTCCCACCCAAATAGAAGTTGAATAAATTCCATAATAATCCTTAACAAATTGTGGTTATCCCTTAATAACTATACAACCTTATTATTAATTAAATCTTCCCCATAAATGGGATCGTTAATGATATACTTTGTATGGATTAACACTTTCCTAGTTAATAGGAGGTGTGATAAAATAAACCATTTAAATAGAATGCCACCATTCCCAAGATGGTTACGACTTAATATGTTTATTTGTTTTACCACATGCAAAGTTGTTAGGCGCCCTCCGGCACTGGCTATCCAGGGGAAAATTTGCACCGCCTGGATAGCCGTGCTTCCTCGGTCCGTGCCCCTCCGCGTTCGTGTCTGCCCGCCTGCGTGAAAGGTGCCCGTGAAAGGACGTCGCCTCAAACCGCTCGCCACACGTCTGCCGGTCCGGATTTCCCTTTTTCCTGCGGATTCCGGATTTACCCCCTCCGCCTGCGTGCCGTTCCGTTTTGTGGTTTCGTACGGTTGTGACTGTGGTATACTCAGAAACCCTTTCAAATTAACAGCTTCCGATATGTGCAAAAGAAATAGGTTAATTTTTCATCGGTTTTCACTTTCTCTTTTTTTTTAATATTACTTTCACATTTTCTTAATCGTTTTTTTAACCTGTTGCATTTCCTGTAGGTTTATGGTTATCTATTGTGATGTTGCACTCGCCAATAGTCTGGAATTGTTTTTATCTTTATTAATTAATCAACCAATATGCAACATGTAGAAGTCAAGATGAATCACAATATTTAAAAAAAAAAAAAAAAATTCAAAATTTCAAAAATGATAATGAAAAGTTCATTTAATAAATATCATATGTATCAATAATGAACAATTTTTTTTTTGATTATTTTAATATATACAAATTTTTAGTCATAAATTTAAATACTTTTCATTTAGTCATTAAAAAAACCCTATTTTCACTCAATTAATTTTATATATATATATATATATATTAGGGGGAAAGGTACCAAAAAATTGATAATGAAAAGTTCATTTAATAAATATCACATGTACCAATAGTGGATAATTTTTTTTTTGATCATTTTAATATATGATCATTTTAGAATTATGTTTAAAAAAATTATATTTTTAATATAACAATTATAATATATAATAATTATTAATACTATTTTATTGAAGTGAGATTTATAGTTAATATTATATAAATATAATTAAAATAATAATAATTAAGAATTATAGAAAATATTTTTTTACTTGTAATATAATATTTTAAATGATATTATATATTAATAATGATATTTATAATTTAACTCTTTTAATAATTACGTCGAAGGCATCTTATTTGAAAGAGATGAGCTCGGTTTTTCATCGAACGGCGGATAATGTTGTAGAAGAGAAGCAAGACCATCGAAACGATCTTTTGGGTTCAATTTTATCAGTATTATTTAACATGTCATTGATTTGTATTTGTCCGATACTTTAGTATAACACTATACTTTGTTTCTTTTTGGTAAAATGCACTCTCGCACATTCATTTTAAAAAAAATTTATTCCCACGTGTTTGTACATGGCCTTAGACAAATATTGGCATAAATTGCAAGTAAAAAAAATTCCCATAACATAGATATGTTAGAGAGACATTAATGTGCATCACAATGAGGTGTCAAAAATATATGAAACCTACAAAACATGAAAGCAACTTCCCCTATAAAGGTCAAATGCGTATGTAAAGATAGATATTGTTTGAATGTCAAATTCCCCTATACCCTTGAAAACTTCATTTATGATCAACTTTCAAATGGATCAATAAATTCCCTAGGAAGGCTCAAATAAGTGTGGTAGGAAACAATGAAATTCTAACCTTTGTGAAACGAATCTACACCTTCTACATGTTAAATTTGTCCTCTAATTTGAAATCTTTTCAAGACCTTATGAGATTTAGTAAGCAACATCATTAATATAGCTGAAATATGGAAGAGCCAAATATTTTTCGTTAGAGAATAAGAATAAGAAGAAGTTTTAACAAATTGGTTATTTTTTAATTTATATATATAAATTTTTTATTCATAATTTATATGCCTAATTTTTAAAATATCTTTATTGTCCATTTTTCAAACATAGATAAATAAAATTCATACCTAGATAATCTTCAAATATAAATACCACCCCTTACAGAATACAATAGATTGAATGATGAGACAATGTTGAATGGGAAGTGGGAGACAACATAAATACACCAAGATGATGAATAGATATAATATAGAAATGAAAATATAAAGCATCATAGAGCTACCACCATGATTGGAAATCAAATCCATTGGAAATGCACATATCATTCATATTAGTTATAGTCACAATATGAGAGAACTCACACTACCAAATTTTTTGTCAAATATAAGCATAGGAGATATATCATTGCAACTTTGTATTATATATATAATAATAAATGTGACCATTGTGGAAGTGAGTAAGTCACTACACATAAATTTCACAAAAGCTTACAAAAGGATGAGCCAATTTTTCACATATACAATAGTAGTCTAACTCAAAAGTACAATATACAAATTAAGTCTTTATCTTAATTCCACAATCCACTCCCTCCAAGCTCTAATTTTAAAATAGAGTTAAAGTACTTAACGATTAATACATTGGAGAATAATACACTATAGTGATTAACCAAAAAAGTGTTGATCATGATCCTCCATATGAATATCATCAACACCTGAAAATACATATGAGGACATTATAAGATTAATTTTCAAATTGAAGACTCAAATTTGATTGAAGTTTAATTTACTTACCGTTTCCGCTTTGCATTGTGTCCATTATTGTCATCATTTGATTAAGATCAATAGAAAATGGTTGCATGTTTTTTTGAGAGTTTTGTTGGCCATCTAAAGTTGCAATAACATTCACATTAATATATCACGTATAAAATTAATTTATATATTAAAGACTGAAAATTAATGAAGTTCACTTCACAATTTCATTACCATCTCTAGCTTGCATGGCATCAACTATTGTTGTTGTTGTCTTCTCAGGATCAACAGAAATCGGTACCATATATTCTTGATTTTTTTGATGATCTTCTAATGCTGCAATAACAAGCACATTCAACACATCAGCTTAGATAAAATTAATTATAAACTAAAGACACAAAATTGATTGTTTTTATTTAATAATTTTGTGACCATATCTAGTTTGTATTGCATCCATTGTCATTGATGTCTGGTTAAGATCAATAGAAAAGGGCAGCATATGTTGTTGATCTTTTTCTTTATCACCTGAAATTGCATTGAAGTACACATGTAACACATCAACTTAGATAAAATGCTCAAGTATAAAATCACATTACGTAATTAATCTAAACAATATTAAAATTCATAATTACCTGCAACAGTTTGTTGAAATGTTTGAGCTGAAATAATACTAAGCATTGATGGTTGATCTCTAGAAATTGTATCTTTTTGTTTAATTAAGTACAAAAAAATGGTTAGAGATAGGAATTGAGTATTTTTCAATAAAAATTAATAAAAATGTTTAATATTGACTAACTTACTATCTACAGCTTGTATTTCATCTGTTAGCATTTGGTTTAGATCAATGGAGAAAGGCAATCGACGTCGTCGAGTACTTTCTTGATCATTCAAACCTATAATAAACATATGTTTAACATATGAAATAAAAATAAGAAGTATTGATATGTGAATTACTCAAATACCTATGAATAAATGTACTCACCTTGCTGCATGATAATATCTCTTTCTTCTTGTATTGCTATGCCTGAGCGATTGGTGACCTTTTTTTTCTTTTGCTTTCTACATCTTGTAGAGGGGAATAGAAAAGTTTCATGCTCCTCAACTCTTTCATTTAAGTTTTCAGATATGGCATTACGTCTTTGATGAATAGAATGACGTTTGTGCATTTTGGTTGGACTAAACCATGGTGATATTCGTCTAATAGACATGTTCTCTGAGCCAGGGATTGATCTAAATTTGGAAGATGAAGCAAGAGATGCATTGATATCTTTTCTAAACCTCTCAACACACTGACTAAAAATGTTTTTTTCATCTTCACTGGTCGGTAAATTTTGGAGCAATGAATTTTAAATAATCAATGGAACTTTGAAATCCATCATTAGAAGTATTAGATGATATCCAACCATCTGTAATAGAAACAATAGTGATTAAGTCAAAAAATATTTAAAAACAACGCATATTTCATTATAAAATGATGCTTTTAAGAATTACCAGTTCTTTGAGCTTCACCAACGACAACCCCATGCACATCTTGATCTTATGAGGGTATGCAACCATCTACAATTGAAATAAGAATTAATCAATGATATGAATCAAAAAATCATTTTATACTTAATTATAAACATCATATCAACATTACCAATGATGTCAATTTCATGACTAGAATTCCCTCTAACTTCATCAATATCATCAACCAGTAGAGTAACATCATCTACAATTCAATAAGATTAATTTAGTTAGTATTGAAAAAAAATTATAATAATTAAAAATATAAATATTAAACTTAAATATGAAATGACACTTACCAACAACCTGGTCTTGCTCATTTGGTTTGTTTCTCTTTAGAATATCTAAGACCTTCAACACATGTTTGCATGTGTTTCCTCTTTTTGCCCAATCACAATCACACACATGCAAATTTGGTTCAAATTTCCTAACAAAATACCATTTTGTTGGAATTGTTTGGCTTCTTATCCTATATGTGTTAGGGAGGAGATCATATAGAAAACAATCTGCATCTGCTATATTTTTTGATCTCTCTAGAGCAGTTATGTAATATCTTTCCTTTTTGAAGTTTGTGAGGAATCCAGATAACTGCAAATATCTTTTATTTTTGTAGAATGGTTCTACTCTATGAAGAAGTGTATGAATAAGCCAATCCATTCTCCTTGTGCATTTCTTAGAACGATCACTTAAATAGTGACTCTTAATGTGGGAGTGGTATGACTCTATAGAAGCATTGGTTTCTTGATTTGCATGAGAGAAGTTTCGAAAATGTTTTGCCCACATTGCTATACAAACAAACATAATGAAGTCTTAGCATATACAAAAAACAACTTAAATTATGAAAATGTATACAAACAATAATTGATAACTTGATTATCTTACCAATACGACTCTCATCATGACACCAAGTATTTTGAAAGTAATCAATAAATTTCTTCTCTTCTTTGAATTCCTCCATAAAATTTTTGATCGATTGAGTAGTGATGCCTTGATCATCACTTATTTCATACATTATCTCACCCAATCTATCAAATATATGTGTTGCAACATCCTTATTACTAACATACCTAGATTACATAATAGAAGATCAAATTATGAAGTTGACGCGTGTAATTTACCATATGTTTTAATTAAAGATTGACTTACCTATACACATTCTTCAACCATGCCCTACGTACATGCCAAATGCATAACAATACTTGACAATCAAAGGATAACCTACAAGTTACATCATCAAAGTTTATAAGTGGGATTTTAACAAAATTAATTGTTAAATTGAAACTAGTTAATGTTGAAAATTAGGGAATATAAATTTTGATAAACTAAATATTAAGAAATTACAATCTCATAAACATAAACTAAGACTAATAAAACCTGATTGCTTCAATCTCTGCACTAGCATCATCTGTCATGAATGCATTGACATGCCAATCTTCTTTATCTTGTTTCCCTCTCTTGTAAACCTCCATCAACCATTCATTTATATCTTCAACTTTATTTCTTGAAGATATGGCCCATGCAACAGGCACACCAGCCTCTTGTTCATCAAATACGAGCAAGGAATATAATTGATACTACACATGAATAAACCATTGATAAGTAATTTTTTAGATAAAATAGACCACTAACTAAATTAAGATCCACAAATACAATTAATATGGTTCTACTTACCCCATATTTGTTTGTTGAAAATGTGGAATCCATTGCAATAATTGAGTTATGTGAATGTTTCACCATCATCTCCCGCATCCATGGTGTTTGAATGCCTATGATAAATGGAACATTTTCCTCATTGTTTGGTGTTTTATAGTAGAAGAAGTTATCTTTCTCCTCTTCATGCCACAAACATACACTTTTTGCATCATCTTCATTTTTTTGTGATCGAAGAGAGCGTACTCTTTTCCATGCATTCAATACATCCTTCCTCAACAAGCATGTGTCCCTCTTATTCATCAACTTTGTCAAACCACGATCCAAATAGTGTTGTTCACATATTGTGTCAATTGACACACCCATCAACAATAAGGATTCAATATATGATTTGCATTCATTTGATAATCTTGGTGCAACACTACTTCTTGGATCACCAGAAGGGTCATCCTTTCCATGACAAAATTCACCATTAGCATCTTGATGGCTAAACTCATTATATGTGATGATTGCAACATTTGGTCTACCATACATAACCTTAACATAAAAGTGGGCTTGACAACCCCTTTTTTGAGTAAACCTTCGTATCCTTTGCATTTTTTCAAGATTGTTTTCAGGTTTATTTCTTCTATCCTCAAGCCCATAAGCACAATGATAACTGTTTATACATGTACAAAATATATATTAATTGATATAATTAATGACAAATATAAAAGGTGATGTGCTTAATTAATTTATTAAATCTAAACAAACCTTAAATACATCTTGGTGGCATGGTCATTAGGTTCTGTCAAATTGTACACTTTATGCTTTTTAATTACAAATTGTGTCTCAGTGTCATCCAATAAACCTTCTCCTTGGACAAAGTGAGAGAGTCTCTCAAAAGGGATAGCAGCACATAAGTCTATATGTCGGTTATTATCATCTCCAATTGGTGTCCATTCAAGGTCTTCACTTGAGAAATTATTTCCCTCGTTGGAGATGTCTTGCACATCTAGCTTGATAAGTGATTCCCATTTATTCTTTCTACCCATTCTGGATAATATTAATATGGTTAGTGGCCCTCTAGCTTGTTCAAATATCTAGTAACAACTACATTGATACCATTTTATTTGTATCAATATCCTCAACAATATATTTTACTAATACCAAAATCATATGAAAACCATCATATCATTAATAAAATAGAATGCCACATCTCATGGTTGAGACACCTAAACCTATATTGGAAATTGGACACCTAAGCTTTAACAAGATAATTTGAATCTAAGAAAACAAAAACATGACCTTTTTATTCTATAATAATGATTCTCTTATATTTTAATTTTTTTGAGTACTTACACTATAAAGGAGACAAAATATAATAAGAAAACATACAAAATAAGACATCAAAATTTTAAAAAAACTAAACTATTATATCCAGTACAAAATTTTGAACATTTAAAAGAGAAGTTAGTATGCAAAATTTAATCTAGTTTAACGATTGTTGACAAATATTATACAACAAGAAACACACTCTAGACAAATTTACTTGAATTTTGGTGTGCAATATGAGGAAAAATCTTGGTCCACTACGTGTCCTTTGAACTAGTTTTCAAATGCCTACAAATAATTTAAAAAGTGATTAATTAGTGGTTTGAAATTTGTTCACATTTTCATGCAAACAAATTCTTAAGCATTCATATATATGAAATCCAAATTTGATTAAATCTTAATTATATCCAAAAATAGAAAAGTGTTATGGAAGTGTGAATATAAGTATGACATTTAGGAAGAGTGAAACATTTTTTGGGTGTGCAAATATTGAGTTTACTTCGATGATGCTCATCACTATCCAAAAGATAAAATGATGGCTTTGAGCTCTTAACTCAAGTATTAAGACATGGTCAAAATTTCACAAAATCATGATTTACTATTAAGAAGCTTGACAAAATCTACACATATGTACACACATACATATATATACATATACATACATATATGTATGTATATATATGTATATATGTATGAATGCATATATATATATATATATATATATATATATACATATGTATATATATGTACAGACACACACACACACATATATATATTTGTACATACATACATACATACATACATACATACATACATACATACATACATACATACATACATATATATATATATATAGCGTGTGTGTGTGTGATGAAGACCTCAATTTTGTAGAAAAAAGTATAAATTTTTTGTCAGTCAAGGTTGAATTAATTAATGAGAATAGAATGAATCTCTTGAAAATTCATAAAGAGTTGCATGCAAATTATACAAATTTTGAAAAATTTATCATGCAATCGATAGACCTTGACCTCTTCTTTAACAATAAACATGGGTTAAAAACTCTAAATGTTATACAAATAACTTGGAAGAAAAAGATGGAATTAGATTTAAGTATTTCCCTAGGTGTGAATGAAAGTATACTAGATATGCATATGTACATCAAAGTAGACTTGAAATCATTGAAAGAGGATCTTTAGAAATTGGATAAATGTGTCTAACCCACAGTGTTTCTTTGAAATTGCTAAGAAGTTGAAGAAGGTTCACCCCACAATTTTCACTAATCATGAGACCTTATTGAAAGACTTTTGGGCCAATTTGCATGAAAATTTTGAAGTCAGGAAGAGGTGATATTGTAGATTAATTTCTTATCAATTAAAAGATTTTAGAATAAGAGATGACATTCCAAAATATTTCTCAAATAATGGAGATATTTTATATATTGTATATAAGGTAAAAAATATAGTTACTAAATAATTAGACCTTATTAATTCATTTGAAAAGGAAGGAGTGTCATTTAATGATTTTTTTAGAACATACTAGGTATAAGCAACAATACCTAAATAAAACTTAAAATAAAGAGTTATCAAACAAGCATAAAGAGAAAGACACAAAGATCCATTGAAGTATCTTTATCTTCTATTCCACAAGATTAGAAGATATATATATGTATATGTATATATGTATATATATACATATACATACATATACATATATATATGCATATTTATACATATATACATATACATGTACATACATACATACATACATACATACATACATACATACATACATACACACACACACACATATATATATATATATATATATATATATATATATATATATATATATATATATATATATATATATATAGTGTGTGTGTGTGTGTGTGTGATGAAGACCTCTATTGTGTAGAAAATATTAGCCATGGAAACTAGTGAATGGGATTTGCAAATAAAACAAGATACATTATTAGTAGAGATTGATTTTAGCAAAGCATACAATGGAATGTGCTATAGATTTATTCTTAAGATTCTTTACTAGTTGGGTTTGGACCTAATATTTTTTCACATGCTAAGATACTTTTTAATGATTCAAATGCATGAATTGTCATTAATAATTCCTTATTAGAGTAATTCTCATTGTAATGTTCTATTAGAGGGTGTCAATTAGCACCTTTCTTATATGTTCTTATCACTAATGCACTTATTTTTCTATATGAAAAATACAATCACATGAGCTTGATTAAGGGAATATTCATTCCTAATAATGATGGTGTGCTTAATTTCCACTTTGGAAATGATTGTATGTTATTCCTACAAAACATCGAAGAAGAGATTTACATTATTCAATCATAGGTTCAAAACTTGCGCATCATAGGACTATTTTTTTATGATTAAGTCTAATCCAATGCCATGATGGATCCTTAAAGATTGGATACATAATAAAACATGGGAAAATTACTTGATACATGTGAAATATAGTTGGTTTAGGATTTTGTCTTTCAAACATGTAGAATTAGTACATTTCTAATCTTAATTATAGGCAACTAAGTCGAGGAAATAAATTTCCATTCCTTGCTAGTAAAATTCAAGTCATAAATAAGATTTTATTGGCCTTTAATGTGTACTACTCATTTATGTATATAGATATGATTCTAAAAAAATATGGACAATGATTAACTTGGGAAATCACACCATGAAATAATGAAAACCAAATTCCATTACTTTATAATTACATAACAAATGATTAACAAGCATTGCACCTACTTGTTAATGAGTGAGGCCAGAATGTGATTTTGAATGGGGAAGAAACCAGTGGCTCACTGTTGTAATTCTGATCAATCCCTTCTGTGCCGCCTGCACAAAAAAAAATGGTATATTGGCATTGGTATGTAGAACAAGATTTTTTTTGGGAAAAACGTGGCTAACCTGTACACGCACAGCGGCTGCATGAGAAAGAAGAAGATTATGCGTCACGATATATTGAAAAAACATACACAGCGAAGGCGAAACGTAGAGAAAGAAGATGAGAAAAATCATTTCGACGAGTGTTATATTGCAAGCGGGCAGGAGTTTTGCAGTTGTTGGATGCATTTAGTTTCAATGGAAGCGAAATTCGGCGCGGAAAGGAGTCCATAGTTGCAGCATTTATGATATTTATCACTTGCAGTTCGGTGCCGTCAAAACGCAGTGTCAAAACGGAACAATGTGCAACAGGTTTAAAAAACGATTAAGAAAATGTGAAAGTAATATTAAAAAAAAAAGAGAAAGTGAAAATCGATGAAAAATTAACCTATTTCTTTTGCACATATCGGAAGCTGTTAATTTGGGCCGTTAATTTGAAAGGGTTTCTGAGTATACCACAGTCACAACCGTACGAAACCACAAAACGGAACGACACGCAGGCGGAGGGGGTAAATCCGGAATCCGTAGGAAAAAGAAAAATCCGGACCGGCAGACGTGTGGCGAGCGGTTTGAGGCGACGTCCTTTCACGGGCACCTTTCACGCAGGCGGGCAGACACGAACGCGGAGGGGCACGGACCGAGGAAGCACGGCTATCCAGGCGGTGCAAATTTTCCCCTGGATAGCCAGTGCCGGCGCGCTCCCCCCCTCCTGATGCGATTGGTGCATGATGTGGGTTTTTAAATAACCTACAGAGTACGGCGTGCCACCCATGGTGGGTGCCCCTTCTGCCTTTCCCATGCACGACCACTTTAGTGGTTTGCATTTATTTAAACTAGATTCCCTGCCCCACATACATGGTAGTCAAGGGGGTCAAAACCTACGCCCTACCCCACCACAGTACGTGCTCATCCATGAATGCATTCCCCGCCCCCCACCCCTCGCAATTTAAAAAAAAATAAAAATTCGATGCACATTTGGAATTTTGTTATTTAAGATGGGGGAACTTATATCTCTATGTATGTATGTATGCTGTCTTTTCATAAGTTTAATATGCAATAAACAATTGATTGATTCATAATTCAATATTTATTAAGTATTTGACTGATCATTTATAATCATTACAATAGTAGTCATGCTTTTATATATATATATATATATATATATATATACCTTAAACTTATAGCCACAACTATAGGTGTTTTCACTCTATGCAGGGATGTACACATTTTACTCTTATGAAAGGTATGTTCATTCGACGAGTTGACCTTATAATTCAAGGCCTTGCGTAATGACTCGATGCTACTCTGGCATTAGGGTTCTTTGATTACTTAACCAAAAACTATTGTTCAAAATACTTACTTGCTCCATAAATAGTTCAGTGTTCATAAAGACTCCAGATGACATCTACACAATTTCCATTTGTCTATAATCCTCTCCCAGATGATACTCTCCCTATTTCTTCAGAGATGATGTCACAACGACCCCTTCTCCTAGTTAACACTTGGTCAATGCAATGCATGTAGTTAGACCATATTCAACATTTGGGTTAGATAAGCATAAAATCTCATCATACATAATCAGATATACATTCTATAATCATTTCCATATTATTCTATTGCAAACTTTAAAAACATAATTGATTGTAAAATGACATCACATCTTGTCATAAGAAATATTCATAGTAAATTTACTAACCATTTCAAAAATAGTTTAAAGTAAACATTCCAAAATTGCAAAGAGGTTCTAGGTGAAATTTGGGGATGTGACAACTGACCTCATGTACAACACAAATGTATGCAAAACTAGACTAAAATTTTCTCAAATTGACCTTCCATGCCTCTTCGACGTATCCATTACATACCAAGATACAATTGCTAGTATTTAATTATGTAGCAATTTAATTATATAAAAGATGTAACTCCGATAATTTGTTCTTCATTATTGTGTATGTGAGAGAAATTGAGTTAGTTCTTCGTCTTGGCCTGATTTGGCAAGGATGATACTTCAAGATTGTATTATTCACTAGCAGTGTTGACTGAAAGATCATGGCATTCTACCTTTGCTCCTGTGGTGGCCAATGGGCGATGCACACAACAATGGTGTTGCCAAACTCGTTGGCCAGTGGCTGTGTTGGGCATGTTTGTCGATTCCTCTGTAGATTGCCTTGTTGATGGCCCGTCCCCTAGTTGAGGCTATTTCAAATGCCACACTCTGCATGGGCGTTTAAACTAAAAGATGGTATGGAGTGAGTATGTATCTTGGGCTGGTCGATGGAAGGATGAACAGAAGATGAAATACTCTTTGGAGAACCTAATCTGCATGCTATAAGGATGGGCGCGTGGTTTTGTGTCTGGGCTTGGAACTACATCTATTCTGTACTTGGTTTTCTTTGACAAATACAGAATGATCATATTCGTGATGAAGGGGATCTCTGTCTTCCCGGATGTATGGAATTTAGGGATCAAAATACATTCTCTGCCTGTACTGGTAACAATGGGGTGGGGACAGTAAGGTCATGTCTATGCAGCTGATAAAACGGCTCTTCTATGCATTATCAAAACACTTTTATGCATTATCAAGAGGCTAATTTTGTCGGCTGCATAGCCAATGCAGGAACAGTAATTAGGGATGGTGTATATTTAGTATCAAGCCCTGTAATGTTTTTCCTTGTGATGAATAAAATGGGAGGTGCCTCCTTGGCAAAGCTTTTCCAAACATGACAAAATTTGGGAAATTATGAGATTGAACAAACCAATGTTGTATGTATGTACATACGTATGTAGTTAAGTATGTATGTGTGTATATGTGTATATGTACACACATCTATATAAGAGATGTAGTTCAACGTGATTTGAATTTTGTCATTTTTCAATTTTCAAATCATGCGTGTAGTTAATTGTGACTTATTTTCTTTCATTCTTTTGTTTTAATTTGTTTTTCATTTCAATAATATAAATATTGTTAGTTTGTTCAATCTCATAGTTAGCCAAATTCTATCTTTTTTCAATTTTAAATTCATATAAGAGATGTAGTTAATGTTTGAATTTGCACTTCATTTTAGTCATTCATTTTTTAACATTTGTTCATCATTTTAGTCATATAGATATTGTTGGTTTGTTTAAGTTAGCCAAATTATGTATTCTTTAACCTATTGACAAGCATAGTTATCATGGTTATCTTCTTCTAAATAAATAGTTTGATTTATGTGCCAAATAAGATTATCATATCCATTTATTGGTTATGTCATTTTAAATTTACTATCCAAATAGAAAGGAATATGTCATGTGTGCACGTCCAATTGGTCAAGTGTGTTCAATAGTTGCTCAATCAGATGTTAGGTCGATCCCTCATTTTTAGTCATATCAATACACATATAGTGTTCGAGGTTAGATAGGCTTTGTATATGTACTTAATAGTCTACATGCCTATACTATTGAAATTGATATACATATATCATAATCACTATGTATGGAACAATAAATTGCCCGAGAAGTGCAAATTAATAAAATGCATATCATTTTCTCTCATATCCAGTCTTCTGTACAAGATATTGTACACACTTTGAATATATTCTACTAGCAATATTTGTGGGGTCACATCCTTAAACAATAGCTATCTTGCATTCAAAATTTGGACAACATTTTCCTCCTATAAATACGACTAAATGTCGCCATCTCTAATCTTCTTGTACATGACATGTATTCAAAAGATTGTGAATTTTATTTTTTAATCACTACTTCTTATCTTATTGTTCTATTTATGTAGGGATTGTGTACAAATTTGTTTGGTTCTCAGACTGTGAAGTCAAATAAATGAATATTTGTTTAGATATATTATTTTGTTTAACCCAATGCATGAGTACTAATTCATGATCTTGATACACATACGTCCTTGCAGATTATCAAACTATTTCCCTTTACTTTTTCCAATTACTATTCCCCTTTATGTAATCATGAGATGAAACCACCACATTGAATCTATGTGTGTGTGTGTGTGTGTGTATGTATGTATGTAAATATATTTACATATGCATATTAATACATGTACATATATATATACATGTACATTTGTAGATGGTAACACATACTTTTTTAAGAACGCCCCACAAAACAGTAGAATCTTTGAGTTACAAAATACAGGGTAGATGGTAACACATGAGATAACACAACATTTATATAGGAAACTATGAATGATGTATCTAAATGGTTGTTAACTAAGAACAACTAGACATATATCGAAATTCTTTTTGATAAAGATTACAATCTTAATTGTTACAAATACTATGCACAACTTTATTGATACTGCACCCACACTAAAATAAAATATGTTCTTGTATCCCACTAATGATAAATAAGAGGCCTTCAATTTTTAAAACTATTATAGACTTCACTTTTCTAACCTAGCCAAAAGTTATAGAGGTTATTATTCTCATAAATCTCAAAACCTTGCAATAGTTCCAACCTAGAATACCTAGTTTGAAACAAATTCCTACCTTGGATTGTAAGTGTCCTCGAGATTTGAAATTAATTTGATACAAATTAAAATAATAGCCAAGAAAATCTCCATGCAATGTATAACCCTCATATAAGGAGAAATGCAAAGAAAGGGATTGAATACACAAACACACACACACATGCATCTTAAAAATTAAAAGAAGACATAATTTGGATAATTGTAAGACTTGAAGAAACCAATAATATTTATATGATTGATATGAAGAACAAATTAAAAAAAAAAGAGACCAAAGAAAAAAAGTCAAAGTTAATTACATGTCTCACACACACACACACACACACACACACACACACACACACACACACATATAGGAGCCCATAGTGGAGCACTCGACCTTTGAAGGTCCACATGAACCAAAAATTACAGAAAAAGATAGCCATGTCACAATTTGAGTGGTCAACCCAAAAAAAATCATTGACTCAAAGTGGATGTAAAGTGCCATGTGTAGGCCTCTCTCTTAATCTACGCCTAATTCTAAATGCCTAAGCCTTGTAGATGATGCAAATATTGTCGCCAATGTTGTGTACATGTCTATATGTTCTATATGATGTTAATGTTCTACAATGTGTGTTGTAAATGCCTATCAATTATATAGCACGTGAATATTGTTTTCTAATTACCTATCTCTTCTACATGACACAAATATTTTAATGTAAATTAATATCTATTGTCTAGTTAGTTGATATCTATTGTAAGTTGTCTATAGTAATATATTGTATAAGATGTAAATGTTTTACCCAGTATGAACATGTAAGTGCATAACCAATGGGGTTTAAAGTTATATTGTTTATTCATGTGAATGTTTATATGTTGTATACAATGTAAATGATCTATCTAATTGATATGTGGGAAAAGGAGTCTAGCCTAGGAATGTAAACTAAGATCTCAAATTTGCATTACATATTATTGAAATCATAAATAGGTTCAACTATAGTCCTAATAAAAGAGTTGAACATTTGGATTTATGTTCCTTTGTTGCAATGTATTCAAGATTGTGAATTGCGTATAAATGATCTAGGTTAAATGGGAAAAACTAGTTGTGTTGTATAGGGGATTACTAAAGTCAAACCTCGTGTTGGTGTTCACACCTCCACTACAATAATATTTGATGAAATGGAGAGGTTATCCTCAAAAGGGACAAAGGTTGAAACCCTAATGGAAATGCTTGAATTGACAAATGTTACCTTAGGTATGAAACCCTTGGCTTGAAGTCTCAAATAAGTATTTATATTTTTTGAGTGGTGTCAATGCATGCCTTCATTATGGAGGAACACATTAAACTTGATCATAATTATTGAACCTTGAATACTTGACTAATTGATTGTAGGTATGTTCTCAATTGACTTGAATATGCTTTGATTGAATGCTTAATTATTATGCTTATGGGGGTGGTACTAGCACAACCAAGATGCAACAAAGATCATCCAATTGTCGTTGCCAATTAAAAGCTCTCCCAAGCAGAGAGAAATTATTTAAAATACAAAAATAAGCTCTAGAAATAATTTATGCTTTACACAAATTCTACCACTATTCATTGTCTACACCATTTACTTTTTACATAGATCATAAACCCTTGAAATTTATATCAAACAAATAAATCATCCAAAGGAGGATATATAGATGGCTATTGTTATTACGAGAGTTCAATTTCTATAATGGTAAAACCCAAAAAGAATAATCAAGGTCTAAATTATTTATCTATAATTGACACAGAGGAATAGCCAAAGGAATATGAAGAAGATCTTTTTGGTGCAACTTAATTCATGATAACTGAGGTACCAGAAGAGCTACACAATGTGGCAACACTACTATCTACAGGTGAATATCCAAGTAATATGTTAGCGCATGACAAACAATCACTATTGTGGAAATCACTCCCATTTACATTGATAGAGTGAACTTTATACAAAAAAGGTAAGGATGATATTCTTCAATGAGTAGTATATGAACATGAAGGGAATGATGTATTAATGGAAGCACATAAAGGGACAGTAGGAGGACATAACTCCATAAAAGCCAGTAAGATATTTTAGCTAGATGGACTTTGGTAGCCTACATTACACAAGGATGTGAAACAATATAACAAAAATTGTGATATTTGTCAAAGGATTGAGATACCCACCACAAGGGTGAAATGCCTCTACAACTGGTGCTAGCCTAGATACTATTTGAAAAATGGGCAATTGATTTCATTAGACCCATTGATCATTCGACAAAGCTATCTAAGGCTATATTTATCATTGGCAATGTAAACTACCAAACAAAATGGATTGAGGAAGAACTAACTCAAGACTATTCCACAAACTGACACAAAGTCCCTTCATCATAATATTATTGATCACAAGATTTGTATTCCAATTAAGTATCACCAATGATCAAGGGAAACATTTTGTGAACAATCTTATCAAAGGATTACTCATAAATTTTATGAAAACCCATAACCAGATCACACCATATCACCCACAAGTCAATAGAAAAAGTGAGACACAAAATAAAATTATAGGCACGACTCAAAACAAATTGGTGTGATACAAATAAAGTAGACTTGGATATCCAGATACTAGTAGTAGGGTGAATTCACAAAGCTGCTTCCCACTTTTGCCAACGAAGGAATTTGACGAAAGTGGGTGTATATGGTGAAAATGGATAACAACAATAACAATATTGAAAGGCTAAATGAATTCAACCACAAAACCCTAGCCTAACAACAACAAAGATCCACCATAACATATGAAGATTACCTAAGACAATGCAAATCAAATGAAATCACAAAGATTATACCATCACATGTCCAATAGGGTTTTGATCTCCATTCTTCCTATCTCCATTGATCTTGCTTGATATATTTGCTCTCAGATTTTATGTGCACAAGAGCTCAACAAAGAACGGAATGTGGTTGCAAGTAAGATCGTAGTGTAGCCAAGTCTTCAAGATTGTCGATTAGGGTTTGATAATGAAGAAGGCATCTCCTTAAATAGAAGACACCATAAGAAATGGAGGGATAAGATTGAGAGGTGTAAAAAAGGAGGTCGGCTAGGATTAGAGGGTAGGTAGAGGAAATAATAAAATAATGAAAGAGGTAGGTAGTCTAGGAATTAAGAGATGAATGACATGTGTCATGTGTAGAAAAGGATAATGAATTAATTAAATAAACAAAGATTTATTTAATTAATAGAAGTAGGATAATTAAATAAATAAGATATTTATTTAATTTAGGAAAATGATAATTTAAATAAATAAATGTATTTATTTAAATGAGAAATAAGGCTAGAAGAGGATAAATGAATTAATTAAATAAATAAAGATTTATTTAATTAATAGAAGAATTAGGCTTAGATAATTAAATAAATAAAATATTTATTTAATTAGACATGACAATTTTGGGTGTCTACATTTTGCCCCTCTTTGAGACAATGCGGCTTGTCGTGTTGTTTCAAAGAAGATAATATGAACTGATACAGAGTTGCCCCAAGATGGTAATGATATGCCCCCTTGAGAGATTGGATGAAAATATCTGAAAAGATCGCAGACAATCTCTCGATAAGAAAGACGGGATAGAATGGATTGACTGGATAAAGTGACAGAGTCACGGGATAATGAAGACTGACTCGGGAAACGAGGGCTAGGGCAGTCTACAAGATAGACCACGAGGGAAAATACATCCTCATTGTCATCTACACCTTCACGAGATCAAAGTGCAGAGCGAGAAAAGAACAGGAGCAGTCAACAGCGATGGCTTTCGTGCATAGATTCGACCGTGTTCGTCGATTTCAGAGGCCAGCAGAGGCAGGAGAGCCGGTAAGTACCACCAAACCTCCTTGTACTTTGACGCATTCAATTTTGTCATTAATGCATGTCGAATAGAGCAATAAATGCGCTTAGAAGTAGAGTTAAAAAATGTCAAAAACCGTTGAAACACGTCTGTGTCGGTGCCAGGCGCGTCTGTGTCCGCCAGGTGCGTCTGTGTAGGTGCCAGGCGCGTCTGTGTCTGGAACCGCGTTTGCATCGGATGCGGGTGCGTTTATGTCATTTAGGGGCGTCTGCGTCGCCAAGTCGCGTTTATGCACGGTATAAGCACGTTTGTGTTATATAGGCGCGTCTGTGTTGTACAGGCGTGTCTATGCAGTCTACAGGCGCGTCTATGCAGTCTACAGGCGCGTCTATGCAGTCTATAGGCGCGTTTGTGTTAGTCAAGCGCGTTTGCGTTGAAAAATGCAAGTTTTGGTCTTCTAGGTCAAATCGACAGTTCTGTGATGAACATACCCTGTCGATTGGATAAGCTGCTGAGAGGATACACTCAAGCAGGTCCTCTAGGGAAGACTAGGATAGATCAAGGCACTTTGTGATGAAGAGTGAGTACCAAGATAGAGTACTTTGTGATGAACAGGGAGTACCCAAAGTATGAGCAGCACTTTGTGATGAACAGGGAGTGCAAATGTGAATAACACTTTGTGATGAACAGTGAGTGTCACACATGTAGTACTTTGTGATGAACAGGGAGTACTACTAGGATAGATAGTAACACTTTGTGATGAACAGTGAGTGTCACTAGGATAAATAGCTATGTGCATTTAGATAACGAGTAGCATTTTGTGATAAATAGTGAATGCCACTATAAATGACATGATTTGATTTGCTTGACTCCAGGAGTACTTGCCGATGCTGGAGTCATGGGAGAGATTCCCGTCGACGCAGAGGTTGCAACTTGAGATGTCGGTTGGAGACAGAGCTGCCATCGAGGAGATGGGTCTGAGACATGTATTGTATGTGCCTGAGTTTCGGGCAAACATGGGTTTGTTGACTGCGCTTGCTGAGAGATGGCATTCTGAGACGTGCACGTTCCATTTACTGATGGGTGAGATGACCCTCACCCTTGAGGATGTATATAGGATTCTGTGGGTGCCGATCGATGGAGATTTGATCCCCTACAATCGAGATGGAGACCAGGAGGCATTAAGACGGGTATTTCAGGACCCTGGATTAGAGATGCGGGTAGGACACGTGGCATGGGACACCATGACAACCACAGGGTTAGCATTGTCGGTCATGATCGGAGGAGCGATTAGTGGATTCCTATGTCCAGACAGGGTGACACGGGGATTGGCTGTGGGCTGGGGGGGAGCACTGGAGACATTGGTGACGCAACACACCAGATATGCCTAGGGACCCTGTGTGCTGGCCCATTTATATTACAAGCTTCACCAGTTTGTTTATCACGGGTCAGTGGGATTGGGCTGCGGGGTGACACTATTGCAGGTTTGGGCTTACGAGCATCTGCCAGTGACGAGGCCGATACACTTCAGAGGCAGGGGACATGGATGCAGTTTTGTGCATCTGTACGATATGATCACCTCGCAGCCACGGATTGGCAGGTTGGAGCATTGGCAGCGGGTGCTAGATGATATCGATGTGGTCATATGGAGACCATATCTAGGCTGCGAGGAGTGGGAGGATGACGTAGTGGAGCTGCCCTACACCTTCCGGAGCAGGTACCTGATTGGGCGGACGCCCTATGTGCTAGAGAGGCAGCTTGTGGACAGGGTTTGCAGGCAGTATGGCAGGATTCAGAGGATGCCACGGGGCTCGGGCATGTATGCCCGCACAGTCAGAGATCAGGCGTAGTTGGGCCACTACTGTATATGATCAGGTGCTTACACAACTGGCAGAGATGGTGCCCCTACCCTGGGACATGTGGCCTGAGATTGAGGACGCCAGGATGGATGCTGAGTATTCAGCATATTGGGCAGAACATCCATTCCCACGATTGACAGATCCAGGAGAGGTACTGGAGGGAGATGGGGGAGGAGATGATGATGATGGTGGTGGAGGTGATGGGGGCAGAGGCCGATGGAGGCGGAGGGGAGTAGTTGGGGAGAGGAGGGTTGCACCTCGGGGAGAGGGTGGGGAGGAGAGACAGGCTCAGGTGGTGAGGGGTCGTGGTGGATTTCCCTTACAGGTACCAGCAGTACATGGTCCTAGGCAGGTACAGAGACAGGGACAGGTACAGGGATAGGTGCCAGTACAGGCACAGGAGCAGGGACGGAGACAGGTACAGGCACAGAGGCATGTACGGAGACAGGTACCCGTACAGGCACCAGTACAGGTACAGGTACAGGGGCAGGCACCCGCAGAGGGGGAGCCATAGGTAGAGGCAAAGGGGGCTGACCCAGAGGAGGATGAGCTGATTGAGCTCAGGGAGATCTGCCAGGGCCAGGCAGATGAGATACAGGATTTGGAGAGGGAGAGAGATCGGCTCAGGATGAGGCTCAGAGATACTGAGCGGGAGAGAGATCAAGCTATCTAGCGCTATACAGAGGCTGAGACAGTGCTGAGGGTAGGGAGACAGGAAGCGAAGGACACAGGGGCAGGATATGCATATGTCCTACGGGCCGGAGAGGAGATAGGGTACTGGAGGGACCTCTACTACGGTGCAGTGCCAGCAGATCAGCGGGCGAGGAGCTTCCATAGACCGTCGCGTACAACGACAGCTACGAGAGGGAGTCGGAGGAGGCAGGCATCTAGTGGTGGGGTCATGGGTCCTCCACCACCACCAGATAGAGGGGACAGGAAGGATGATCCTGGGGCGGGTCCTTCAGGGGCTCAGATTCCATCGAGGCCAGGCGGCTCCGGGGGAGGGAGTTCATCATAGCCATAGAGGGCTCCCATTGTATCAGTTTTGTACCATTTTTTGTATGATGATGTAGACACCTTTGGGTGCTTTTGCAGCCATATGATTTTTTTGACATCATTGTATCATGACACTATTTGATTATATATATATGAGATGATTCATTTTTGCAGCAGCTATATGCATGTGTACCTATGTGATGAGATGTTCTTATAATGTATATTTCTATGTAATGCTTATGATATGGATGCAAATATGTATATGATGCAATGCAATATATTTTTTGTTCTTTTATGTTTTATATGTGTATGCATGATGCAAATGTGAATGTATGTAATGCAGATGAATATGATAATGCAAATGTAAATTGTGCTAACAGGTGTTGTGTGCAGGATGTGATGTAATTGGGGTATCTATATGTATGTATGAAATGCTTATATGTGGTAATGCAGGTGCAACTACATGAAATGCAAATGTTTTTGGTGTGTCATTATACTCAGTCATGTGATAGCAGGCTACACGGACTCGAGAAGGACGATGGAAGTCAATCAAGAAAGGGGGATGAAAGATAGAAGATCTGAACGTGAAAGAGCTTCTTGTGCGTTATCATCATTGAGCTTTATTATGGCAAGTAGGTTATGACAATCGAGGCATATGTTCGACCCAGAAAGTCATTGTACCTGTTTGCATGGAGATAAGATAGTCACAAAAAAGGAATGCCCCAGTTCATACTAGAATCACAGTGTCCTCATATCCTTGGACAAGTCATAGCATTACTAAAAGACAATCCACAGACAACAAACACAAATAGGTGACGATACCCGATCCTCGCCTTTCTAGTCAAAGACATCCTGGAAAAGCTAAAAGACATGTCACCAAAAGATAAAATCAAAAGAAAACCAAGACTCGACACCGACATCCACTGTAGTCCTCAAGTTTAGTGTCTCTTGTCACTTGTAGAAGTCTTATTTGATTGTGGTCACAATGTTTACTTTCACAAAAAGGATAGATAGCACTGAACCATATGTTGTCTGAGTCTGTTGAATGATTTGATTTGTTGAAGCCCATTGTTGCTGCTGTGTCTCATCTGAAACTGACTGAATCCATGAAGTTGATACCTTATTGCGGAGAAGATGAAACTTTATTGCGGACTGGCGATGCAAATGTTGCTTTTTGCGGATTGTGCGCGGATAGACTGAAGGAAGTTGGAAGAAACTGTACTCCTCGAAACATGTGATGTTCTCAGTTCCACACCCATCACTAGACGTAGGATTTGCCGTAGCCACAGATAGGATCTGATTTATTATGGATGGAAAGTGAGGTTTATTATGAATGGCTAACCAATCCTGGGTAGATCAATAACAAGCCATGATAGGAATGTGTAAGTTTATTATGGATGAATTGGTCGTGAGTGTGTGCAAAGTGAAAGGATGAAAGAGAATCCTGAAGGAGGGAGGAGCAATATCTCTACGCATGGCGCTGGTGACCCAGTTTTCACCATGGTACTTGCCCAGGGCGCCACCGAAGTGGTTTTCACCGTTGGACGAAATTATTTCTCTTTACTTTTTTGATTTTTTCAATGTTTTTTGTTGTCACAAGGTGCCTGTTTGCCAGGTTTTCACCAAGTAACAATTTTTTTGTTTTTATAAAAAAATTTTTTTGTATTTTTGAATTTTTTGAATTTTTTTTGTATTTTTAAATTAGGATATTCCAAAGAGCTATGTGTAAAACCTGCGAAGGTGCATGCTGTTGATAGGATCCTCCAAAGGTTCTCCATCTGTAGTTGAGAGCTGATATGCCCCAAATCCATATACTGTTGTAATGATGTAAGGACCAAGCCAATTTGGTTCTAACTTTCCCTTCTTCTCTCTGTCTTGCTGATTCTTGGGGTTTTCTCTGAGAACTAAGTCCCCTACCTCAAATGTGCGAGGCTTGACTTTATGATTGTAACTGCATTGTTCCTTGACTGAATGATGTATAGCTTGAGTGACTGTCTTCCTTGATGAAGGAACTAAGATAGAATTACTAATGTGTGGACTACGTTTCCCCGTATGCATGTCACCCGAAGAAGTTTGGGCATCCCTAATAACAAAGTCCCTTGAGGAAGCTCCATTAAAGGTCCATGATGTATCGCCAGAAGGGAATGGATGTGTGGAACAAGTGGATGAGTGATAGAGGCTTATGATTGTGAAAAGAAGTGAAAGTAGGATAGCATGATGGAGACTTAGGATCAACAAGTATGTTTTTTGACTTGAAATTGTAGAACTTTTGCCCTCAGTTATTTTGGTATTAGGGGAGATCATCTCTTGTTCTTTTTTCTTCATGGGATTTTTATCCTTGACTTTGATTTTTGCAGAGTCCAATAGCTTTTGATTTTGATTTGTACTAAAGGACTTATCTTTAGTTTTGACTTTTAGTTTTTTCTTTCCGAAGCTTGATTTTTTATCCCCAATGAGTAAGGGCTTTTGTAATTCTTGTTGATCCAAGTCTGGAAGTGGAGTGGAAATGGAATGAGTGGATGAAATGGTAAGGCTATGTGAGTTCTCAAGAGGGCTGGCGATACGCTCAATAGATTCTTTGTTGGAACCACTCTTAGGACTATTGATATCAAGAGTTGCTTGCACCACTAAAGGAGATTTGCATTCAGACTTAGTAGCCACAACACTAGGTGGTTCACACCCAATTCCTTGCAAATTGTTTATAGATTGTTCCTGTTGACTGAATACCTTGGGAGATAGTGGGAGTTGATCAACATGAAAGATATACTCACCACATCCCATATCTTTAAACTTGAACTTTTCTTTGATCTCTGCCTGTTTTGATGTAGAGGCTTTCAAGGATTCTGGATCCACATATGCTGATGAAGGAATAGCCTCTCGATTAGCTGGAATTGTTATTTTTGATTTAGGTCGCAGATTGTTGCAATATATGAATGGATTTGGATCCACTTTGATGGTTACTTCAACTCCATTATGTGGAAACTTGATACATCGATGATATGTAGATGGGACTGCCCTCATTTCATGAATCCAAGGACGTCCTAGAAATATATTATAAGTGAGATCTAGATCCAAGACTTGACAAACCACATCCTTTGTAATTGGCCCAACTCTGAGAGGCAAGGTGACTGTGCCCTTGGATGAGCGTTCTTCATCATCATATGCCTTGATGGTGATTTGATTTGTTGAATTCACAGCCTTATCAGAATATCCCAATTGTTTAATTGTGCTCAATGTACAAATGTTTAGACCTGCTCCTCCATCTATCAGGACTCGCTTTATTCAATGTTTGTGTATGAAGGCTTCAACATGTAGTGGTGCATTATGTGGCTGACTCACGAAGGCGTCATCGACTTCTATGAACGTGAGAGAGTGTGGAATGGAAAGGTATCCCACCATGGCTTGAAACTGGTCCACGTTCAGATCAGTAGGAACAATGGTGTCTCTCAAGACTTTGTCAAGAATAGATTTATGAGCGGGGGATATACGTAAGAGCTCAAGGATGGAGATGAGTGTGGGTGTCTTCCCTAACTGTTCTACAAGGTCATACTCAGATTTGGTTGATGAAGAAGCAGTATTTTTAGTGGAGGCACCTGGCAACGTAATTTTACCTCGACGAGTTTTACCATGACATTCAGAGGTAGGTTCGGAAGAAGATCCAACACCTCTTAGGACAATCTTGGGTCTTTGAGGAAGATTCTCAGGGTTTTTGTTCTTGATGGTAATAGTATAGATATGATTGTCCATCGAGATGTGATTGATAGTTGAATCATAGTTATAAGGTGCTCTAGTATTGTTGGCTTGATCATCTGTGACTTTAGCTTTTCCCTTGTCGTGCTTTGGGAATGGTTCCTTAAACATCTCATGTTCTTGATTGGATGAGTGTCCCTCAATCTCAATGTCACCTCTATCAATGAGATCCTGTACGATGTTCTTCAGTCGATGACAATTTCCTATCTTATGACCCTTGCTCTTATGCAATTCACAATACTCATCATCATTCCACCAATTTGGTTTGACCTTTGGTTCATATGGAGGAAAATCTAGAACTGTGATCACTTTGTTTGCCACAAGCTTTTTGAAGACCGATTCAAGTGGTTCTCCCAATGGAGTGTACTTCCTTCGTGATCTAGAAGTTGTTTGAGTATTCACTTGATTGTTTGTAGAACTTGATCCCGAAAAGATGAATTTGGGTCGCACTGTATTGGCATCAACAACACCATCATTGACTGTGTTCTTGTTTTTATTCCAAAATCTTGGCTTGTCTTTTCCTTTAAAGTCATCTTTGTTCTCCTTGAATATCTTAATGACTCCTTGTTCAATTAGGACCTTTTCTATTGCTAAGCCCTTTTCAATGACATCCTTGAAGGTGGACAAACAAGCTTTCCTTAGATCATAGCCAATGTCCTTGTTAACGTTTTGTGTGAACATCTCTACCATTTGTTTATGTGGAATTTCACAAGAGCATCTGCTGGCTAGATTTCTCCATCTTTGTAAAAATGATGCAAAAGACTCTCCCTCTTTTTGCTTGGTATTGCATAAAGTAGTGACCGATATGTCTGTCTCTATGTTGTAGGAGAAATGTTGAATAAATGCCTCTGCTAAGTCACCCCATGACTTAATACTAGGTGGGAGTTGGGAGAACCATTCCATAGCTTGATTGCCTAGGCTTTGTGGGAATAATCTCATCAAATGCAAGCTGAAGCTACTTCAATGCAAGCTGTGAAAAACTGTCTTATGTGTGCCTTAGGATACCCTTTTCCTCTATACTTATCAAATTCAGGCGTCACAAAGTGTGTAGGAAATGGAGGCATTGGAATACTCTTGTTAAATGGATAAGGACATATGTCTCTCATTGTGTATGTTGGCTTCGATGTATTTATATCCTCCACTTTCTTTTGTAAGTCCCTGATTTGTTGCTCCAAATTGCTCTTAGGTGGAGATCGACTTCTTGAACCATACCCCATGTTTGAGGCACCAATTTGAGGAGGAGCTTGTTGCATATATGGATGATATTGATCATACACATGTTCATATGGAGGAGGTCTATATTGATGCGGCATATATGGAGCACTTGGTATAGATTCATGTTGAGGAACACCATATTTATTTTGTGCATGTATGTCATACTCTACAGGTATGTCTTGTTCTAATGTGTTTCCCCCAAATTTGACATGGGGTTTCCTTGTGTCCAAATTTTGAGCATGCCTTTGAATATCCAATTGTTTTGGTTGATCCGTAGCTTGAGTATGTGATTGAGCATATCTGTCTGCATAAGACTTCCATAATGGTCTGCGAAGGTGAGTATCATATACTTGACCATGTGTATGTGGGACCTCTAGTTTTTGAAGAAAAGATGATGGTGATTCAGGTACCATATATGGTCCTCTATTTCCTCCACTATTAGGTCTCCTTTGATCCATGTTGGAGTGAGTTTGTTGCAAAGGTCAATTTTCCATTATTTGAGACATGTCAAAATCATGAGGTATCTTGGCTCCACTTTGTGCCATCATTTGTAAGAAGTATTGTCTATCCCTCCTCATTATTTCCTCAACCAACCTATTGAAATGGGGATTCATAATGGATTCTTCCACATCTGCTGAATGTATTGATAAGTTGTCCAAATTGTCATTGTGTGTAGCATTGTTGTTTGTAGTGTCTGCGTTCTCCACATTTGGAATGTTTCTATAGACATCAATGTCAGGCAATGTAGTGTGATTAGTATTGAAAAATAAATCGTTGTCATACTCATAAGAACTCATGTTTGCGGACTCTTGAGCCTCTTTAGTTTCTCTCCTAGATTTTTGAAGACGAGTTTCAACCATTAACTAGGTATTGACCAAGATGTATGAGACTAGATGAAAAATGGAAAAAGTATGGAAGACCAAGAGTTGGATGGATTGTAAATGAATCTGAGGTGTACTTGCAATGTCCAAAGTGTAAGACCAAGTATGTATGTAGTAGAGTAGGTGTGACTTCCAAAGAGAGGATAGTTTCTCTTGATGAGGTAAGCTGACCTTGACCCTAAGTAAGACCAAATGAGACCCAAAGGTAAGAAACCTTGATGAGGGACCACTTAGCAAAGTGTTGTTGTATGTAGTGTGTTGACAAAGTATGACGAGGACAAGCAAGTGACCTTTTGACCCAAGTTTAGACAAGTATGAATGTAAAATGAGATGTGAAGCAATGATGGACTATGTGAGACCCAAAGACAGGTTGAATGCTAGATGAAACCTGAAGAAACAACCTAGGAAGCTCAAGAATTCCGAAACTGATTTCTTTTGTTTGCTGGACTGTGAAATTTTCTTGCAATTTTGAACACAAACGCGCCTGTATATTGCACAAACGCGGTTATCCGACTAAGACGTGTTTCTATTCAACACAGACGCTGTTATAAACACAAACGCTATTCTGCCCTTCACAGACGCGTTTAGATGACTCAGACGTGGTTAAAACAGACACAAACACGTTTCTGTAAAATTTGTGCAATTTTTTCCAATCTGTGAAGTCATTTGTTGTGACCAAATCTGACTGTTTGACTATTTTTTGTGACAACAGGACACAATGTTGATGAGGACTCAATGTTTGCAAGTGTTTAGATTGACAATGACTCCAAGAAAAGTGTGTTGTTTGATGTAAAATTGTTTTGCATACACTTGAAGACACAAAAGACACAATGTTTTGTTGTTTGGTCTTGAATGTTTGAATGTTTAAAATAAGTCAAGCACAATTCTTATGGCTGGCCAAGACAATAGTTGTTGATCCCACATAGGGTTTTACCCCCGAGGCTACGCTATTTAGAGCGGATACTTAGATGGTTGACCTCACTGGCTCCACCCTCGGCACTCACTTCTCGGGTCAGCCAAGCATCAGTCCCCATGGCGAACTTTGTATCTCTACTAAGAACCGTATGTGTGTGGGCCGCTACCAGAGGTCCGACCTCTTGCCCCAACAACTAGAAGGATTTGGGGTTCTAAAATAAAAAGGTGCTAGTAAGGGCATCCGCTCTCTGTAAATACAGAAGGCTCCCAGCCGGTAGGGGTTACGCCCTACAAATGATCAAATAAATTTGATCAAACGGGTTTATGGGGAGACATAGTGTCGGTATGAACTAATCAGCACATGTTATTCATAGTTTTCACCATGAATACATTTGATTATAGTGGTTCAGAAGAGGTGGGTTTTCCTCGCTACCACTTGAGTCGTTCTCTTCTCACTAGTGGTCCTAATGACCACACGGGAAGACAGGCCCTCTAAAGATTAAACAAAAAGAGCTTATTGCTCAAGAAACAAAAGACAATGATTCAATTTTAGTGCACCAATGGAAGTGTTTGCTAATCTATGAAAACAAGGCACACAATAAAAATTAAAAACTCTTGCCAAGGACCTGCAACAAAGAGTTGTTAGTAGTTTGGATTGTTTGAAATAATCACCCCTTCTTGCAAACACACAAGTTAGGTAAATTTTTAAAATCCAAAAGACTTTGTGAAAATAGAGGCCTTCAACCAAACGATTTAGCTTCCAAGGCAAGCTGCACCAATTGTGTTAGCTAGATCTAAAAAATGTTAATCCAAAAATAAACCAGATCTGAAACCCTAAATGCAAAATCCAAAAACTGAATCAATAAAATTTCCAAAATTTTGAAACAGGCAATACATAGATGCGATTACCGCCTACGCAGACGCGACTCAGCAACAGAAATGCGGTTCTGTGAGACACAGATGCGATTAAAAACCACATACGTGCTTTCTGTACTTAGACGCGGTTGAAAACGACACAGACGCGTTTCAATAACACAAACGTGCCTCCCTGGAACCTGCAAAATGAAATATGACCAAAACATAGACGCGGATCCAGATTTCTCAGACGCGCCAGAAAATCAAAAACGCGATCCGAAAGTGCGCAGACGCGAAAATACCAAAAATGCTGCCGAAAATGTCTGATCTGCAACTTAAAAAACACAAGACCTACAACAAGGGGGTTAAATATAAAGGGACAAGAGTCCCACCGGGCGTGCCAAAATGTATATGGTGAAAATGGATAACAACAATAACAATATTGAAAGACTAAATGAATTCAACCACAAAACCCTAGCCTAACAACAACAAAGATCCACCATAACATATGAAGATTACCTAAGACAATGCAAATCAAATGAAATCACAAAGATTATACCATCATATGTCCAATAGGGTTTTGATCTCCATTCTTCCTATCTCCATTGATCTTGCTTGATATATTTGCTCTCAGATTTTATGTGCACAAGAGCTCAACAAAGAACGAAATGTGGTTGCAAGTAAGATCGTAGTGTAGCCAAGTCTTCAAGATTGTCGATTAGGGTTTGATAATGAAGAAGGCATCTCCTTAAATAGAAGACACCATAAGAAATGGAGGGATAAGATTGAGAGGTGTAAAAAAGGAGGTCGGCTAGGATTAGAGGGTAGGTAGAGGAAATAATAAAATAATGAAAGAGGTAGGTAGTCTAGGAATTAAGAGATGAATGACATGTGTCATGTGTAGAAAAGGATAATGAATTAATTAAATAAACAAAGATTTATTTAATTAATAGAAGAAGTAGGATAATTAAATAAATAAGATATTTATTTAATTTAGGAAAATGATAATTTAAATAAATAAATGTATTTATTTAAATGAGAAATAAGGCTAGAAGAGGATAAATGAATTAATTAAATAAATAAAGATTTATTTAATTAATAGAAGAATTAGGCTTAGATAATTAAATCAATAAAATATTTATTTAATTAGACATGACAATTTTGCGTGTCTATAGTGGGGAGTTTATTTATTGAGGGGTTCGAGCGAAATAGGCTTGTTCGATCGAACTACCCCTCCAAGTTCGAGCGAACCAGCTTGCGGTCGTGGGTTCGCTCGAACCACGGGTGGATTTTTGGTTCGAGCGAACCCTAATATTAATATTTTAAGGGGTTCGCTCGAACCCCCCATTCACTTGAACCCATTTTCGGTTAGGTTTTTTTCAAACTTATAAATAGCGTATGTGACAGTTAAAGAGTCATTGTCAAACTTGTCTTTTTCTGTCCAATGGGGGTTGGATCGAACTAGTTGTCAGCATCACGTCACCGTGCTTTGTCTGCAGCAGCTAGCGTCTCTCATATTTTAGTTTTCGACATTTATTATATCAGGTGCACAAAATAACCCTTTGTTTGGTTTAATAATGTCTTTTTTTATTAAATTAATAAATAATTTGTTTGTTAATTTATTTTTTTAATTAAATAATTGTATAGTTATTATTTTTTAGCATTTTAAAAAAATGTTTGATAATTTATTGTTTTTCATTATTTTAGAAAAATCTTTGATAATTTAATGTTTTGATTGAAATGTGTCAATTTGTTTTTAAAATTACATAACTGTATATATGTGTTTTTTTTCAACATTTAAAAAAATTGTTATGAAAAACATAGAAAACTAAGGTAGTAAATTAGAACTTAGAAAAACATTAGCAAAAAAAGAAAATTAGAAAAATGTCACAAACCTAAATATAATAAATTAAACGTTAGAAAAATTAATAAATTTTAATTTAAAAAAACATTAGAAAATTTAGATAACAAATTTAAACAAATTAGACAAAATAAATCCTCGACAATGTGACCCATTTTCACATCCTATTACATGCACAACATGACCCTTTAAGACCACATATGGCCCTGATGACACTATATGTTCCCTTAGGACCATAGAGGATCACATATAACATACTAGTGTACATATGACATTCCCTTTAGGATCACATAGTGTCTTAGGGGGTCATATGTGGTCCTAAGAGGTCACACGTGTTATAACACATGCATGACCCCTTAGAACCACATATGACCCCTTATAAAATCCTAGTGTGAACGACATATCTGTTAGTCCACCACATAGTGTCTTAAGGGGTCACACATGCGTGACCCCTTAGTAGGTCACATATGACCCCTTATAACATCCTAGTGTACATATGACATTCCCCTTACAATCACATAGTGTCTTAAGGGGTCATATGTGGTCCTAAGGGGTCACACGTGTTATAACACATGTGTGACCCCTTAGAACCGCATATGACCCCTTATAAAATCCTAGTGTGAATGACATACCCCTTAGTCCATCACATAGTGTCTTAAGGGGTCGTATGTGGTCCTAAGGGGTCATGCATGCATTAACACATGCGTGACCCCTTATTAGGTCACATATGACCCCTTATAACATCCTAGTGTACATATGACATTCCCCTTACGATCACACATAGTGTCCTAAGGGGTCATATGTGGTCCTAAGGGGTCACGCATGTGTTATAACACATGCGTGACCCCTTAGAACCACATATGACCCCTTATAAAATCCTAGTGTGAACGACATACCCCTTAGTCCATCACATAGTGTCTTAAGGGGTTGTATGTGGTCCTAAGGGGTCACACATGCATTAACACATGCGTGACCCCTTAGTAGGTCACATATGACCCCTTATAACATCCTAGTGTACGTATGACATTCCCCTTAGGATCACATAGTATCCTAAGGGGTCATATATGGTCCTAAGGGGTCACACATGAGTTATAACACATGTGTGACCCCTTAGAATGACATATGACCCCTTATAAAATCCTAGTGTGAACGACATACCCCTTAGTCCATCACATAGTGTCTTAAGGGGTCGTATGTGGTCCTAAGGGGTCACGCATGCATTAACACATGCGTGACCCCTTAGTAGGTCACATATGACCCCTTATAACATCCTAGTGTACATATGACATTCCCCTTAGGATCACATAGTATCCTAAGGGGTCATATGTGGTCCTAAGGGGTCACACGTGTTATAACACATGTGTGACCCCTTAGAACCGCATATGACCCCTTATAAAATCCTAGTGTGAATGACATACCCCTTAGTCCATCACATAGTGTCTTAAGGGGTCGTATGTGGTCCTAAGGGGTCATGCATGCATTAACACATGCGTGACCCCTTATTAGGTCACATATGACCCCTTATAACATCCTAGTGTACATATGACATTCCCCTTACGATCACACATAGTGTCCTAAGGGGTCATATGTGGTCCTAAGGGGTCACGCATGTGTTATAACACATGCGTGACCCCTTAGAACCACATATGACCCCTTATAAAATCCTAGTGTGAACGACATACCCCTTAGTCCATCACATAGTGTCTTAAGGGGTTGTATGTGGTCCTAAGGGGTCACACATGCATTAACACATGCGTGACCCCTTAGTAGGTCACATATGACCCCTTATAACATCCTAGTGTACGTATGACATTCCCCTTAGGATCACATAGTATCCTAAGGGGTCATATATGGTCCTAAGGGGTCACACATGAGTTATAACACATGTGTGACCCCTTAGAATGACATATGACCCCTTATAAAATCCTAGTGTGAACGACATACCCCTTAGTCCATCACATAGTGTCTTAAGGGGTCGTATGTGGTCCTAAGGGGTCACGCATGCATTAACACATGTGTGACCCCTTAGTAGGTCACATATGACCCCTTATAACATCCTAGTGTACATACAACATTCCCCTTACGATCACATAGTGTCCTAAGGGGTCATATGTGGTTCTAAGGGGTCACGCATGTGTTATAACACATGCGTGACCCCTTAGAACCACATATGACCCCTTATAAAATCCTAGTGTGAACGACATACCCCTTAGTCCATCACATAGTGTCTTAAGGGGTCGTATGACATTCCCCTTAAGATCACATATTGCAGATTTAATAATTTTATAATCATATGGGCCCAAATTACAAAAATACAATGACCTCTATTTTTTTTAGATATGGAGTTCAATAACAAAAAAATTGTCAAAAAATTTAGCTACTTGTTGCATTCCATGTTATATATCACGTTATTGAATTTTTTTATGTATTTCAAAGATTTAAATATACATGTGTTAGATCTCTCTATCTCTCTGAAATATATGTTATCTCTAGATCTGAAATATATGTTATCTCTCTCTCTCTTTGAAATATTTGAATTTTTTATGTATTCTTGAAGATTTAAATTTTTGAAAATTAAAATGATCTCTCTCTCTCTCTCATGAAGATTTATATGTATAATCTCTCTATCTCTCTCTCATGAAAATGATCTCTCTCTTTGCTTACGTATTTATTTTAACTTTATGACATGTACCTAGATAGATGGCATCCCAGGATATACCTTCGCAGGCTCCTAATCAGGATCCACCTGCCCAGGCTCCTAATCAGGAGCCACACATTGATGACGTTGATCCTCCAAAGTAGGATCCCCCCTTGCCCGACATTGCTACTATTTTCCAGTACAATGATCGTGAGTTGCATGGATTATACTTTATACCTGGTTTGTGTTTTGTATGGATTATATATATTTCATGCATCATGTATGAAGTTTAGACTAGATTATATATTTCATGCACATGTACATGTTAGATTATATATTCCATGTGCACATGTACATACATGTTAGATTATATATGTACTTTATGTTCGATGGACTAGACTGGATTATATATATATCCTGCATCATGTGATATGAAGTTTAGACTAGAGGTTATATATTTCATGCACATGTACATGTTAGATTATATATTCCATGTGCACATGCACGTTAGATTATATGTGTACTTTATGTTCGATGGACTAGACTGGATTATATATATATATCACGTGCACATGTTAGAAATACTTATGTGTACACTTTAAATATATATATATATATATGATCAAGAATGCATGTATGTTCTCTAAAAATTTCAAATTTATATATATTGTTAGGCCCAATATGGAAAGCTAATGTACTGAGAGGGGAGGGGTGAATCAGTACTTCAAATCCTTTCTTGAACAATATCTTTACTGTTATGCATAAACCAAAAACTGATGTAACATAACATAAAGCTAAAACAAATGAATAACAATCATACATGATTCACTCCATAACACATATATTTTGGTTACGCAGAAACTCTTGGTTAGAGAGAAAAAATGCAATGGTGATGGCACCCACGACTTCACTACTGCAATAATAAAGGGTGCTCGGTTAGAGCTACATGTTTAGCTATTTCTGATAGCTTACCCTGTTAGGAGTATCAAGATCTTTAGATCTACCTTTCTAAAGGATTTTACAACACTTATTCTAAATGTTGCACCTGGTTAAAGGCTTTACAATTTATAGACTTTGTTAGAGTCTTTGACCTTGTTAAAGGTTTGTCTTACAACGTAAAAATATTACAATAAAATCTTTACAAATATCTGCAACTTTACATCTGGAATGTTATAGCAGATTCTATGTGCTCAAAGTGAGATTGCCTTGCTTATAGCATACCTCGGTAACCCATAAAATAACTCGATAAACCCTTCTGTTTACTCTGTTCCTCAATTGTTCTTTGAAATCCTTCTCGGTGACCTCTGTGTCTCTATAACACTCATAACACTCAATGCTTTCCCATGAATTTTCTTTTCACACATGTCTGTCTTCACACTCATACACACATACCTCTATATCTCTATCTAATCCCAATCCATGTTGTATAAATAGATCTCTTATGTCAGTGATCTGGTTAATTGCTTCGATCTTACAAACATGATTTATCGAATGAATAACCATACAAAATATTTCATTGGATAGATGACCTCAAAATCATACACAATCCTTGAGTGCAATTTCCAATGTGATAACGGTTCTTTGTTCCTCGATCTTGTAACACGTTTCCACATGTGCGTCTAGGTTCAATGAATCTGGTAACACATTTCACTCAGTGTATATCAAATCGGTGTATCATTATTGTTGCTCGGTAGACATAGAGTGTTACTCGGTAGACAACTCGGTGTATACTGGGCTCTGTGACTACTTTCTTCTATAACTGACTGCTCTGTGCATACCGACTGAATATTTCAGTAGTAGTAACCGATTAGAGTATATGGAATGACTTTGGACATAAAACTAATGGCAACTTAATAAGTAGTAACAATCTCCCCTTTTGACATTAGTTGAGATGTTTGACAAAACTACTTTCAAAATCATAACTCAAAAATATCTATACTTACAAAATTTGACTAAACTGACAGTATATACATTTGTTAATAAAATACTATATTCAGATATACTCTCCCTAACAATATACTGTACAAAACTCTGATTTTGCATGCTCGGTGATCAATGCTATGTATTAACTGATTGGTTCACTAGTCTTCCTGTCAAAATTAACTGTGCATTTGGACACTCTGTTCTGCTCGGTATACTCTCCCTGTATACTTTGATACTATTCTCCCCCTTTTTGACAAACATCAAAACTTAGTTACCATTCGGTGGAGGCAACTGGTCAAAAATGGATTTGTATTTTGTCCTTGCATCGGTGAGAGTAGTAGAGAAGGCATCCTTGACACTGTCCATGAGTGAATTCTGAGCTGTAATGTCAGCTAACACTGAAATTAGTCCATCTAAGGTGCTTCCCTCTTGTTGAGTGGATAGGGAGGTAGCCTTGTTGATCTATTCTTGGATGGATGAAAGATGAGGAATGAATAATGTCTAAAGAGTCATTATATCCATCCTTATCTTGTGCTCTTCATTCCTAAGTTCCAATTGTTGAGCCATGAGATTTTGTAGCTTGGTATAAAAATTCTGAATAGAGTTTGGCTCAGTGGTCAACTTATTTGAGAGATCAATGATCTCTTTCTCAATCACTTCTGTTTTATTTTTGATATCCTTAATGAATAAAGAAAATGTACAGATTTTTTGAAATAAATAAAGAATGTGCTTGAGTTGAGGGGACAATTCAGTAATAAATTTGACAAGTTTTACTTTGCCAATAGCAATAGCTTTATGTACCTCTTCAATCATTTTAGCAGTGAGCTCTTTGTCCTTTAACTTGCTCAAGTATTTAGATCTGTCTACTCCAGATGTCTCAATTTTAGTTAGGAGTTCATCCAGTTGAATATGGATGGCTGCATCTGTTGTCACTGTAGCTTCAGGTAGCATATATGTTAATAGTGCTTTCACCTTCTAAAGTACTTTGCTTTTCTTTTGAATAGCCATTTGTTTCTCCTGTTCAGCTTTGGCTTTGCATAGCTCACTGAATTCAATGAGTGCTTGCCCTTTTAGTTTAGAAATGTCAACATTTGGCAACACTATTGGTTTTGATAAATCTAACTTGGAACTATGCTTTTTCATTTTCTTTTCTTTACCTTTCACTGGTTGAACCAATACAATGGCTTGGGAGGCTTGCTTACCCTCGGTAGGTTGCTCGGTAGAGGCAACACTTTTGTCGGTTCCTGTAGCCTCTATTTTCTCCTTCGGTGCTTCTGTGCTTGGGTCCTCAGTTGTAACATTTTTAGTGCTAGAAGGAGCTTGAGAGGTCTGTTCCCCGGTGGCCTGAGAAGCAGTTTCTCCTTCTATAGACTTGTGACCTTCTGTTCCTTGTTTAGTATCCTGAGGGGTCTCGGTTGAAATAGGTCGAGTGACCGGAGGATAGGGCTGAACTTGTTCCAAAACTGACTCATTGGATACCAGTTTGGCATATGCATTCCCTTCTATCATTTCCTGTCCTTGTCCCTCGGTGTCCATGATATCCTCATCAATTTGTATAGTGTCAGCAGGGTCTTGCTCGGTGATATCAGGATCTTGTTCGGTAACATCAACTGTTTCAACTTCAACTTGCTCACCATCATTCTTGATTCGAAAGATTTCCTGCCATTTTTCCTTGGTCTCATTCTCTACATCAAGATAGAGGCCATTCATCAATTTCAAGGCTCTTTTCTTTACTAGGAAGTTTGAGTGGTAGTTTTTCAGATGTTCACTTATTTCATCTATTGACATGTCTGGAAAGAGATGTACCAGACTTCTTTCTCTCATCTTCTTTTCTGAGTCCATGGCATATTTCCACCTATTATCAATATGCAAATACAATTCTTTTGGAAGAGAATTAGTTACTTCCAATGGGACCAATCAGAATTTCAGAAGAGTGCAGATTACGGCTTCTTCTATTTGTCTCTTTTCAACATCAAATTTGGATTCATATTTAACATATCTAAATGATCCAAATCCACCATATTGCTTCAGATTAGCACAAAAGTTATCAACACTATGTACTTCTTCCTTTTTGCTCTTAACAATCTAAAATTTGCTTGCATCTTCAGATTCGGTGTCACTGGACTCTTTAGTCAAAATGAGTCTTCGAGTAGATTTCTTATAAGTTTTTGTTACCTTTGGTGCGACAACATTCTTTGGTTTCTTACTCGGTGATGCTACAGATGATCTTGTGTTCGGGCGCTTGACTGAAGGAGTCGGTGATACCTTTGATGTATCTTGTTTCTTCCTTTTCAAAACTTTTCCTTTAGGCAATTCGGTGCTCAATGTAATAGCTGCCTCTTGAGCTTCAGATTCCTCTTCGGTGATGACTATAGTGCCCTTGAAAGGTGTGGAGGAAGAACCTTCACCAAATTTCTCCGTTAATGCCTTGATCATTTTTGTTGCTTTCCTTGTAGCCTTTGGTACTACAATGCTCATCTTAACTTTCTCTTTCACTTCTTCATATGTGTTGTATCTCAGCTCGGTAGCATGCCTTGGTAATGTAAGAAAAACATCTATCTGTTGTTGTGTGATGTCAAAATCAATCTCATAACCCATAGGTGGCAAAGATTGAGTTCTCGGTTCCACAACATTAACATAGCAGTAGTCGGTGTCTACTTCAAAGCATATGTCATCCTTGTATTTCTCCACTAACTGGGGTGGAATTCTATACCTGTTATGCATCCTTTCCTGAAACTTGCTAAAGTAATCATCCATAATATCATTAAAATTATCACCTAGCCATTTGATGAAGTCATTGATTTGATGGGTGATTGGTCGGCGTAGCTCCCAAACTACATTACCGACTGGTGGAAAGAATTTCTCAAAATAAAAAAACATGCATACTAACAGTAATCCAAACTTCAGTGTGTTAGCCGAGTTGTTCTTCTTTGGCTTCCTTATGGTGTTTAGATTCTCAAACAAGTTTTTCAACAAAACTTCACAAAGATCAATTTTCATTCCTTTCTTCACAATTTTATATGCTAAATCAACTGCTGCACAGGGTACACTATTTTCCTTTGCTGATTGGGAGAAACAATAACCTATGACTCTAATGGCAAACTTCAGCTCTGCATCTGTCATATTATTCAGTTTCAATCCTCTGCAATCTGATTCAACTCCGGTTAAAGTGATCAATTCCTTTTGTGATATCATTTTCTGAGCTCGGGCATGATCAAAGATAGGGTAACCGGTGATCAAATGAATGATTTCCTTGGTGATTTTGAATGGTTTCTCCTCTAACCACATGAAATCATCATGAACTCTACTCAGAACAAACTTGACCCACTGGGGTTTGAAGACACGGGGATAGGTTAGGGCTTCGGTCAATCCCTTGATTTTGATGTGTTCATACTTGCTATCCAATTTCCCATCGGTACATAATTCATCATATGTGTCCTTGATTTCAACATTACCTAGTTCCTCAACATGACACTTAACGAAGAATCTGACATCCTCAACTAGTAAAACCTTATCCGGAATGAGTGAAAATGCAGTTTTATCATCCGATTCAGATGCTACTTTGGGAGTTAGAGAGTATTTCAGTGAGGGCTTTTCAATGTTCTCAACAACAACAGGCTTTTGGATCTTAGGTGACATTGCAGATTGCGGATAATCACTTAACAAAAGATCTCTAGGGTTTGAGAACTATTAAACAGCAGACGCTTCCACTTAGCAAATGTAAAACAGGTAATTACAACTGATATGATTGGTAAACTAGTTTGACAATGCGTTGTGATTGATGTAAATACCTTGAATTTCACTTCAGAGGAGGTTTGATCGCCTTTGAATCGCTTTTCTCTGCTCTCTTGAAAACTTGGTAAGTATAAAATGACCGCGTAAAAGCTTTAAGTGCACAATATACCTTATCGGGCTTTGTGCAGTTAGGTCAAAATCATTAAATGCACTCGGTACCACTTCCTTTTTTTTGCTTTTATCGAGTAGCCAGACTTCCTATATTCACTGACTAGACAGGCTTCCAAATGACTTGATAAAATTTCAAATTTCCTAATGCATCTTTAGCTATGCAGATTTTGAATTAAGTACATGATAAAATAGGAACTGTTAAGATTTAACCTTGAGAGAATGCAGTCCCTTCATACCTTTACCGATTAATTTGGAATAGGTGCACCTAACTCAGTAGGTAAGGTGCTTTCTTCATTTGACACAATTTCCTTCTTTTTCCAAATCATCTGTAATTTGCCTTTTATTTCTTCAATATCTCCTCTAGGTTGATCTCTGCAATCACTAGCGAAGTGTCCAATTTTGTGATAATGAAAAGATGCCATACCAGGATTTCTCCATGATCTTCGGTTGTTCATTCCAAACCTTATAAAGCAGTTGGCACTTATATGTCCATATCTTCCACAACATTCACACCATATCCTTGTATTGTAATCCCATGGTACTGCAGAATATTGTCGGTAAGGATCCGTGTGAGTTCGGTAACCTCTAGCATTTGCTCGGTGTGCAGACCACATATAGTTCTTTTTCTTAAACCAACACTTCTCGGGACTATGTCCATATCTATTGCAGTTTTTACAAAACCCTTTGAATTTTGCCTTCTGATAATTGTTAATAGACTTTGTCCTACATTGATTAGATGTGTGACCATATTTATTGCAATTGTAACAATAACCATTAGACCTAATGACATTCAGTTGCTTACCTTTTCTGATTTGGCACAAGTTGGCAGTATGACCTTGATTTCCACAGTAGTTGCAAATAGGTTTCTTTCCTTTGATGTTCTTCTTGTTTCCAGCTTGCTTTGATGATTCTCCTCTTTCGGTAGTGTCTTTTCCTTTGTAACCGAGTCTTGCATCTTTGTTGGGTCTTCTTGTATTCAATTGCTCATCCAACATCTTTGATGCTTCATAACTCTTCTTCAGTGTTTCTTTGGATTTCTTCTCTATTTCAAGTTCATCGGTCAATCTTGATAGTTCAAGTTTTAATGCTTGATTCTCATTATCCTTCAGATTTGTTTCATGATGTGCATAACCCAATTGATTTGATAGATTACTTTGTATTCCAGTCATCCTAGTGATTTCATCATTCTTTTTAGATACTAATGCTTCAAGCCATTGTTTTGCTCTTTCTAGATCTCTTACTTTATCCTTAGCTGTCCTTAATGCATCAAGATTTTCAGTCATCTGTGTGCTGAAATGTTCATGTCCTCTTTTCATTTCTTTTAGCTGATCAGTCAGTGCTTTGTTCTTTTCTTTCAGTTATCCAATCATCTGTTCAGTCTCTTCAGATATATTGTTCTCAGATGATGTCTCAATCTGTTCCACTAGCTCTTGAGAGTCCTGCAAATCATCAGACAATCTTCTTCTAACTTTCAATGATTTTTGCATTTGTCTTTGCATGTCTGCAATCACTTGATTAGCATGATCCAACTCTTCTTGCAAATACACAATTCTCTGAGATTGTTTATAGCCTTCCATTGATAAGATCTTTTTCTTTAGGCTGTTAAACCCTTTTCCAAGATTCAAGCTTTGATACCAATTGTTAGGCCCAATATGGAAAGCTAATGTACTAAGAGGGGAGGGTTGAATCAGTACTTCAAATCCTTTCTTGAACAATATCTTTACTGTTATGCATAAACCAAAAACTGCTGTAACATAACATAAAGTTAAAACAAATGAATAACAATCATACATGATTCACTCCATAACGCATATATTTTGGTTACACAGAAACTCTTGGTTAGAGAGAAAAACTGTGGTGGGGATGGCACCCACAACTTCACTACTGCAATAATAAAGGGTGCCCAGTTAGAGCTACATGTTTAGCTATTTCTGATAGCTTACCCTGTTAGGAGTATCAAGATCATTAGATATACCTTGCTAAAGGATTTTACAACACTTATTCTAAATGCTGCACTTGGTTAAAGACTTTACAATTTATGGACTTTGTTAGAGTCTTTTACCCTGTTAAAGGTTTCTCTTACAACTCAAAAATATTACAATAAAATCTTTACAAATATCTGCAACTTTACATATGGAATGTTATAGCAAATTCTATGTGCTCAAAGTGAGATTACCTTGCTTATAGCATACCTTGGTAACCCATAGAATAACTCGGTAAACCCTTCTGTTTACTTTGTTCCTCAACTGTTCTCTGCAATCCTTCTCAATGACCTCTGTGTCTTTGTAACAGTCATAACACTCAGTGCTTTCCCATGATTTTGCTTTTCACATATGTCTATCTTCACACTCATACACGGATACCTCTATATCTCTATCTGATCCCAATCCATGCTGTATAAATAGATCTCTTGTGTCGGTGATCTAGTTCATTGCTTTGATCTTACAAACATGATTTATCGAATGAATAACCATACAAAATATTTCATTGGATAGATGACCTCAAAATCATACACAATCCTTGAGTGCAATTTCCAATGTGATAACGGTTCTTTGTTCCTCGATCTTGTAACACGTTTCCACATGTGTGTCTAGGTTCAATGAATCTGGTAACATGTTTCACTCAGTGTATCATTATTGCTGCTCAGTAGACATAGAGTGTTATTCGGTAGACAGCTCGGTGTATATTGGGCTCGGTGACTACTTTCTTCTATAACCGACTGCTCTGTGCATATCGACTGAATATTTCGGTAGTAGTAACCGACTAGAGTATATAGAATGGCTTTGGACATAAAACTAATGGCAACTTAATAAGTAGTAACATATATATGATCAAGAATGCTTATGTGTTTGAGCTAAAACTTTAAATTTTAAACTACATGTAACATGTATGTACATACAGTAGATATGCATTAAAATTTAAAAGTGCATGCTCAAACAAAAGAGTATATGGACACTCCAGCGAACAATATAAAAATCACACTTGAACTAATTAATATCAAATGAACAAACTAAACTTAATAGGTCATGTACTAAATAGTTCACATGGTATGTGCTTCTAGGTATGTATACTGTAGTTAAATATTTCACAACATGTACATGTTCTAATTACACATGTCCTAATTCCATATATCAATTTTACACATGTACATATTACATTCTAATTTAAATATGCATTTTTTAATTAAATTATTTTAACTAGTGGTCCTTACAAATTACATGCATTTAGAATTAGATACAGTACCTTATACATACAAATTAAATATGCATTTAAACATGTACATACTTGAATTAACTTCATACATCCTAATTTGATATAATGGAAAATTTCATGTATTTAAATTTAAAAAATATTTATCCAAGTTTCAAAACAAGTTAAGAGATCTAGAATTTATCAAGTTTTAATTCAATTCATGTGGGTTGAACCACATATGTACTTTGGATTACTAAATATATATAGTTCATACCACATCAAGTGGTTCAGAACGTTCTTCAATAACACTTAATATTTTGTCATGATCTTCACTATCTAGTCTCCACTTTTGAGACTGCCCTCGACATGGAACTGTTTGAAGAATTAGGCCAACAACAATGAGCAAGTGACTATACTGATATAACTTGCTATCAATTTGGTATTCAGTGAAATGAATCCCATGTTGAACAATTTTAACTTGTTTGAAATATGTCCCTTGCACTACAACTGAGCCTGCATGTACATGTATATAAGAAACGTGAGAAATTAAAAATTTCCACGTAAGTGATTTGTACATACATATTCAAATCAGTTCAAACCTGTGGGAAATGACATTCCATCACTCATTTTAGATTTCGATAACTTCTTTCTCTCTTCTGTGCAACGCAATAAATAATAACTAACACCTTCTATATTTCCATCTTCTGCTATGACTGTAAAAATATCTCCTACAATTTGACACAAGTTAAATAAATTCTAAGTTACATGTCATTTTTAAGGAAATATTTACATGTGTACGTCATATGTACCTTTTTTAATCAATCCTGAAATATGATCACAATCATCAGAAATCAAAGGAATGTCTGCAAAGTTTTCGTCCTCATTTGAATCCTCGTATGTGTCAGAAACGTATAGTGGGACCAATTTCCATTCATTAACATATCCAAGCTCTTGGTTCTTGCAATCAACATAAATTTCAAAAATGCATTCAAAACAAAAACATGAATAATCCCTAGTGTATAATGTCCATGGGCAATTATTTGTACTCATGACACAATACAAAGATCTTGTCCTCTCCACGCTCTTGCATCCATGCATTGATCTTCTATCCACATCTGCAAAATGTACATGTAGATCAAGTTGTTAAATTGAAACATTTGAACTAGGAACATGTATTTTTTAAAAGATTAAAAAAAATTAAATAAAACACTAAAAGAGAACACGTACCAGTTATCTCCCAAAATACTCTATATGGAATGGGTCTGTATGTTCTCGATGATGATTCCCCAGGATAATTAGGTTGCTCAAAGTGTTTCTCACACCATTCAACAACATCATGTGCATCTTCTATACAATCTCTTGTGTACTTTATTTGATGCTTTCTTAGAGCACATTTGATACAAGCTCCTGCACCATCATGTTCACCCTTTCCATGACCATTCTAAAAAAAACTCCAAACATGTGGTATTTTGTCATTTTGATGATATCTACATAGTGCATAAAATAACCTCGAAGATTTGAATTGTGATGCACATCCATTAAACCAAACAAAATGTTTAGCTATTGTTATGCCTCTATCTTTCAAATATTCAAAAATCTTCTTAAAGCAATGTTGTACAAAAAGTGTGTCGTGCTCCTTATCATCATTGATATATAAGTGGTACTCTTTCTTAATGACAATATTTTCTAATGTACTATCAACACCATCAAAATTTATCTGTGCATGTCGATAACACATGCACCAAAATAGTGATTGGCTTTGAAAAGTAATACTCTGATTGAATCTCTTTTTGATGTGCAAAAAAGTAATTCTCTGCGAAGTCAACTACAGATAGAATAGTTCCAAGTGGGAAAGTGTCTCTTAATCTTTTAAATTGTTCTGCTTGCCACTTGGAAAAAAAACCACGACATATGTATGGTTTTATCAACTTACGAAAATTTTCCATAAATGTTCCAATAGGTATTTCCTCTTCTACATAATCTAGCCTTGTAGATTCTTTTCCAAATTTTGTTTCAAATTTTTTGCACTTGTAACTCTTGCAATTTACCATCTTCCTCATGTCAGTATCTTCATCTCTCAAAGGCAATTTAGCCAAGTCCCCGCATGTTTCACAAATTCCTCTTATGCAATTTATTTGACCGGTTGCATTATCATCTGAATTATCACATAAGATGGATGCTATGAATTGACTTGTTCGTTTAGGAGGAGAATTTTCATAACCATCACTATCTTCTCTAATCTTTCGAAACACCTGATAGTACAAGTCAAATTTGATGTGATAATGACAACAACAAGTTTCAAAAACTTTGTTTAACTTCACATAATATGGCCTTAACTGTTCAAACATGGTTTGTCCAATCTTTATATGAGAGTTTTTTTTAGTAAACAACACATACAATTCATGTTTTGTTGTGTCTATCCAATGTTTTACATGGAGATCGTAACAATCAGGACCAAAACTTTGCTTGATAACATCTCTACTATTTGATGAAGGACGAGTATTATCATTCCAAAAACTTGTCACAAAGTTCCTAACAACATCTTCAATTCTATCAAAACGAGGAGCTCTACACATATTTGCCTAATTCCCTTTTGAGGTAGTATCATCCAAAATCTTTCTCCTTTTAACATATTTAGATATTGTCCTTCTACTAAAACCAAACTCAGATGACAATGAAGAGATTATCCTTTTTGAGGCAATCTTTTGAACATTTACTAAAGATGTCAACATCACTCTTCTTGAAACGGTTTTATCTATTTTTCGAGATTTTTTACCAATGTTCACCAAACCTTTCTTAACATTATCAACAATATATTTTTGTAGTTGAGAATTTTTCCTCTTTTGACTTGTTGTATCTATACCCAACAATTTTAGTGGATCTATTAAGTCTTTATGAGTAAGTACAATTGATAACAATTGAGCTTTTTCTAGTGTAGTATCAAGATTGTTGAAATGAGACATTATTTCTTTTGCACTTTTATTCATTTACCTCCTTTTTGTATGTCTAGGTTCTTCACTGAGATGTTTCAACTCATCCACATATTTCAAGTAAATGATCTAAATTTTTATAAGAAATATTTCTCTTCACCTGTTTAGCTAGATCCACAATATGCTCATCCATATCAGTGGTAGGAGGTAAGGAGCCTGACCCCTCTCCTTCAAATATCTCCATTGGTTCAACTTGGACAATCTCCTCCCTATGTTCATCAACTATATTGTGTTCTTCAATAGGTTTGTTTGCCTCGACTCCCGCTTCAGAACTCCCTTCTTCTCGAGCCTGTTCTGCACATAATTTAAGAGTTGGTGTAAGGTTCAAATTAATAGATTATTCAATTAGGTTTAAGAATAGGGGTGAATTTGGCTTAAAGATTTGTGTTAAAATTAGGGTTCAATTTGGTTTATTAAACTTAATTACTTTCAGGACCTTAGTGTTATAACTCTAATTAAATTAGGTTTAGGTTTAAAGTTCAATTTGTTCTCAGGTTAGGATTAGAGCTCAAATTTATTTAACTTGTGCAAGTAGGTTTAGAGTTAGAGTTAAATTTTGTTCAGTAATTAATATTTCAAGAAGATGATAATTATTTTAATTTAATTTTTTTTTGAAGTTTAATTCTAGATTTACACATGAAGAATTATAATTAGTTTATTATTATCATTTAATTTATGTTATTCCTTACGTATAGTGTTAAGGTTAAATTTTGTTTTGCGCTAATATAACAAATAAACATAAACGTATAAAGTGGAAATAAATATTGATGAGTTATTTTGAAAACCTCAATCTCTCACTAATAACACATAAAATGAAATTTTGATAAATTAGAAATTCCAATTTTGAAAATTAAAAGTACAAATATTTTGATGCATGCATACGATAAAGGTGACCTCATATTAATTTGTTATGGACCATAATGTAGGTGGACTATAATTTGTCACATGTGTGTATATTTAAGACCTATTATTGCATAATAGACCTCCTAATCTGAAATGTTTTTGCATACGTGAAGTCATATAAATAGAACCTAAATTATTCAACATGTAATAGGTTATAAATTTATGTCACATTTAAGACCTATAATCAATGTAATAGTCCTAATAGGCCTTATTATAAAAATTAATATGACCACGTATACAAAAATATTTCACATTAATATACTTAACTCCCCTTAAGACAGATATATTATGTGATATTAAAGGACCTATCACATGAAATTAAGTACATGTCTTAAATATTCAATATATATAAGTTAGAACCTAAATTATGACATAATAGGTCTTATTAATTTTATGACTAAATAGGTCTTATCTATTATAAATGGACTTAATTATATAGGAGAAAAATGCAATTACACAACAAGCAAGTTAATGGAATTTGAAATTTGCAAATACACATATTATCTCAAATTAATTATGCTTTCCAATTAAAACGAGATTATTTTTAATCCTATTGATGCTCTGCAAAAAGGACAAGGTTAGGATAAACAAACACTTGAACAAGAAACAACAAGAAGTTGATTGTTAGATGTTAGAAAATCATAAATTAAAAACTATTTTAAGCAAGCATATCAAGAAAGACACTACTAAGCAAAAAAAAAGTTTAAGACATCTACAAAAAGCAACTAAGCTCCTCCAAATGCTCTCTACCATGCTGGTAGTTTCTCCTTCCTTGTTCCTCTCCTCTCCAAGTTCCAAAATAGTGTAGCTCTCAACAACTTTTTGCACTATGGATGCTTATGGAGATTCAAGATTAAAGTGTTTTCTTTAAATATGAATGAAAAGATGATACTAGATGCTATAGATGCTAAGATGATTTGTTTTAAACCAAAATGACAATTATATGAGTTTATTATGCTAAAATGCTCTCTAAAATTCACTATAGATTAAATGCATGCAAGTTTTCAGGATCTGGATTATGAAGAAATAGGCTCTATTTATAGGAAAAATAGAGCAATGGATGGTTGAGATTGAGTAATCTCAACAAGGGTCAGGATTGAATGATTTGAGATCCATGTGAGGGCTTTCAACCCAATCCCAGGATGACAAGTGTCAATGTGAGATAGGTTGAGAGGAGAGGGAATAAGCATTAAATGCTTGACATGACCTGGGAGTTAACTTGGGGGTTAGGGTCAAGGTTGGGTTGAGTGAATAAATTCTTTATTCAAAGTATAAAGCTTTTATCCAATGGATAAACTCTTGTGCATAGGCAAAAGGGATAACTATGGTCAAAGCAATAAATGCTTGAGGAGACACATGAGTGCAAGTTGAAATAACCATAATGGTTATGTAAGAGCCATTAATGGTCATGTAAGAGCCATTAGTGGTTTTGGAAGACTTTGGAGGTTAAATTGTTGAACACACAAAGCATTAAATGTTTTTCAAAGACTTTGAAGTCTTTGAGAAGTGACTCCAAGTTGCTTAGGAATGTGACAATAATTAGGGAATGGATTACGCTAATTAGGAAGGGGTTAGAAGAATCTAGAAGGGGATTAGATTTGCAAGTGGGTTTGGTGGGTGAGGGAAAATAGGATTTTATTAAAATAAAAATTTATTTATTTCAATAAATGTGTGTAAGTTGCATTTGTAGGAAAATGCAAGTGTGGGGGGGGGGGAATAAATGATTTAAATAAATGTTTTATTTAATTTATTTAAAAGAGGAATAATGGATTAAATGAAATAAATATGATTTATTCATTTAATTGATTGTGAATTTGGTTTAATGAATTAATTAAAATAAATTGAATAATTTATTTAATTAATAGGAGAATGTTTGAAGATGAATTAATTAAATATTAATTTAATTAACTGATGGCTAGTAGATTTTTAATCAAATAAATAGCAAATATCCATTTAATTAAACTGGACAGATTTATGTGACTACACCTATTATTTCCAATTAATTTAATTAAGATTTTTTAAATTAATTTTCATTAAAAATATTAGATAAAAAATATTGAACTAATTAATGCTAACAAATAAACACTATTTTCGATACGTAATACATATAAAATTAAATAGAAATAAAAATAAAAATACATACTTGCATCATGATATCTTTGTCTTCTTTGTTCTTGATATCTTTCTTCCGTTTAAGGAGAATAATTCCTTGAAGTCTTATTTTGCCTTGTCTTCTTGTTCTCCATGCTTTTAAAAAAACCTTCAAATATCTTCAAATTATTGCCCTCAAAATAATTTTCAAATGTCTTCTCTCATCCAAAAATGCTGTTAGAGGTTTTTCCCAAAAATTTTCAGAGTTCTGAAGAATTTATGACTTCGGAGCTCTGGTTCAAAGCACGAATGAAATAATCTTGATAACCCAAAACATTAGATGTTAGTACTTGAAGCAAGCTTTCCAACGAGTATAATTTTGTTATATTTTGAATTTATTATGTTCTTGTTTTTTTAATTTTATGAAAAATTGGTTTTCCACCGAACATGAACTTCTCTGTTCAACGCATTGGGAAAAATAAGAAACTAATTCAAAAAAATTCTGAAAAATATCTAAGCCCTAAGTATTGATGTCTTCTTTCTAACAAAAATAAATAAATTGAATTTCGATATATATAGAACAAGTTATGTGCTCAAACTTAAACCTATGTTTGAATTATGACTGGTCGGACTTCAAAAGTTTATAAAATGAAAAATATTCAACATATCACTATCAAACCAAATGCAAGCCCTGGATATTGATGTTACAAACCAAAATTCGAAAGAATTGAGTTTTTATCATTTATAGAAAAAAATTTATGCGTTTCGGGAGGCACGTCACTCTTAAAAAATGTAGTTTGTTGTAAAAAACTACTTTTCGAGGGAGATGGAATTTTTTTAAAAAAAAATTTCAAAAAAATTTGAAAAAAATGTATATAGAATCTACAAACAAAATACTGATTTCACTAATTTACATCATCTTCAAATTTTTAATAGTTTAAAAGTTATAGTTCTTGGAAGTTGAAGATTATTTTATAAATGTTCATCTCAGTGTCAAAAGTGGCAAAAAAGTGGGAACCATTATTGTGAGTTCACCCAATACTTCAGGCTTATGAAATGACCTACAAAACATCTACTTGATTTATCCCTTTTGAGCTCATTTATGGGATGGAGGGCAACCTACCCATAAACTTGATAGTTTGTAATCTCTACACCACACTCATACTGAGACTGACAAAATAATGACTCAATCAAACAAAGGTTGGAAAAATTGGATATTTGAATGCTTCTACATATATTAAGCATCATGTAGAGTACTTGTATGTGATCTTTGACTAGCCCATAGATTGTCCAATAATCCAATTAAAACTTATAGAAAATCATGTATAAAGTCCTTAAATATATTGATCATTATTCTATTGAATACCACAAGATCATTTTTCCACCCAAATGGCATGTTTGTGTGTATGTATGATCCCTATTCTTTCTGGTAGGAGATGAAGGTTGTGGTAGTGCTATCTCCTGAACTTGGTCTAGTTTGAATATAATCTCCTTCATTTTGAGTAGTGTGGTATGTATTTGTGGGTCCTCGTTGTAAAAAGAAAAAGTATGGAGGAAGTCTGTTGTTACTACAACCCATGTCTTAGTTTCTCCTCTTCTATCTTGGTTAATATACCAAGTTTGCGCTACCAATGATAGTGTCCAATTGAATAGCTGAATGTTTAATTTTTCATCATATTCATTATGTTTCTCTCAATAGTATATGCACATATCCAGGTGATGTTACGGTGAGATAATGCCCTTATATGTGGGTATGAAAGGGTATTCTCCTATTTCCAGCAAATATCTTGCTTTTATAAGGATTTGAAAGCTTCCCACTTAGTGAGAGTATTCTTGTGTGTGCTATACCAACTTGTGGCATTGCAGGTAAGTGTATGTCGTAGAATGTCAAGTTTGTGAACCTCATTTGTAACGATTTTTTATATCTGTGCAATGTATGCTAAAAAAATTCCTTCTCTGAAATATTTGGGCAACTTAATGTATGATATTCCATGTGATGTATGGTGTACATGGTGAGATATCTCAGTAGTGTCTTCCTCATTGCTTCCTGAACGCATGCAAATGTTGTGCGGTGGATTTTCTGTTGGTGGGTTTTCTTTCGATAAGCTCCCTACCATAAATACTCTTCTCAAACCAATGATCCCGCAGGAGTATATTTCTGGTTCATCTTGCATCCAAGCATTCAAAGCAGTCTCATTATCTATACTCCCATCAGTATCATTAATTTCCAATTCTCCTTTTGTATTAGGTTCTTCCAAAATTTTAGTTGTGGGGAGTTTAGCTATTGTATTTAGGTTCTTGTCTTCATCGGTGTATTCTTCTGCATTCACTTCTATGTAGGATTCATCTTGGTTCTTTCCCAGAGGGATATGTACTATTCTCCTATCATCCGCAAATGAGATTTCCTCCTTTTTGGCATCTATAACCCCATATGAGTCCACAAACTATCTTTGCCCTAAGAGTGCATCAAAAGAATCAAATGTCTCCTTGATTGTTACTACTTCAAAGTCAAGAATTTGCTTAACCCCTTTTACACTAACCTCTACATGTCTTCAAGTTCCTAAGATTTTTCTACCGGTCCTGTCCGCTAGATTGATATCATATGGAGTTGGTTCAAGTGTTGGTCTTCCTAAGTAGGTGCTCCCATATTCTTTTGGGAATTAAGTTTGCATCCACTCTTAGATCAACCATGACTGGAATTTTTTTGTGATGAATCTTAAGGTCAATCATAATCGGTCATCTTCCAATGTTTGCCACTTTTCCCTAATGTACTGACTTGTGGAAGGTTTTTCTTATTCCAGTATTTGCTAATTTGCTTTAATTTTGTTAAGAGGTCATGCTGTCGTGCCATTTGCGCCACTTGTTTAATTGTTCTTTACTTTGAGAAGTAGCTATTTTGTTCTTTTTCTTCGTGTTGTTTCTATTCAACTATTTTTTTTAGTTTGTTCAAAAATATTTCACTAATATATTTGGCCTCAAATTTTGATGGAGGTTCCTGACAGACAAGGCATTTTGTGATCAAATTTGTTTTTGTTTTTTTAAAAATGTCTGTTAACGTCGAAATGCCAACGACATTTTTCGACGAAGCCTGTGTTAGTCGGAATTCCGACGACCGCATGCATTATTAAAAAAAAAGAAATGCACAGGGTCATTTGAAAACCAGGTGCGGCAGATTGAATTAACAATTCCTTTGCCTCTGCCAATTCCTTTGTTTCTTTTCCTCTCTGCAAATCAGGTTCCACGTGTCTTTCTCCCTTTAACTCTCGACTTCCAAATTAACAACAATAGAGTTATATCAACCATCTTGTTATCTTTTCCTGGTCTAGTTTAAAATTGGGTTGTCTAGTAGGTGATATCAAAGGATTGAGTAGCTAGTTTGGAGGGTATCAAACTATTGGAGATGACAAAATTCCTGTAGATTTTCGCATGCCTGTAAATTCCCATGGACTTGCAAGTTGTGTGTTTGAATCATGTAAAGTTGGTTGCAGACAAGTTCATTTCAGAGTGTGTGTCTCATAAATTTGAGCTTGTCATCCTACCGGTATGTTCTCATTTATTTGTTTTTCTTTACTTTCCTAATGTTGCAGTTCCTAGTTATTGAAAAGTCTTCCAATTATCGATTATGTTAGATAAAGGCTAAAATTATTGTATAAAAATTTAAAAATAAGTAAACCCTATTTACTATACCAGAATTGGGACATAATCAACAGTGATGTCCATATATTTATCTAAGTGGTGTTACAAAATAGACTTCAACTTCCAAGTTTTGTCAAATCCACAAAAAAATATTTTAAAATAAAATAAGGTGATAAGCATTTGAATCGTTCATAGTTCAATTTGGCACCAGTTGTAGAGTGTGTTGGGATTCAATCTAATAGTTAGAAATTTTGCTTGAATGCCCCCTTATGCATATAGCCTTATTTTGCCCATCATATATAACAGATTTGAGAAATCTTTAAATGGGTCTCCCTCGGTCAAATTTGTCTTGGTGTTGTTCCTCTTCATTCCACCTGCTATTATCATATGTTGAAAGTTGCAAAAGCCTAAAAATTTATCTGTCCAGGAAGGTTTTGGTCATTTTTCTTACTTTTTGTGGAGTTGCAGACTTTTTGTTGACTACTGGACTTAATCTGATTGCCTAATATCTAGTTCCAACTATTAGTCCCACATGGAAGCTCTGCTAACTATATTGGGTTTTTCTTCTCTTCATCTTCTTTTATTTCCTTCTTTTGTGGGTTTTTAACGAATAGCTGGACTTTTTTTTCCTTGTCCCAATATTCCATTCTCTTCTGCATCATTGCATTGTTATGTACTCCAAAATTTTCTTGCATTCTCTAACTTTACTTGCTTCTGTTACCATTTCATCCATTTTGCATAGTTCCATACTTTCGGGGTTCATCCTTCCCTTTCTCGTCCCAACCTTTGGTCTTTCTTTGCTCCCAATTTTTGCAAGCCTTTGCTCCTCTTCCATTTTCCCTTTTGTGGACTTTCGGAGGTCATCCAAACTTCTTCCCATCCTTCTTTGCAGCCCCGCAATCTTCAATAACTTCTACTTTGCAGACTTGTGGAGTTGTAATGGACTTCTTTCATTTCTCTTCCACTTCTAGACATCCATACTCTCTTGTTGCTTAAAAAAAATGGAGAACTAAATGATACTAAGATTAAGAAGCTACATACTCATCATGAGTAATGAGAAATAAACAAGCTTGTCAAGCTTGAAATCAATGTGTAAGGGTAACTGAGCCATTTTGTCAAAAGTTGTCAAATAGTCCTATTTAGGTCATGATTGTTCAAATAATGTAAATGTACCCATGGAAGGGTAATAAAGGTTTAATATGTTGTTTTGAGTCCATTCTAAGGTGCTCAAAGTATCTAAGTAATGTTTAGTTGTCATTCATGTCAAAAGGCAAAAGTTGTCAAGGTGTCACTAAAAAGTTGTAATGCAACAATGCATAAAATGTTGTCAAATTGTACATTTCGGTCTTAGGGGTAGTTGGAATAGTTATAGGACCATGAGAGGCTATAAAATCCATCATTTATTCGGATTAAGTGTGTGTGACAGAGTTGGAGGAAAGTCTTGTAAGGCTAGACCAAATAAAACCTCTGACTGTCATTTAATTGTGCAGGGTTGTGACAGTTACAAGGTTGTATATCAGTTTGAAAGTAAAAATTTCATGTAATTTTTTGTTGGATAAATAGGAAGTGTATTTCAATAAAGTATGTATTGGAAATTTTTTTTGATGAAGATTCAATGAGAAAATTGATATTTTGTTCAATTCTTTTAACTGTTGTTTTCGACAGTCATGATTATTTGCTGCTTTAGATGTTTTTCCTAATAAGATTTGGATTGAATCCAACCCCTAATAGCCTATTTGAGGTTGTAGAATGAAGAGTTATCTTTAATTCAAGACAGGTTTGAAGGTCATCCATAGATTATAAAGAAAGTTCTAATGGTTTTTGTCAAAACTATCGTAAAACCCTTGTCGACAGGGTTGCAACAAAAGAATTGATTATAACTCTTAATGTAACCACTCAAGTTTCTTCATATTTTGGATTCTAATATTCAATTCAATTCTCTTTCATATGAAGTTGGTTTCATGTTGATTGGTTGTATAAATTATAAGAAATCTTATGTCCTAGCAGACTAAATATGGAATGAGCCTAAATGCCATTGACTCAAAACCACATTATGAATGATAAAACCTTAAAATTATCAAATTAAAACTTTAATATATATGAATGACTTGATTGACTCCTTCGTAAATTCATCATTCCTAAGTTGATTCTATTATATGACACAATAAAAAGGTTTTTCTTTTTTTTAAATTCAAATATTTTCATCAACTTGCCAAAATCAAGCTTCTTTTTTAGCCAAGAAAACTATCTGAATAAAATAGTCTTCATAATTGAAGAGAGTATAAGTTTAAGTAACATTTCAACTTCTATATAACTAGTTCTAAGAAGATTTCCATACTTGAGATATCCTTTTGCATAGTTTGTGAAGGTTATGCACCGAAGTTTTGATAGCCCAATTTTTTTGTGTGTGAAGAAAGACCATGTCAAAAAATATCAGTGAAGAACAAAATAAGGAGACAATTGCTAGATTGTGGTCTAACTTGAAAAGAAAAGGTGATGGAAAATGTTATTGTCCTTGCAAAATTTGTAAGGGCTTAAAGGCTAGAAGACTTCTAATCAAAACATCTAAGAAACATTGTAGGCAGCATGGTCACATTGAAGGGGGACATGATTATCATCCATTGGTAAGTTGTTCATTATATCGTTTTAACAATTTATATACATAAGAAATCACTTCATGATGAGGTCATGATCATGGTTTATTTATGTTGATCATTTTTATATAGGTCGAGCTCCCCAGGGCACATGATATGGACCAACACAAACCAGAGAATATGTTTTTTGAAGTGGAGGAACATGGAGGTGTGAATATTGAAGCTGAAGATAATGATCCCATGGAAGATGATGATTGTGTGCCAAAAAACACAATTGAAGATGATGGTACAAATACATTGATCCATGACACATTTAGTACTTGCGCAACCGATCATGATGATCAAGATGACTTTGATGTTGTTCATGATTTACCTGTACTTGAGAAGGCATACAAGCCCCTTTATGAAGGTTCCCAAACAATTCTTCTCTCCGTTGTATTGTTGTTGGTGAACTTCAAGGTTATGAATGGTTTATCCAACATAACAATCTCACGTATGTTAAGGTATGTCGTATATGTCATTATAGTTAATAAAGGGTGAATCATGTACCATTAATATTATTTATATTAACAAATTAATATTTTGTAGATTGATAGGTGAGTTTTTGTTACCACCATCAAATATTCTACCTCGCTCATACCGAGAATTATCTTCCATTCTGAAAGATATTGGAATGGAGTATCAAGCAATATATGCTTGTCCCAATGATCATATTATATATCACAAACAACATGAATTTGCAACAGAATTCCCTAGAATGTCATATCAGTAGATATCGAATAGATCAAATAACAAAAAATGTGCCTCACAAGGTTCTTCATTATATTCCCATTATTCTACGTATGCAACGATTTTCAGGTGCACTAGCTTGGCACAATTTATGGATTACCATGCATGCAATAAAAGTCGAGATGACATTATTTGAATGCCTTTAGATGGTTCATCATTTATGGACATAGAGGAAAAGTGGCCACACTTTAAAGAAGAACCTCGTAATCTCAAGCTTTCATTGGCAGCGAACGGTGTCAATCCATTTGGAGAGATGAGATTTGTTTATTCGGTGTGACCAGTTTTTGTTATCAACAATAAAATTCCTCCATGGATGTCAATAAAGAGGGAGCACATAATGTTGGTGATGATTGTTCCAGGTATTTTATCATTTAATAGTCATCTACATTTAATTATAAATATTGCAGTAAAATGGTCATAATAATTATGTAATGTTTTTGTTCATTCAACTAAGTAAGTACCAAGTTAAAGATATGAATGTATATATTGAGCCTCTTATCGATGATTTGTTGGAGTTAAGGAATGGTGTCACTATGTATGATGTCTCTAGACCAATAGGACAAAGACATTTTCAATTCCATGCAATACTTGTATGGACAATACATGATGCCCTAGGGCTAACACATTTTTGTGGTATGTTACAGTGTTCAAGTTGCAAATTATAATTATAATTATAAAAATTAACATATTTAATCCAATTATACATTATCTTGTAGGTCTTCAAACAAAGGGAAAATTTGCATGTCCAGTTTGTGGTCCAAAGATGAAATCCCTTCATTCAAAAAGTTTAGGAAAGTAGGTGTTTAATGAGTATAGGCACTTCCTCCACAGAAATCATAAGTATTGAAATACTAAAAAACATCTTTTCAATGGGAAAGAAGAGATTACATCAAAGCCACGAAGAATGACACCTTGTCTATGGAAGTTGGAATATAATATAATTAATCGTCAAGGTAATGTCATTCCATCTAATGGTTTATGTTTGGAATTTGTTTTTTTCTATTGTGTTTTGTTTACTGATGATGTAATTGATGATCATGAAGGCATTAATGACCACCTTCAAAAGGGATTAAAAAGTTATCTGAGACAATTTAGTAGGTTGCCCTACTATGAGCAGCTACAAATTGTGTATTTGTTTGATACTATGCATATTGGAAAGAATATAACAGAGACATTATGGAAAATATTGGAAGGAAAACGTGACAAAGAAAAAAAATGTCAAAATTTGTAATGACATTCAGGAATCCAATCACGCAATAAAAAATATCATTCAATCAAATAGAAATGGAGACCAGATTAATATGAGTGCCCTTCCTTGGTTATTAACGGACCAACAAATAAATGCTATAAAAGAAGTCATACGAAAAATTCGATTTCCCACAGGATTTGTTGCGAACATAAACAATCTCATATAAAAGAAAAGTGAATTTGGGTCAAGGATGAAAACACATGATTGACATACCTTCATTAAGGTAATTCATGTTCTTGTGTATTATCAAATGATTGACATACAATTATCAAATGATCTAAATAAATCCATAAAGAAGATATAAAATATTGGAAGAGAAAAACTCCTCATTTAATGTGTGAAATGCAAAAGTGTCTAGCTTCAACTTTTTTCAATGCACAAGAACATTACCTCATACACTAAGTTGAGGAGATTGAATTGTGTGGACCTATACACACTAGGTCAATGTGGATGGCTGAGAGGCATTTGAAATTTTTGAAGGCTTTGGTTCAACAAAAAGTACATCCTGAGGGTTCTATGGTGGAGGGATATATCGTATACTAGACTATGGTGTACATTGCTGAATATCTTCCTAAGTTTGCAACAGAGATCCATGTAGATCGCATTTGGGATCCCAACCCCATTAACAAATTTGAAGGGGAGTACTTGATGGGGAAAGGTAGATTGAGGAAAGTGAGAGGTAATTATAAGATGTTATTGTAGTTAATTAATTCTTAATCTTCTAAATAAATCGGTTGTAAGTCATCTATTAATTATTTGTATAGTTGGTTGGGAGTGGGATGCGCTACATTTGTATATTGCAAACAATCTTGATTGGATGACGGTGTGGATTGAATGATGTCAACATTCTGGTCGCACATTAACATGGGAAGGTGTGGCTTCATTGGTTAAAGAAGCTCATTGTAATGGAGATTCTAATGTTACGCAAAGGGAAATTGATTTAGCATATGGTTTAAGAGATAAATAGGTACGTATAATTTTATTAATCACTTGTATGTTTATCAACTCATGATGCAATAATTTTAACATGTTAGACATATTGTAGGTCAAACACTACAAGGCTATGTGCTGCAATGGTCATAAATTTCACATCAAAAAGTTGGATGACACGAATAAAACTTGTGATTCTGGGATAACTGCAGTCTTTGAGGTGACCAATATTTCATCTAGAAATGACATACATCCTCAAGAGTCTCAAAATTGATACTATGACATTTTCTATGATATACTTGAGTGTGACTTTAATTCCTTCAAATTAGTTTTGTTCGTTGTCAAATGGTATAGGCTACGACTGAATAAAAATGATCTTGATTTAACTGTTATTGAACATGATAATGGATTTACAATGGTTAATACAAGGTCATTTAAGTCAGTTGGGGATGAACCCTATGTTCTTCCAAGCCAATGTGAGTAGGTATTTTACTCAGAGGTTCCACATAAATCAGGTTGGTCATTTGTTGTTAGACATGATCCAAGAGGAAGGCCGATAAAGTATAATGAGATGGAAGAAGAAGATACCGAAGAAGTAGAAGAAGATGATGATGATGATGGTGATGGTGATGATGGTGATGAGAATGATGATGATGATGATGATGATGATGATGATGATGATGATGAGTTGGATGAAGAAGAAGATCAATGACATGAATGAAATGTATGACATTTTTTGAACTTTGTGTTTATTTATGGAATTTGGATTGTTTATTAGCTATGTGATGGATGGTGATTTAAAATACATATGTGATGGTTTACATGTTTATGATGATACATTTGGTATTTTTTGAACTTTGTGTTTATTTATGGAATGTGGACTGTCTATTAGCTATGTGATGGATGGTGATTTATGATACATATGTGATAGATTACATGTTTATGATGATACATATGTGATGTCTATGATGCTCAATTGCATATATTATGATACATATGTGATGCTTATGATGCTCATGATACATATGTATTTATTGTTTATCAAATTACAAATGTAATAATTATGATGCTCAATTGTTGGTGCTGATTTCATGTATATATTTTGTGTGATGCTACCACCCATGGTGTAAACAGGTAATTGACTATAGACATCGTCAACCCTTTAGTTGATGATCCTGCACAGTCTACATAAAGTAAAGGTAAGGAATAAAAAAATAAACAATGATTATGATGATTGCATATTGTTCATGTTGTGTACTATGTAATTTTTAGTATACGTATCATGTAATTTTTAGCTAACATAAGATAATTGAATTACATATGTAGGAACCTGAACCCCTTTGACGAGGATCTTGCACAATCTCATGGATCGATAGGTATAAGTCAATACACCCTATAGAAATAGTTTATTTTTAAAAAATTACTAGGAAAACAAACTTCCTTAGTTCTTCAAACCTCGACATTAGCAGCAAATCTAATATAGTTATCAACACTTGAGGCCCCAGTTGGACTTATTCAATTTTTAATCTCAACATCAACTTCAAGGTCGACTTCTTCATCAACATTACCCTCATTTGTAAAATATCTCTCTCATTTGATGGAGTGCAAGTACCACCAAATAGTTATTTGTCAGATGTGTCTTCCTGGAGTGGGGGAAATGTAGGAATAGTCGATGAAAGTGAGACATGTAGTAGGTCTAAAATAGGGAGATCAACTCGAGGTCAAAAGATTAAAAAAAAATTGAATAAACGCATGGAATTTTTCCTTGCTCAATGGGGGTCATGTTCTTATGATGATAAGATCAAAGGCGACATCGAGGTGCCCTTGAGGTACAAACATCTACAAAAACAATGGGTACCCAAGAAACTTCCTCCAATAAACACTGATTTTTGTGTTAACGAGAGGATATATCGCATAACACCTTCGTTGTTACATGGTTTGGGCCTATTTTTCATGGATGACATAAAGGTCTGTTACAACAAAGTTGTTGAATTGATGGAGTATGTCGGACCTTGTTACAATTACAAAGATTGGATGCAGATTGTTCGATATAAAAAAAGTATGCGTAGGTATGCACTGTCAGCAAATTATATACAACAGAAAGATAATGATCAAAGTAAACAAGTGGCTATATACATTGATGGAAGGCAAAAAGAAACATGAAATATTTCAAGTTTTATAAATAGTACGCGATTTGGGTTAACTAATAAGCAATTGAATTTCATATTTGAGGCATGTGAGGGAAATCATGTATTCGTATGTGCGATAAAGTCAATAAGTGTAGGGGAAGAGCTGCTAATTGATTACAATTTGAATCGTATAGATACAAACAAAGTTACTAAATTGGGGGTGGTACGTACTATATACCATTTAAACCAACCTCCAATTAATGACTCCAATATACTATCTTATTAATAAGTTTTTTTGCTAAGTCTATTGGTTTCATTTCTCTAACGTGTTTATATTTTTTCTTTGTCATAGGGCGACCTGGATTCGTCACATAGCACAGATAGGGATGTAGGTCCTGACACTTCTACCGAGTAGGTAAACCTCATTGTAATTGTACAAATTAGATAGAAGCAAATTGTTACATTATTATGTTATTTTCTTGAGTGTTTTGGAGTAATTTTGATAGTGTTAATAATATTCTTGTCATAGATGGATGTTCGAGGAAAGGGAAAGTAACCTCCCTTACATCGACACCTGATCACAGTATTAAGCAATTAGGACTACACAATTTCCACAAACCCTGTAGAAGTGATAAAAATGTATATCACAAAAATTAATAAAGAGATTGTTGCTTTGGTATGCATGACCCCTTAGACTGATGAGATAAAAGATAGGCTAAATCAATTGATACAAGCAACAAAAAACATGCGACTAAGCAGTGATGAAAGCTTTAATTATAACAAAAGTTCAATAATGGTTTATATTTTATACTCTTTTATGTCACTGACTAAAATATGTACATATTGTATTTATAGGATTTCATGTGTCATCATCAACTTGGTGGACATGATCAGGGTATTGTAGGTAGTGCAGGTGATGACCATTTTTTATACATTAAAACTACTCCTTCTTTGGACTTGTGAACTTTATTTTTTAATGCTAGTGTTATTTACACAGGCCTTTCCCTATCTATACTATTGCTCTCTCTTTAGAATGAATAATAATAAGTTTTGTGTGTATATATGATTGTAGTAATAGTTTATTAACCTGTTAATAAAGTATTTAGTTGCACAATTAGAAGTTCTCATTTGATCTGATCTGATCACTTGTATTTTAATTTACTATTATTAAATTATATTTCAAAGTAGGGACATTACAAAGACCAATAATAGAGAGTGAAGTTTGACAACATGAGATAGCACATTGAAACAATCTAAATACATAGATTCCATGGACTATCTTTTGTAAGAACTATACTAGTTTATCACTAACACTGCCCTCTTGTCACAAATTTCCATATCTTTGTCCTGCATCAAAACCTACCTTCCTTATTCTCCTTCATACTATTGTATCATTAAGATTAGCATCGAACACTTAATAAAGGTTCATATTTCTTTACAACTCTTAATAAAGGTTCATCCTTGTTTATAATTCTTGCAGTTTTTATATGTTTAATGTATTATTCTTTAGGTGTTGCCAATGTTCTTGTGGAAAGGCCGCCTCATTCGAGGTTATCCCCATCTGTATTGCTGACTGCAATGCTGGCAACAGGCAGCATGCAGACATCCTCTACTGCTTGTCATGTTGACCTGCTCATTATTGGTAGATCCCTCTTTTGCTCTCTCTTTTGTTACGTGTTTATTTTCCTTGAAGTGTTCTTTCTTGGGGGCATTTCATAGTGGATTCATTTTCTGCAATAGGAGATGCACTTCCGGATGCGCCAGAGGCAAATACTAGTGAGAACATACCATCATTTCCTGGATCTTCCCGTATTGCTAGTATGGGAACGTTGCAGACCACATTGGTGGTGAGCGACGAAGAATTGATTCCCTTGAAGATACAAAAGGTTCTAGGTACTTTAAAATTATTATTATATATAGTGTAATTGTAATTTACTTACTGATCACTCATTTTGGAATAATTATCCCATGATTTTTTTGCAGGAAACGATATTTTTTATAAAAATCTTAATGACATTGCATTGCAAATCTTTGGGCCCACCATACGTAAAAGGTGGAACATCATATGTGAACTAACCCTAATCCACTATTTTTATTTCACATCATTTCTAGAATAGTTTTCGTTTGATCCATTTCTTGAACTATATTAAAGGTAGCTTCACTTCATTTCTTAATCTAATAGGTTTGTTTTTGCTTAAAAGGTGGAATGACCAAGAAAATAGGTTAAAAGATGAACTCACAAACCGTATGGTTGAGTTGTTCAGAAATGACACATTCGACAAAACCAAGCTCCTTGAAAAAGCTGACACATATCTAAAGTATGTGAGGGACCAGTACAAGACACATTTAGAGAAGAACGTAAAGTACAAGCATCCCCCTATGATTCCAGAGAGGGAGTGGAAGGACTTGATTTTGGATGCGAAGGAGAGAATTGAAAAGAAAAAAGGAAATACACCACCAAACACCAAAAGAAGGTATGTGATACTATTAAGATTGTAATTATGTACTAATTACTCTTTATATTTATATAATCTAACATATTTCAAACTTTTCATAGACTGAGTGACACGTCGAAGGCAACCAAGGCAAGACAAGAAAAGCACGGACAACATAGACTCGACTCTAGTGGTTATATGAAACTTGCCACACGAATTGTAAGTATCAGTAAATGAAATATTGCATCTAAATATTTATAAATTGCAAACAATTTTTTTTATCAAACAATACAAGCAAAATTCATGATACAAAGCAAAAATGCAGGGCTCTAAATTCAATAGAGCACCCACACAAGATGACATGAGAATTGCCTACCAGCAAGACTATACAATTGTGGCTGAACGGATACGAGTATTGAGTGGACAAAAATGAGATTCTAGTGCATCCGTCACACAGGTAAATAAACTACATGAAAATAATTCCAAATTGAATACTTTACCAATAATCTATTTGATGTCAAGTTCCAACATAAAGTGAATTTATTTGTTTTAATTAAGCAAGCAATTATAACAATTCACATGACATTGGAATGCAGCCTAATAATTGTGGAACACAACCTCCACATGAAGGTCCGAATGTGCATCCTAGTAGTGGAGGTATTCATTTGCTATTCAATTTTTTTTATGTAATTATTAATACAAAGAAACATCTTAAATTGTAATTGGTGTAGAAATTAATGTAACATTTTTTGTTAATATTTTAGAGCATGTAGTTGATGGTGACCAAGTGGAGCATGATCTAGGTAGACAACATCGGGAATGTGATGTTCCCTAGTCAAGTAAAGAGGACCATTGTTATTCCTTTAAACATATTTAATTTCAATTGGTGTATTGGTTAATGTAACCTTTCATATTTCAACTCTAAAGGATCTAGAGGGTGTTCAACATGTTGAGGTTGAGGCTAGACAAAATGATTTCGAAGATGATGTGGCCCCATTAGGTAAAGAGTGTCACAGTTATGTTCTTTAAATTAATGAAATACTTGTAACAAAAATAGAAAATGATTTGAATTTAACCCATTTCTTTGTTATTGCAGAGGACCCCCCTTTGCATCGGTGTCCTTGTCCTCTGAAGAGGACTAGGCATACATTGAGATCACTGTGTGTGCGAAAAGTGGACCTGTATCGGTATTTGTATATGAATACACAACACTTCAATTAAGTCACTAGATGCATGATTAGTAAATCAATAATTCATAATGAACAATAAACCATTACAAAGCGACCTATTACCTTCTAGTAGATGCGAGTTTAGTCTTGTTCTCAGATTTCATATGCAATTCCAGTGACTAGACAACATCTAAATGAAGGATTTAATCTATATGAGCATGAATTTCAGCTAAATGAATGCAAGATTTAAGCTAGATATGCGAGATTAATCTAACATGATTTAAGCAATATTAAGTTAGATGATTTAATAAGGATGCAATAACTAATATGTAATATCTCAATGCACAAATTTCAATGAACCCAGAGCAAAACCAACATGATAACAATATATTCTTCAGGATCCTTGATTAGGAGATGAGAGCCTGAATTTATAGAAAATTTAGAAAGAAACCAATGGTTGAGATCAAATGATGATGAGCGGTCAAGATTTTCCAAAAGGAAGCACAATCCAGGTGAATTGATGTTATTGGCTGCTTTACTTAGTTTTAAAGGAAATTGAACAAAAATTAAGATAAAATCAGAAAAAACTGATTTATTCTCTATTTCACTCAATTTTGATATTTAAATGTTTTAATTGCTTTCTCTAAGATTATTTATCAATTTTTAATTTGATTTTCAAGATTATCTTCATTTGATTTCTTTTCTCAAATTTTAATTCTTTTTTGTCAATTAATTCCTTTTTTGATGATTTAATGGCAAATTGATTTATTTAATTAAATATACTAGGATATTTAATAAAATAAATAGGATAATTGTTTAAAAATGATTTATTTGAAATGATCAATTAATTAAATATTTATTTAGTTAATTCAGAGTGATTAATTTGCCATGTGTCATTGATGATTTAAGAAATTAATTGTGTGCTCAAGGTTAATTTTAATTGCCTTTGGTTAGGACCTTGGTGACGTTGTCGAGATTAGGGGGCCTATGGTTTAGATGACAATTTTTAGGGTATTAAATTTGCCCCTCTTTGAATTAATGTGCGAGCAACACGTTGATTCAAAGAACAATTGATGTCTAGGAGATACCAGTTCTGAACTTGATTGATCATGAACCTGATGAAGAGCGAGGTATTCAGTTTGTTTTGAAGCGATAAAATTGAACATGTTGATTAAAGCAAAACCGATCCCAAACTTGATTGAACTAGGATCGATGGAGAGCAAAGATACCAAAATTGAACTTGATGGATTAAGAAGCAAATCTTACTGATCTAGAACTTGATTGAACTAGACATAGTGAGCGGAGATAAAAACTGATCTTGAACTTGATGGATCAAGATACGATGAGCGAAGATAAACTGTCCAGCTTGATTTGATGCGATGAAACTGAACACCTACATAGATTGAGCGTGTGATCAAAGATACCCTTTAAACCCTTGGTTGAGTTTAAATGAATAATCAGCTTGATGAAAAGCGATGAAACTGATTAATGTTAAGAGACTGATTCAGATGAAGACAATATCAACTTGATTTGATTGACAAAACTGATATGCCCGTAGAGATTGATTTGAATTAGATGATCGAGAAATCTCAACTTGATGTGAAGCGATGAAGTTGAGATTCCCCTAGAGATAAGGTCTTGTTTGGATGTTCGATGAAGATTTTGAAAGAAAATCTTGACTTTGAGGATGATAATCACTGATGATGATGATGATGTCATGAGTATGCCCCCTCGGGAGCAAAATCGAAAGATAGCGAGCGTTGCACAGTGATTTCAAGCAATTTTTTTTGAGCAATGATAAGTTATTTGAGCACAAAGATTAATGTTGAAGGATAAAATCAAAGTTAATGTAAAAATGAAATCAAAATTTAGCGTTGATTAACGAGAAATTGAGCACAAATTGAAGAAGAGAATGAGCAGTTGATGAAAGTGCTAAGTGGTCTCAGTTGTGCAAAATTGATCAGGAAGATTATATTAGATTTTGATTTCGATTCCAAAAAGGGAATCAGGACTGTCGATTTAGCTTAGGGTACAAGTTTGACGTCCATCGAAGCAAGTTGAAAAATTAGGGTTTTGGCTATATAAGGGGTCCATGTGTCATTTTCAAGTCATTTTCACCTCTCCAAGTTTGAAAATTTAAAAGCCCTCTGCAAAGAAAAATGGCCATTCCGATCCAAGAGCATCGTTTTGAGCGCCAGAGACATCACAATCGACCGTAAAACTACGACCCGACAGTAAGTGATCGATCTTAAGCTTGTTTGATTTCTTAAATTTTGAATTTTGATTGATTTTTTTGCCTTTTTGAGTTGTTTAAAGTTGTGTGCCATGGTTTATCATGTTGGCTAAGACCATTTCTCATACGATAAACTGTCACCTTAGTGTTTTATCATATGGGCATATAGGGTTTGTCATTCGGTGTTGTCCCATGTCTCGTACAAACTTGTGCTTGAGTGCCCATTTTGTCATGTGATGTATAATGTTTTTTTGTATTGTGATAGTTTGTCATGCTATGTATAATCCTAATTCATATGAAATTCTGCCCTTCTGTGAAAACTCGTATGAAAAACAACAAGCATGTTTTAGGGTCAACATATCAAATTTTGATTTTACATTTTCTATATTTGGCTTCATAAGCATGTTTAGCATATTTGTAGTGCAATTTGGATCACATGCTAAGAGTGTTTATGTTTGATTTTGTAGATTTTGTTGCCAGATATCTTGTTTTGATGTGTTTATCCGCCTACGATGGGATTATTTCACGGTTTATCAAATGTAGATAGGGGACACATTGAGTTGTGTGGGTTTGGATACTTTCTTCAGATGCCGGATATCCGTGTAAATCACAGGATGTTGACCGAATTAGTAGAGCGATTTCATTCAGAGCATAATACTTTCCATTTACCTGTAGGAGAGATGACGATCACACTTGAGGATGTCTACCAGATTCTCAGGATTCCGTTCATTGGCAACAAGGTTGATTATGATTCCTGCTCAGTGGTCAAGTTTCTTAGTTTTGAGACGGATATTCCACGATGAGACTATCCTTGAGCGGGCCATCACATGGGATGTTCTAATGAGCAGGTATAGTGAGCAGTTTCCACTAACATGAATGTTAGCAGGTATCATTGGGTATTTTGTTGTGCCAGACTGAGGACAACAGAGTTTTCTGTGTGGTTGGGCTAGGATGCTCGAGAGACTATTGACTCATCCTGATAGATTAGGGTGGGGATCTTGTTTGTTAGCCCATATGTATCATTAGATGCATGAGGTTGCATATAGGGACGGGAAGAGCATGGCAACAAGAGTCTTAGTTTTGCAGATATAGGCATGGGAGCACATCCCAGTATGCAGACCAATAGTAGATGATGCTAGAGAGCCACACTAGCCTATTGTATATTGTTATTCAGGTTATGTCACTCAACCCCATCTGGGCAAGACAAATTACTAGAGGAGACAACTCGATGATTTGATTGCAGTAGTATGGAGACCGTATAGGGGTCTGGAGCTATGGGATGATTGGAGAGGGAAGAAGAAGGATATGTTTATGACTCGTCCTCTTATTGGCAGGTCGATGTCCATCATTGAGTGGTTCGTGGTGTCTAGGGTTATGAGGCAGTATGGCAGACCACAGGGTATATCTCAAGAGTTTACAACCTATGCCCGATATGGAGATGAGGAGAGACGCAGATGGGCTCCGAGGTTATCCTACGCGTTGAGCATGTAGGAGCTAGTCAGTGTACAACAACAACGATGGGATTATTTGGAGGATGTTGCAAATGTGGGGGTATTGCCCTAGTATAGGGATTGGTTCTAGAGACATCCATTTCTTAGATTCACAGATCCTGCAGAGTATGCGCCTCTCATAGAGGAGGTCGAGGATGAGGCACCAACACAGGTACAGGTACCTGGTCAGGTACAGGGATGGGGATAGGTGGAGGGACGAGGACAGGTGCAGGGTCAGAGAGCAGATGCACCTAGGTGAGCAGGGGGTGATCTTAGGGCTAGTAGCAACAGGATACCAGCCGGAGTGAGACAATGACAAAGAGGGGAGGGTGGATCTTTAGGGGTTGTTGGGGTTGAGGTTGGTGGTGCCAGGGTGGCAGAGGGCGGAGGTGAGGAGGAGAGAGAAACTCTGAGGTAGGAGAGGTAGCAGAGGGATGAGTAGGGAGGCAGAGAGGGGGGTAGAGAGGTAGTTGGAGGGGGAGTTGGAGGGGGAGTTGGAGGGGCTAGGAGAGAGCAAGGGGCAACAGATGTAGCATGGTCTCTGAGGACTAGATTGGCAGGTTTGTAGTCATAGTTGATAGTGGCGCAGACGCAACTTGCAGAGTGGGACCAACAACTTGATGAGGTCAGAGCAGAGTGAGATACTCTCCAGCGAGAGGTTCTGCATCAAATGAGTCGAGCAACCTATTATGTTTATGTGTATAGTGTAGCAGTCCTAGTGGCACAACAGGTTGTTCCATATTCTCAGTATATGGCTTGATTTGAGGGAGCTAGGGCACATAGATAGGATGTCGGTCAACAGGCACCACCTCCTCCACCTCGCGATGAGGGAGAGGGAGAGAGCTAGATTTTGATATCTCCTAGATTTTGTTATATACCCCATTTTTGTAGCCTATATGATTCTTGATCCGATGAGACATTTTATTTGATAGTTGATATCATTTGTACTCTAAGACACTGAGATTATGATGATATATACGAGATCTTGATTTGATTTTATCGTACTTGTGTTGATTGATTATGAGATGTCATTCTATATGCTTTATTCTATATGTATGCATATCTTTTCAGTATAGATGTATGTAATGTAGATGAATATGGATGTTTATTTTCATTTCTTTTCATATGCAAATGGATGATAAAAATGAGTAATGAGTAATGAAAATGTTTATTTTTCTTCATGCAATAATATGAATGCAAATAAGTAATAATGAAATGTATGGATCTATATAAGATGCTCATGTATGCAGCCAACATCTCAATACACAAGTACTGGATTGGAAGTGATGATGAAAAATAGACCACTTTAGCTAAGAAACGATGATGCTTCAAACTCTCGTTCAAAAGATAAAAAGATCATTGTTATCATGTCGAAATCACTCGAAATGCATAAAATTTAGAATGAATGCAACCTAAACCTAGTCACTGGATTTGGAATGCTTAATTTTCATCATAGAGCGCTTTACAAACACAACAGGCAAAATAGAGTCCCTTTCTTTGTATATGCAATATGAATTATCTTGTCCGTAATGACCCTTTGTTCGTTCATATCCTTGAACAAATTATGCATGCTTTTGGATTGCACATTAAAGAAATTCCCCCAAATAGACAAAGAAATGACTCCAGCCTCCATGTAGCATATAAATAAGCGACATCAAGGTATTTGTGGCGATTTCACCTTGATGTGAAGGCACTTATCACAGACACCCAGCTGATTAGATGTTTCCAAATCATCGGATTAACTCCTACAAGCAGAAAACAAAGAAAAGTATTATGCCCCCAATCCTTTCTCCTCATAGTCAAGATAGACTTCCTTGAGTTACTTAGAGGGAATAATAAGCGAAAGTCAATATAAAAGACAACATACAAAAAAAATTTCATGCATATCTCAACAGTTTAGTGATTGTTTTTAGTAGTCTTGTTTTGCTTGTGTACTCAGTGATAAAACTCTTCAGTAGTTGGGAGACAGGTGACTGACTCAAAGTGGATGACCGGGTACCACTGATTGAAAGATGACTTGGTTGATACTGCTTAGGACATGTAAATTGCTCAGTCGGTTACCCTAAGACTAGGACATTGATCGGTTTCAAGCCACGAGGGTTCCAAAAAGAACTAGGATGTCACAAAAGCGACTAAAAGATATGTACAAGTGAAATGAAAGATGTAGGAAAGAGGGAATGAAAAATGAGAAATACCAACGTTGCGTTGATAGATGGAGCGCTTGAGTACAAGAGGCCCCTATTTACTAGGTTTTCACATGCTTGGCAAGGATTTTTTTAATTTATTTTTTCAGGACATTTTATGATTTTTAGGATTTCTTCAGGACCTTTTATGATTTTTAGGATTTCTTTAGGACCTTTTAGCTATACAGGTTGCTGGAGCAGAGAATACTAGGTTGATCGGTTCATGGAGCTGTTCTCCTTCCGATGTTGAGAGTTGATTGGCACCAGAGCCAAAGACTGCAGTAACGATGTAGGGACCCAACTAGTTGGGTTCAAACTTCCCTTTGTTGTCTCAAAACTGTTGATTCTTAGGATTTTCTCTTAGAACAAGGTCACCAACTTGAAATTCTCATTGTCAAACTTTTTGGTTATAACCTCTAGACATTCTCTTTTGATATCCTCTTAGATGATCAAACACCACTTTCCGACGTTCATCCAACAACTCGGGTTCTTGCAATCTAGATATTCTGTAGTCTTCATCAATAACAAGACCTTGCAAAGAAACTCTTAAAGATGGTATCTCCACCTCAATAGGTAAGACTGCTTCAGACCCATACACCAAAGAAAAAGGTGTAGCCCCAATAGGTGTTCTAATACTTGTTCTATAAGCCCATAGTGCAGAATTGAGTTGCAGATGCCAATCCTTTCCAGATTTATTTACTATTTTGTGTAAGATAGTCAACAGATTCTTGTTAGATGCTTCGACTTGTCCATTACCTTGAGGGTAGGATATGGATGACCAGTGCTATTTTATTTTGAATTTTTCACAAAGTTCATCTAGATCTTTATTCTTGAACTGCCCTCCATTGTCAGTCACAATGGATGAAGGTATACCATACTTGTAGATGATATAGTTAAGGATGAACAGAGCTACTTGTTTACCGGTTGCTTTGATGAGCGGAACCACTTCTACCCACTTAGTGAAGTACTCAGTGGCAGTTATAATAAGCTTGTGTTCATTAGATGATGCGGGATATATTTGGCCAATGAGATCAAATGTCCATTGTTTAAAAGGCCAATGTGTAATGAAGGGCATGAGATCCCTTGCTGGAGCATGTATGAGGTTCCCATGTAGTTGACACTTCTCACAAGTTTTAGCAAATTTGATAGCATCTTTCTCCATGTCTGGCCAATAGTAGTCAACTCTTAGTAGTTTTTGTACTAAAGTTAGACCGTTTGAATGGGATCCACAAATACCTTCATGGACCTCAGATAATGCACATTGGGACTCTTCAGTTTCTAGACATCTAAGCAAAGTACCATCCAAACCTCATCTAAATAGGTCATTAGCGATGATGACATACCGTGTAGCATTTCAGATTAGGTTCCTTTTCACATTATGGGAAAGATCAACAGGGATAACTTGGTCACGCAGGTAAGAGTAAATGTGGTTGTAGTGAGATGAGTCATGTCCAATAATAGAACGGACCATCTGGGACTCAGGAGAGTCATAGGCAGGATAATGTAACTCTTCCACTAGGAACTCAAATCGAAAATTAGATTCCTGTAGCTGTGGTATAGACACCAAGGTGGCCATTGCATCCGCTGCTCTATTTGCTGATCTAGGGATTTGCTGAAATGATACGAAGGTAAAGTATTTCTTGAGAACATCCACCATTCTCTTATAAGGCATTAGTTTCTTATCTCTAGTCTGATATATATCATTGATTTGGTTATGATGAGCTGAGAGTCTCCATAGATGTGTAATTCAACAACCTTCCATTCTATGGCCAACTTGATCCCAATTACCAAAGCTTCATATTTTGCAATGTTGTTTGTGCAAGGGAAGAGAATCTTGTAAGCTTTAGGAGTAATAAAAAGTATTCCGACACCAGAACCATGTTGAGTGAAAGATCCATCAATGAAAATCTTCCATGATCATTGAGTAAGGTGCATGATGTATTCATCCATAAATTCTATGTGCAAAAGTTGACTGTCTTCAAGTGGAGCATCAACAAGTTGATCTGCAATAACCTATCCTTTGATGACTTTGCGTTCTACATATTCAATATCAAATTTTGTAAGAACCATGACCCATTTATCCAATCTTCCTGTAAGTGTTGCTTTGCTGAGAAGATATTTGAGCGGATCAATCTTAGCCACTAGCTTAATAGAGTGTGCTAACTTGTAGTGTCTCAATTTTTGTGATGCAAAGACTAATGCCAAACAAGCTTTTTCTACGATAGTATAGTTCATCTCATAGGACACCAAAGTCCTGCTGATATAATATATAACTCTTTCCTTTTTATTTTCATCTTGTTGTGCCAGAAGTGCCCCCAGTGATGTATCGGTAGCTGATATGTATAGAATCAATGGTTTACGTTGAATTGGTGGCATTAATATGAGTGGATTAGAAAGATAGTCTTTGGTCTGTTTTAGATGTTGTTCACAATCTTCATCCTGGGTGTATTGTACTCCTTTCCTTAATACTTTTGTGAAGGGTTGAGCTTTGTCTGCTAGCTGGGATATAGAGTGTCTTATTGATTGGAGAAGTCCTTGTAAAATTCTCATTTGACTAATATTCTTGGGCAAAGGCATTTCCATTATGGCTTGGACCTTTTCAGGATCAACCTCAATTCCTTTCTTTGAAATTATGTAACCAAGCAAATTCCTCGATGTTACTCTGAATGCACACTTTTTATGATTTAGTCGGAGCTTGAATATTTCCATTCTATCCAATATGAGGCCTAGTTCTTGGATATGTGTGGATCTCTTCATGGTTTTTACTAGGGTGTCATTAACATAATCTTCCATGTTTTTGTGCATCATATCGTGGAAGATGGTGGTTACTGCTCTTTGGTAAGTTGCTCTTGCATTCTTTAGTCCAAATGGCATGACGTTCCAATAGAAGGTTCCTCATGCACATGTGAAGGGTGTCTTTTCTTGATCCTCAGGAGCTATCTTGATCTGATTATAACTAGAGAATCCATCCATTAATGAGTACATCTCATATCCAGCAGTCATATCCACTATCATACCAATGTTGGGAAATGGAAAATCATCTTTCAGACATCCTTTGTTAAGATCCCTGAAGTCTGTGCAAACCCTAATAGATTTGTCTGCCTTTGATATAGGTACTATGTTTGATATCCATTATGTATAGTCTATAGCTCTGATAAATCCATCTTTTAGCAATTTTTCTAGCTCATCTTTGACTAACAGTGCCACAAGAGGATGCATCTTACAGAGTTTTTGCTTGATTGGTTTAACTCCTGATGTAATAGAAAGATGATGCATGATGAGATCCGGATCTAGTCCTGGCATATCGGAGTATGTCCATGCAAAGTTGATCTTGTTTTCTGAAAATAGGTTGCTGAAATATTTTAACTCTTCTGCTGATAGTGATTGAGCTAAATGAATGATATGTGGCGTCTCTTGACTTCCAATATTTATTGGTTGAGTTGGTTCAATCAATATTGAAGACCTTTCTTGGAAGTGACTTGGCAGCATATCAAGTATCACACCCTCAAGTGCCTCTGAAAGGTTTTCACCCTTAGGTACGTCCTTTATTTTTACTTTTCTTTGTTTTGACACCGCCACAGTGTGGTTTTCGTCATCAAAACTTTTATTTTTCTTTTTTTGATTTTTGCGACTGAGATACTTGATGTTTGTCTCAGTCATGTTCTCACTTTTCTCACTGGTGGAAGAGTTCATTGGTTCAACTGCATTAAGATAGAAAGCTTATGTGTAGTCATTGGCAAAGGTAGGTATATTCAAAGGTTGGTTGTAAAGAGTGCAGTCAATCAGTTCAAGATGTATCAAGGATAAAGTTTGAACAGGTTCAAGGGAGTTCATGGTATTATCATCATAACTTCGGACCGATAAGTCGAGTTCCAAAAAACTACCTTGTGTAGGTGTCTCGAGACCAGGAAGAGTTACAACACAATTAGCAAAGTGCATGTTAATATTTAGTGGACCTAACCCAACTGACCTACTCCTAGCATCGTCCCCTACTTCAGACTGGACTACATATCATGGTGTGATAGTAATAGGGTCAACAAACAACATCTCAACATTCATGATAGAGTAGTCATAATAGGATATCAAATAGTTGTTGTCATAAATAGCGCTTCTGTCAAAGTTATCAGTCATAAGATGAAGTTTTTGACTCTTCTTTAAGTGATTTAGTAAAAGTATGTATAGTATCAATACCTACATCCTTGATGCTACAAGTTCCTTTGTGATTTTGTTCATTGATCACTTGTATTTGACATACCTGTTGACATAACCTTGATGGTTTTGTTAGTCCCTGTCGTCTTTTCCATTCAGCTTCCTCTGGACTGATGACTGGTCCTGCTTCTGTAGCTTCTAATTCTTCTTTTGTGTTTCCATACCTGATTTGTCCTATCTCATTACAGGGGGAATTTTCTTGTGCTCTTCCCTCTTTTAGCTGTTGTTCATAGTCTTCTTGTCTTTGTAGTCTGATTTTCTCTATTTCTTTTTACAACTTTAAGCGGATTTCCTCTTGTGCTTCATCTATGATATCACTAGATTCTTCGGGAGTTTCTATAGTAGGTGTATCTGAGAGATGATCTGGACCCCATTCATACTCATTCGAGTCAGTTTCTGAATCATCTACTTGCTCTCTACCAGTGTATGTAACCAAAATATTTAGTGGTGAAAACAATTCTTTAATTCTTTCTACCTATTCTCTCATATCCTTTGGGACTTCTAGTCCTTATAGTGTTATTGCTGATACAATTGGAACTTGCATACCAACTGCTTCTTCTCTCTCGATTGCCAATTCTTCTTGTTCATTTTCATACTTTTCCTGAGTTTGTTGAGTATTGATTTCCTATGATGTTGAAGAAAGTATCTTTTTCCTCCACTTAGGTTGATGATGAGAAGTATGTTTCTGATCTGATGGCTTTCTTGGATTGTACCTGAGTCTAGCTTTATCATTTGCAGACTTAGTTTGTAGCTGAATAGGTTCAAAAATACCTTCTTGACGCTTGCCCAGAGGACCAATACCTGAATATCCCATGCGTTGAATCATCTTATAGCCTGGACCATATTATGTCGAGGAAATTTCACAATGTCATATTTCTTTGTTTGTACTATCTTCTTTGAAAAGCCATTTGAGAACAGAATCCTCTTCTATTTCATCTGCAAGAGAAGTAGAGGACTGTATAAAGAGACCATCATAAATGACTTTTGGAGTTGAAGTTTGTGGCTTCATAAGCTCTGATGGTTTTCCCGACTGTCTTAGCAATGGAGGAAGAGACATTAGTGAAAGTACACGTTCTATTTTGTATCCATCCATGCCAGTATTTGTGATTTTCAATTTCTTTTCTAAATCTTTCAGTAAAGTTTCTGAACTTTCAGCTGTAGATGTTGTTCTATTATGAGGAACAAAAGCATCAACACTCTGAGTTAATGCATTACAGGTATAGCTTGTATCAACAGGAATGCTGACTTCAACTCCATTATAAGGAAATTTCAAGCATTGATGATATGTAGATGGCACCTCCTTCATTTTGTGAATCCATGGCCTGCCCAGTAAGATGTTGTACGAAAGAGGAAGGTCGGGCACCTGAAAGATAACATCTCTTTCCATAGGTCCTACCCTAATTGGTAATAGTAACAGACCTTTAGAGGTTCTTTCTTCTTCATCATAAGCTTTGATCGTTATTTTCTTTGTTGGATCAATGACATTTTCAAAAAATCCTAGTTGTGTCAGTAGATTGTAGGTACAAATATTCAATGCAACGCCTCCATCTATCAAAACACGTTTAACTCGGTGTTTATGGATCATAGCTTTGATGTGTAATGGCTGGTTATGTGGGTGACTCAGTGAGTTATCATCTTCTTCAGATAAAGTGAGGTAATGGGGCGAAGTCAGGTGACCCACCATAGATTGAAACCGATCTACTTCTAAATATTTAGGGACATTAGTAGTGAGTAAAGATCTGTCCAGGATCTCTCTATGAGCAAAAGAGATCTTAAGTAGTTCAAAAAGGGATATTTGAGTGTTAGTTCTTGTCAATTGTTCGATGATGCTATAACCAAGACAAGATGATTAGCCAGCTATTTAGATTTAGTCGTGATTGTATCTGTTTGTTTGTTTAAAGAAGTTGGTAGGTTTGATGTTGTTTGAGCAGAAGTTGAGGAACTAGCTCCTTGGAGAGTAACCTTCTTTTGAGCAAGGGTCACAACATTTGCAATTTGTGCTTGATTTTGTTTATCTTTGATTATGATCAAATTGCAATATTCAGGTTGGGAAGATTCAATCATGTTGATCACATTGTCATTGTTAATGTAGTTGTAATTGACTTTGGCACCTCCCTTGGATTTTAAGGAATCACCTTGTTCATAAGCGGGTAAGGGATCTTTAAAAGCCTTGTGATCAACATTAGTTGTGTGATTTCCAACAACAATTTTTCCAGCGTCGATGAGGTCTTGAATATCATGTTTGAACTTCATGCAGTTGTCTGTTGTATGACCCTTGTTTCGATGGTATTCACAGTATTCGTTTTCTCTCCACCATTTATGTTTAATTCTGGATCATATGGTCTAGAATTGTCTGGCAATGTTATCAGATCATTTTCCAATAAAGTTTAAAAAGTTGATTCATATGATTTGTCTAGAGGAGTAAAATCACGTTTAGGCTTAGAAAGCCAAGGTTTCTCTTTAAACCATTCTTTTGATTTTTTTGGAGGATTTTGTGCTGCAGTTTCAGCCACTTTGAGTGCTTGTGTGCCGCTAGCTAGGTTAAATATTGTGGATTTTGTTTTTGCTTTAACAGTGTCTACCACTCCGTCATTAACAACGTTTCTGTTGTTATCTTTATCGTATTTCCAGTAATTGTTCTTTTCTTTAAAACTAGAACCTTGAGATGTTTCTTTCCAAAGTGATATATCTCCTTTCTTTATAAGCACATCTTCCATTTTGAGGGCGTTATCTACCATTTTGTTGAATGAAGGATACACTTGCATTTGGATACTATATTTCAATTCAGGGATCATGTTATTGACGAAGATATCCATTTTTTTAGAATTTGGAATAGGCTGCGAATATCTAGAAAACATTTTTCTCCAATGTTGAAGAAAAGTGAGAAAAGGTTCTCCTGTTTTCTGTTTAGTGTTGCAAAGCTCAATCATAGTGACTGGATGACGAATGTTATAGGAGTATTATTGTAGAAACAATTGGATTAATTCCTCAAAAGTTTTGATTCTCATAGGTAGGCTTGAAAACCATTCCATAGCTTGTCTTCCTAAACTTCTCGGGAAAAGGCACATAAGGTATGTTTGTTCGTGCATGAATTCCATACATAAAGCACCAAATTTTTTGACATGGTCTTGAGGATCTACATTCCCATCATATTTGTCAAACTTGGGAATCTCCACTCTTGAAGGGAATGGAGGCATGTAAAGGTTTTTTTCAAATGGAAATAGCCATAATGTGTCTAGAGAATATTGCTTTGATGTTTTATCCTTGTTTTTCAGTTCTGTGATTTATGTCTGTAACGCTTGCAATTATTTGTTTACCAACACTAAAGGTGTCTCCTCCTCTTTAGTGATGAGGGTTTCAATGTCATAATCAATAGGAAGTTTAGCGCCTTGCTTTGCTAGCTCTAGAAAATGCTCTTCCTTTTCTCTAGACAAGATGATCTTCATCATTTTTTGGAAATGTTTATCATTTAGACATTTATTTATAACAGGTTTTGTAGGTTCAGAGACTACAGATTCATCTGATGAGGAATCACTGTCAGTAGCTTGGTTGTTGAGGTTGTCATAAGTATCACATTTAGTAGCTTGTCTTTCTTGCCATTCTTGCCTTTCTCCAGACATGGCGGGAGATAAGGGTTGATAAAAAATTGGTATTTGTGACGATGGAGGTTTATTTGGGACGAGTTCTTCTACAAAGAATGGATTGTTGTTTGATGAAAAGGATACTCCTTTACCTTTGTTAGCTTTCTTGTGAGAACTTCTGGTTTGAGTAGGCATTTATGATTGATATGACCAAGAGCTGGATGTGATGCGGATCAAATTGAAGCTAGTTGTTCGTTTAACCTAGTAATTAAGAGAAGTAACTAAGATTTGGTTTGGTTTCAAGAACGATCTATCCTATGTAAGACGTTATCTAAGTTAACTTAGGTTTGATAAGATGTTGATTGAACTAGCTGGAAGATGATCGACAAAATCGTGCAATGTAATGGCAAGGGTACATTATCGAGATCGTTTTATGCTCAGAATTATGATAACTAGTTTTATGCTCATTGTAGATTGATTTGGGCAATTTTGATTGATAGGATCAGGAATTCGTACGACAAATTTTGCAGACCCAGACGACAGTTTAGCAATTTATAGATGATAAAGATAGCTTTTTCGTACGAGTTACTGCCTAATTTCGTATGATAGTTGGGCAGATTCTAGACGATAATCTATTGACTATGATGTATATTCATACGACAAACTATAAAAGACTAGATGACAGTTTTTCAATTTCGTATGAGAGGTTTAACAGAGTCAGACAACAAACTTTTAAAATCAATGAAGACTCGTACGACAAGAGGTATGTAGCAAGACGAAAATTTAGCAGACTCGTAAGACAGAGGACTGGACAAAAATGAAATTCTGACAAGCAGAGTTTTTTTTAACGACTGACGAAGACCAGTTTTTAGACACGGATTGATGTTTCGATGACTGATAGAGACCAGTTTTGGACACAGACAAAGTTTATCACTAAGTTGTTGATTTGTTTTCTCCAATTTCAGTATTTCAGTTTTAGTTTCAGGGATGAAAACACGAAAAACATGCAAGATATATATAATAACTTCAATCACAACACGCTAACCCTACGGAAGTTGGCTTAGAGAAGAAAACCTTTTTCTTGCTAACTTTGATACACACCCAATAGCTAATCAGAATATGGTCGTTGAGTCTCACGCAATGGATTTTCAACGCCGTATTAGCCAACTCCAAACACTAATGGGGGCATGATATGCCAAGTGTCTTGGGAGAGTTACTATCTCTCTTGCACAAAGATTATCCCCCTTTCGGAGGTGAATCAGGTAGCTTCTATCTTATAGTTCTTAGTCAAGAATTTCGTTCGAAATTACCCCTTGAAGTAACACAAGCATGATTGAGGCCTATAGCCCAACAAGGTACCGAAACAAGTTGTAGTCACGTAAACGTGATTGAAACCACGAGGCCCTACAAAATGCCCAATATGAGAGATCTCAAAGAGAAAACTCAAATAATCCCATCCTCTGAGACTTTAATCACCAGAGGCCTATTTATTATAGTGAGTTGGAATTCTCAGGTCCAGCTGTACTCACTTGGGTCGTTCTCACAGGGTGATTACTTTTTCCCACTGTGACAGGCCCGCTAAAGGTATACAAATCTTAAAATTTAGAAAAAGCTTTGAGGGTCTAGATTTCTGATTGTCTCTAAAAGGCAAGAGCATACTCTCTTACCTCTCTGATTTTTCTGAAAACACAAAAGACAAATTTGTTCTTTAACCAGATAGCAATTTAAGTGCCTAAGAAAAATGAATTTAAAGAATACACGATGTTTGGTCGATTTTATTTAGGCATCCTAAAAAAACAACGCATCAGTAGTCATGTTGTTTTCGATTCTTTGACATGCGTATGTTTGATTGATAAATTATCTGTCAAGTGTTCTGCAATAAACTGGTTAGGCTGTAAAAATATCAAGCAAATAGAAGACAGACCAGGGTTAGCGTCAGCGTTAGCCAAATCTAAATTCAATTTACGAAAAAAATCTAAAAAAGTATATTGTTTTTGAAACAATAAAACATAATTCATATGACAGAGAATACCTTTTCGTACGAGTATTCTCACGGGCCTGAATGATGAAATACAGAGTTAAATTGTCAAAGTAGAAACTCGTACGAGTTCCTTTTCTGATCCGCACGATAAAACACAGGTCTTGATAGAATGTCGTAGGAAGAAGGACTTATACTCGTACAATATTTAGCAGAGGTTGTACAGACGAGACCTGAAAAATAAAAAAAAGTGATTTTGAGGCTGAAGGATTGAATTCCGAGCCCCACGGTGGGTGCCAAAAATGTGTGTGTGAAAAGTGGACCTGTATCTGTATCTATATCTGTATCTGTATACACAACACTTCAATTAAGTCATTAGATGCATGGTTAGTAAATCAATAATCCATAATGAACAATAAACCATTACAAAGCGACCTATAGCCTTCTAGTAGGTGCGAATTTAGTCTTGCTCTCAGATTTCATATGCAATACCAGTGACTAAACAACATCTAAATGAAGGATTTAATCTGTATGAGCATGAATTTGAGCTAAATGAATGCAAGATTAATCTAACATGATTTAAGCAATATTAAGCTAGATGATTTAATAAGGATGCAATAACTAATACGTAATATCTCAATGCACAAATTTCAATGAACCTAGAGCAAAAACAACATGATAACAATATATTCTTTTGGATCCATGATTAGGAGATGAGAGCGTGAATTTATAAAAAATTCAGAAAGAAACCAACGACTTAGATCAGATGATGATGAGTGGTCAAGATTTTCCAAGAGGAACCACAATCCGGGTGAATTGATGTGATTGGCTGCTTTTCTTAGTTTTAAAGGAAATTGAATTAAAATTAAGATAAAATCAGAAAAACTGATTTATTCTCTATTTCATTCAATTTTGATATTTAAATGTTTTAATTTCTTTCTCTAGGAGTATTTATCAATTTTTTATTTGATTTTCAAGATTGTCTCCATTTGATTTCTTTTCTCAAATTTTAATTCTTTTTTGCCAAATAATTCCTTTTTTGATGATTTAATGGCAAATTGATTTATATAATTAAATATACTAGGATATTTAATACAATAAATAGGATAATTGTTTAAAAATGAATTATTTGAAATGATCAATTAATTAAATATTTATTTAATTAATTCAAAGTGATTAATTTGCCATGTGTCATTGATGATTTAAGAAATTAATTGTGTGCTCAAGATTAATTTTAATTGCCTTTGGTTAGGACCTTGGTGACGTTGTCGAGATTAGGGGGCCTATGGTTTAGATGACTATTTTTAGGGTATTACAATCATGAGCAGAGGGCAGAACAACTGAAGAGGGTGGAAATGATGAAGAAAACGATGCTCCACTTAGACTTTACATAGCTTCAAAAAACAAACAAAAAAAGAAATGATTGCAATTTACATTATTTGATAATGACTGATTTTTATGTGTTAATGAATGTAATTATGTGCTAATGAATGTTCATGAATGATATGTGTTAATTAATATTGATGAATGTTGCGTGTTAATGAGTGTTAAAGAATGTTATGTGTTATTGAACGTTATGTGATAATGAATGAATGTTATATTTTATTAATGGATGAAACAATGAATGAATGTTAGATGTTAATGGGGAATTTAGAGTGATGTTAGGGGGGGAGGGGCCAAATGAGCTTCCACCTTCATGTGGTTGGCCTTGTTAAGTAGAGAATATTAAACTATTCTCAAAACCAAGCGAAGCTCAATAAGATAACACACTTTTCAATATTTCATTATGTTGCACAGTTAATCTTATTGAATAATGTATATTGAATCTTAATTGTAGGGTCCAACAGAGCCAACACGAACAACAACACCACAAGTAAGTGGTTTGTTTTTGAAATTTTTTTTTCATGATAATTTGGGAAGGTGCTTCAACAGTGTTATGTGTAATTGTGAAGGTGAGAAATTTATATTTTTTGTGTTCTGACATTTATTTTTTGTTCCAAGTGGATGACTTGGAAGAGGTTAGTGATTAATATCAAAATAGGGGTCTCTTTGATGAACTCATATCTGTGTTTGTGATGAGCAACAACACTAGAAGGAACTTACATATTTATATATTCAAGATGATGAATATGATAATGTTGCCACTACTATCATGAACCATTCTCTAGAGGTATGGGATCATATGCAATTCAAAGATGTTGTAGTTAAAGTGGCCAATGTTGAATTGTACTACAAAGTTGTACACTTTTATTTGTAAGAACACCCATATCTTATTAATGACCTCTTGAATGTCCTTGCCATTAGGGTAGACCACACACGAGTGGTTGACATCACGCATAAGGTATGACTCTCAAATCTTTTATTCTGTTACTATTTTTAGGATTACCGAGATGTCTTTCATTTGGGTATTAAGTTTTTCTAGATGTTCTCTTTAGTAACTATTTGGTTTGGAAAAAATTCATGAGTATATTTTGTTCTGTTGTATTTGTTATCCACGCTGGACATCTCCATCTTGTGAAGTCGTACATGGTTGCAATACAGAGCAACAATGTAGCTGTTGTTAATGAGGCTTTGAATGAAATTTATGTAGAAGAGGAAGTTTATGATAGGCTTCGAGAATCTATAGATATGCACGATAACTTTGATCAGAGAGGGCTTGCTCAAAGGGTGAGAAGAACTTCTCTATTGGTTCGTTCATTTAAGTTAAAGTGGGATGTAATTTAGCGTTTGAATAGTTTTCTAATGATCTTCAATTTCAATTAGGTTGAGAAATATGAACTTCTTGAATTCCGGTTAAAGGCTTTTCTATAGCGAATTTTCAAAAAACCAGAGACCCTTCGAGGAGGCAAATGATTCTTGAATTCTGTTTGGTTATATTTATTGCTTGCTGAAAATTATAAAATGCTTACTTATAAATGTTTATGAAGTTGTGCCTGTATAAATTTGTTAAGGAATTTAGATCAGAGATAGAGAATACAATAGTCTAGTAATATGTAGTGAGGATAGTGTGTGTGTGTGTGTGTGTGTGTGTGTGTGTGTGTGTGTGTGTGTGTATAACTCTAACTATTAATCTTCTATGATAATATCGACAACTTGCTGGTTTGTGAAACTGCCACAGTTGTTGGTTTTAGTTCACAGCAAGTGTCGATGCCTATAAATAAAAGGATGAAGAGTCATGTCCACGTAGGGGCATGACTTCTACATGGCTTATGCCACACGGGGACATGACCCTACGAGGATATGACCCTTCATTCAATGTTGTCATATATTACTTGCTTCAATTCGAATAAAGCTATATCATTAACACTCCCTCTTAGAAAAAGAGAATTGAATTTCATAATTAAGTTTAAAGGAACAACATTCTAGATATACACATTTATTTGACATGATCATTCACTTAGTAACACTTACTAGTGAAATACTTCATATCACAGAGAGATATGGATTATCTGATATCCAGCACTCTGGGACAACAACTACTTGAAGTCTTATCAGATTACAACCAATAAGACAATTTGAAACTTGCCAACCAACCTTTCAAACTGATGCTCAAACTAGAAATTAGTCTCAATCACAATAGCATAAGATAGCACATTGACACAATCTAATAAAATAGATTTATCACATGGAACTAGTCAATCAATTGAAAAGTATATACCATTCAGAATGAAGAACACTTGAAATTTATATTAAAAATAGATAATCAAACTGGTTGATTTCAATATGTATCATCCATCGACTTTGATATTTCCATAAAACAAACTGCATAAGTGTTGTATAAAATTGTCTTGATAAGATCATAAAAGTTGAGGTATCTCCCCCACTTGTTCTAAAAGATCCTCCATTTATAGATGAGGATTCAGTTTGAAAGTGAAAGGGCATACCCTTTCATTAAAACTAAAACTAACAAAAACTAACTAAAAACAGTCTTCACAATATGAACATATTATAAAAGCATACAAAAACATGACTCTGGGCTCCAACTTAGACATCAGGTCTGGTCTCCCAGCATCTTGCCGCAATTCTGGATATGCTCCAAGACTTATATGTGTTTGCATCGTGGATGATATCCTTGACAATGACTTCCAGCGTGACAAAGTTTTTCATTTGTTTCACGATCTCTTTCAATTCAATTCCATTAATTTGGGCAATATCAAGGGCGGCATTGAGAAGACTACGAAATTCTGAGATCCATACATATTTATCCTTTATCTCACCCTTCTGATCAATTAACTCTGGGAAACCATGTTGAATAGTTTCTTTGCATTCATCATATTCAAATTGTAATTCTTCATCAAATTTATTGTGTTTAGCCAGCAACCTCTTTATTTTTTCAATTCTTTTGTTTCCGCTTTGGCCATTATTTTATCATGCAACCTTGCTCCCAATCTGTTTGAAATTCTATTGTGTGAAACTACATTGTCCATGTTCTTCTGAAATACTATCCAGAATTCTTTCAAAAAGCCTTGTAAAACCTCAAATCTTTTAGTTAGTAATACACCAACAATATTTTCCCTCACACTTTGCATCTGTTTTAATATCTTTTTATTTTCTTGTTGCAACTCCTCGCATTTTTTCTTCCATTGAGAGCTATCATGAGTAAGAACCATTGGCACCTATTGCCCACTTCTCCTTAGCATTTCTTCATACAATGCCTTGTACTCGTTCCTCTCCCTCGCTACTCTGACCATCTGTGCTTTATTGAATTTTGAAATATCCACTCTGATATCAGCATAAACAATTGGATCAATTTCATCAACTTTTAGTTTCATCATATGGCCAAAGGCCTTGTCAACATCAATGATCTTTGGTCTCTTGTGGAGGGTACAGAGCCCATAACCTCAAAGATTTCTCATCCTGATCAAATCTTGAACCAATAAATACATCATTTACACCTTGTATATCCAACTGGAATTGCTTGTTTTCTGAATGCAATAAACTGTCAAAGATAAAAGAAGCACTGAGGTCCCATCCGGGAAACAAAATCACCCCAGCCTCTGTAAGTAGTTGCCTCCCCTTTTGAGGGGTAATTGTGGTTATCTCTGCATCAATTTCCTCTTTTAATTTCTTTAACAATTCAGCCTCAGTATCGGGCGTTATGTTGGGAATAGAGTCCCTCAATTTCTTCCCTTTAAAATTGTACAAGAATGATTTAAATTCTTTGGAATGTATAAAAATATTCATCAGCAACAAAAGCAGAAAACTCCTCTAACTGAGAGTCAGCATGAACTTCTAATGTTGTCTCTATTTGGCCCTGCATGTCGGGCTCTTCTTCCTTCTCTGGCACTTGCCATCTAGGGACAACTGCATTTTCATCAGATTCACTTTCTGCCTCCTCCTCCTCGGTTTCAATTTCGTGGAGTCTCCATCTCTTTTCTGCCAGTTCATTATTCAGTTGATCAATTACCTCTTTGGCCTCTGCATCCGCCATGTTCCTGAAGATATCTTCAGCCTCAATACTAACATGCAGATAACCTCCCAATTTCCGCCTCTTCTTGCAAGAGTGAATGTATCATTCAGGATCATAGTATTTCCTGGCATAATGCTCAAACAAATTGTATTCTTCTATCAACTTCTTATCAATTATTTCATAAGCTTTGGTTGACACTATGGTGAAATCACCAAAACTCAGTGTCCCACGCAGGAAGGCTTGCTTATGCATATCTGCAAAATGTTTAGCATTGGACACAATCAATTGCCTCACAATCTCTAAATAATCTATTCTGTCTGGTACTAGTTTTGGCAGCATGTACGGGCTCCCCTCAAATCCATATACTCTAAAACATGTAAAATCCTTATTCACAAACTAATCTCCCCAGTTATGATTAACAATGTGTCTTTCATCATAATCCCTAGGTCTTAGGAACCTCTTGATCTCATCAGAGATAGACCCTTCACATGAAATCACATACATTCGATACAATGGCATCACAATAAGTTCTTCAAACTTAATATAGTTGGACCTCATATATCAAGAATCCCAAAGAGATGTCCATAATTGGATGGGCTGCTCCTCACCTTCTTTGTTCTTGGTATTTAATTTTAGGCCCTCAGGCCAAAAACCCTTTACATATCCATAAAATAACACTAGATGCATCAATAGTGAATAAAATTTGAAATTGGGATGAGTATCATCCCAAAGGTTTAAAAAACCTTCGTGCAACCTCTCCACCAAATATGTTGCATAGTCAAAAGGCCTAGGTTCATATGTTTGTATATTAGAGGCTAACACCAGTGGCCCAGTGCTTGCTAGATCAGACACCTCCACCCCTCCTACTTTCCCACACGACATATATGTGTACTGCAAGTAGTGTCTGAACAAATCAATGTTGAATGGTGGCCCATCTTCCTCTGTTAATTTTTCTGCCTGCCTCTTGTGAATGGCAAATTTCCAGCTGGTATATGTAGTGTTCATTCTGAGGTATTCTTCCTCCAACTCCCCAAAGGACAAGGGCTTATCAGGACTAGGGTCTAAATTGAAAACCTCATTTATGGTACCCATAGAAAATCTAATAAATGCTTCCCCATTTGGGAGTTGAATGCACCTCTTCACCGAATTATAATTCCTCACCAAAATCTCTAGCAATCTTATGTTTACAAAAACATTGGGGATTGTTAGCTTACCTAAATTTGTCATCCAAGGATTGCAGAGCGACATCTCCTTGCTCCTTCTTAAATAGTGCAACATAAACAGTTCATGTCCCCTTACCTTGGTCCAAACATCTCCGACCTCTCTGTAGTTGTCTTCTAATTGGTCTCTCCTCGACAGGTGCTGCTTCGACCTTCTGGATTTTGGGTCGGCTGCCTGCATTTGGTCTATCATGTCTTGGTTTAACCTCCTGACTAGAGGCACCTCTTCAATTTTTCCTTTCTTCACCTTAGAGTCGTGGCTCTTGGCTGCCCTCTTCTTTCATGTTGAACTCGAAACTTCCATTTCTCCCATTACAATCATCTGCCCTGTTTTTCAAAGGCGCAATGTGTTCTATCTGTGTATTCTTCTTTCACCAACACAGTATTTAGACAAGGCAATTTCTAGTTCAGTCGTATTCTTTTGCAATAATGAACTTCTCATAAAATTTGCCTCATGCGAACCATAGATGTATCTACTGCAATTATTCAATAAAAGATTTTTTAAAATTTCGGTTTTGAATTCTGACAACGGCTTGTCGACATATGTCTCCCCGATGAATATTTCCCTTTTGGCACTCTCTAAATAGCCCTTTATCTGCTTTGACATCTTACTTTCTCTTATCAGGATACCCTAAGTTGATGACTCATTTTCCTCCTCATCGGTATTTCTCAAACCGATATTCTCATCGGGCGTCGGGTGAGCTCATTTAGCGTTATCGTGATATGCATTGTTTCCCCGATGGGCTTCACCATCGGCATAGCTCTTCTTGATGCAACTGGCTTCATTGCCATGAGTCTTCTCGATAGTGTCTTCGCTTTGCTCAATCAGTCCGCTCCTTCATCGGATATAGGGGTAATTCGAAATGAAACATACCGATAAGCAAAGTCTTCCCAATAGAGTATGTTCCATCGGTATATGTTTCATCGATGATTTCTTCGGGCGTCGGGGTGGCTCAAAGTAACACATATCGATCGCTTTGGTTATACCGATGCAACCGACTTCATTACCATGAGTCTTCCTGATAGTATCTTTGCTCCACTCAATCAGTTCGCTCATTCATTAGGTATTGGGGTAATCTGAAATGAAACATACCGATATGCAAAGTCTTCCCGATAGAGTATGTCCCATCAGTATATGTTCCATCGATGATTTCTTCGACATCGAGGTGGCTCAAAGTAACACATACCGATCGCTTTGGTTATACCGATGCAACCGGCTTCATCAGCATGAGTCTTTCCGATAGTGTCTTCACTCCACTCAATCAGTCCACTCCTTCATCGGGTATCGGGGTAATCTGAAATGAAACATACCGATAAGAAAAGTCTTCCCAATAGAGTATATTCCATCGGTATATGTTTCACCGATGATTTCTTCGGGCGTCGGGGTGGCTCAAAGTAACACATACTGATCGCTTTGGTTATACCGATGGACTCTTTTTTTTTGCCACTCTTATCGGTATAAGTCTTACTGAAACCCTCATCGGCTATCGACAAGACAATTCTCCACTGCTTCCGCTAGTGTATACTATGCCGATGGGTCATATCGGTATAGTTTTTGCCGATGCATCAATTCTCCTCAACTTTGCTCCTTGATCGGTATAACTTCTGTCAATGAGTACAACTCTGGCTTGCTACGCTCTCTCATCAATATATGATATCCCAATGCAAAATTGGTCTTTGTTAGTTTAAGTGCCCTCATCAGTATAACTTATACCGATAATGTGAAATTTCAATCATTTTCAACTCCTCCTTTAAGATACAAAAATTGATAATGGATTTAATACAATCTGAACAAAAACTCTGTTCTGCATGGGAGCTTTACCCTTTCTAACAATTACTTGTGCACTTTGATCAATCCCAAGAACCTGTTTGCCAGGCTTCCTCACCTCAAAAGGAAACCCAAAGTGCTTCATCTTGTCTCAATGCCACCCTCAATATGCCCACCTGATGGTTGAATCTGTGGAGAGAAGTCACAAATGGATGGAGATTGTCACTACAAGATTGCACCTACACATAAAACCCACCAGTAACTATTCTTATGGAAAAGTGCTCAATATGTAAAAGGAAATTATTGAAAAATAATTAATTTGAAAAATTATGTGCTAACATGTTGCACTGTCTAAAAAGGATAATCTTTACAAGGATGCAATGGAAACTAGTTCTCAATCGGGTGTTTGTGAACTTGCAGAGGAATTGCTGGTGTATTTTGTGGAATGGGTATATAATTGGTAAAACATATAGTTGGTTGTTCTCTCTCACGGGCTAAAGTATATTTTGAATTTTCATTTTGGATTGGGGCATTGAAATGGGGCTTACTTTTGCATTAGGAACTGCAGGGCAAGAAACAATGCTTTGCTTCATGCTTGTTCATATGCTATGACTTGATCAGACCAGATGTGGCTTTGGAACTTGCCTGGATGAATAATATGATTGACTTTTTGTTTCCATACCTACTTGAGGTTCTTGATATACTCTGATGATTATGTGAATATTTTAAGTTTCTCTTTAATAAACATTTTAAATCTTCTGCAGAATTAAATAGCTAATATTCAAAAAAATTATTTTTCAAAGTTCATTCGAGAATACATGACAAAAGTTGATGAGCTTGTTAAGGACAAGTTAGAGGTTGTCCAAGAATATAAATCCAAGGAGAAAGAAGAGAAAGATCTTGTTGCTTAACAGGTATGCATTTTGCTTAATTGAGCCTCAAGGAGCACTTGTTCTACTCTATTGACGGTTTTTAAAAATTCAAATAAACATGTGCCTATTTTGTTTAAAGAATATGTATGCTCAGCTTCCGCCCCTTGCTTTGCCAACACCTCCAATAGCATTTTTAAGAGCATAATTAAGGAAATTATAGAAATATAGCATTTTTAAGAGCATAGTTAATTTGAAAAATACCATTTTAAGAGCATAATTAAGGAAATTATAGAAAAATAACAATTTTAAGAGCATAATTAAGAAAATTATAGAAAAATTATGTGCTAACATATTGCACTGTCTAAAAAGAATAATCTTTACAAGGATGCAATGGAAACTAGTTCTCAATCGGGTGATCATGAACTTGCAGAGGAATTGTTGGTGTATTTTGTGGAACAGGTATACAATTGGTAAAACATATAGTTGGTTGTTCTCTCTCATAGGCTATAGTATATTTTGGATTGGGGCATTGAAATGGGGCTTACTTTTGCATTTGGAACTGCAGGGCAAGAAAGAATGCTTTGCTTCATGCTTGTTCATATGCTATGACTTGATCAGACCAAATGTGGCTTTGGAACTTGCTTGGATGAATAATATTATTGACTTTATGTTTCCATACCTACTTCAGGTTCTTGATACTCTGATGATTCTGTGAATATTTTAAGTTTCTCTTTAATAAACATTTTAAATCTTCTGCAGAATTAAATAGCTAATATTCAAAAAAATTATTTTTCAAAGTTCATTTGAGAATACATGACAAAAGTTGATGAGCTTGTTAAAGACAAGTTAGAGGTTGTTCAAGAAGAGAAATCCAAGGAGAAAGAAGAGAAAGATCTTGTTGCTCAACATGTATGCATTTTGCTTAATTGAGCCTCAAGGAGCACTTGTTCTACTCTACTGATGGTTTTAAAAAATTCAAATAAACATATGCCTATTTTGTTTACAGAATATGTATGCTCAGCTTCTTCCCCTTGCTTTGCCAGCACCTCCAATAACATTTTTAAGAGCATAATTAAGGAAATTATAGAAAAATAGCATTTTTAAGAGCATAATTAAGGAAATTATAAAAAAATAGCATTTAAAGAGCATAATTAAGGAAATTATTAAAAAGTAGCATTTTTAAGAGCATAATTAAGGAAAAGAAAAATAGCATTTGTAAGGAAATTATAGAAAAATTATGTACTAACATGTTGCACTGTCTAAAAAGGACAATCTTTACAAGGATGCAATGGAAACTAGTTCTCAATCAGGTGATCGTGAACTTGCAGAGGAATTGCTGGTGTATTTTGTGGAACAAGTATACCGTTGGTAAAACATATAGTTGGTTGTTCTCTCTCTCACGCTAAAGTATATTTTGAATTTTCATTTTGGATTGGGGCATTGAAATGGGGCTTACTTTTGCATTTGGAACTACAGGGCAAGAAAGAATGCTTTGCTTCATGCTTGTTCATATGGTATGACTTGATCAGACCAGATGTGGCTTTGGAACTTATCTAGATGAATAATATGATTGACTTTGTGTTTCCATACCTACTTCAGGTTCTTGATATACTCTGATGATTCTGTGAATATTTTAAGTTTCTCTTTAAAAAACATTTTAAATCTTTTGCATAAATAAATATGTGCCTATTTTGTTTATGAAATATGTATGCTCAACTTCTTCCCCTTGCTTTGCCAGCACCTCCAATGCCTAGCATGGGAGTGGCATGGGAGGTTGCTTTCAGCCAAGTATGAGTGGAATGGGAATGCCTCCCATGCTAGCTTATGGTATGCCACCTATGGCTGGCTATTGATGGGATTGAAGAACTTAATGTGGGACACAATTTTTCAATCATACATGGTTTTTTGAGGCTGGTCTTTGAGTGGAAAGATTAGATTGTCAAATTGTTTTTATTGTCATTTGGTTGGTTGATACAGAATAATGAATCTTTAGTATTATCGTATTGGTTAGTCAATTCAAATATTTCCATCCACCAAGCATCTGATGCCTGAACCGTCGCATGCTTAGATTGCCAAATTGTTTTTATTGTCATTTGGTTGGTTGATACAGAATAATGAATCTTTAGTATTATCGTATTGGTCAATAAGTGCAAATCTTTCCATCCACCAAGCATCTGACGAGGATGTTGTATGTCCGACAGCATCCTCGTCGGATAACCAATGAGGGGGGCGTTAGAATTCCGATGCCCACCCAATTTATTTAGATGCCTGAACCGTCGCACATACAACATCCTCGTCAGTGTGGATGCCCTGGTTGTTGTTGGACGTCGTTGGAAGTCTAACAGACCCCCACAAAACATCCGATGAGGATGTTGTATATCCGACAACATTCTCGCCAGATGGGGGATCATGTTCACCGTTGGAACATTACCTAGAAGCCGTTGGAATTCCGACGACTTATCGAGTTTTACTGACGGCTAAGCGCAATCATGGTCGTCGTTGGAAGAGTCTTCGATGAAGTCGGAATTCTGACAATCTTGAGCACCGTCAGAATGTTCGACTACAAGTTTTCGAGGACATTGCTCGTTGGCAGTCCGATGAATTGTAGTCCGAATTCCAACGGAATTGAGCCCCAAATGTACTAGTGTTTGGTCATGTAACCTTTTATTTGGGTGGAATTCCTCTACCTCCTCTGAGCTTCAATCCTTTGTGGTTGTTGCCTTATGTTTTGCGGTATTAGTGCCTTGTCTAGTAACTATTGATGCTTTGCTTTTCTTCTTTGATTTACGTTTGATGTGGTACTCTTCTTCTATGTTGCTTTCTTCTATAGCATAATCCTCAACTTTTCCTGCTTTGCAGCACCTTCTTATTTCTTCCATTAGGACTATAGGTACCTTCCGAAGGAGTCTTACTTCCGTATTTATGTTTTGTACTATTAGACTACGGTGTTACATTTTTATAGTATCATTGTGCCTTGTCACAGTTCAAGACATCATGATCTTCCCTACCACATAATCTACACTATTTCTTTTTCTACCCACAACACTCAGTTGTGAAATGCCCTAGCTTACCACAATTGAAGCAAGTAGCATATGTTCTTCTTCTTCTTCTTCTTCCTCAGCCTTGGCCTCTTCCTCCCCTAAACTAGCCTTTGTCACTGTATAGCTCTAATTCTTGAGAATTTCGTATGGAGTTTGCATTTCTTTGATTCTACCATTGCAGTACTTTGTACCCATGGTCTTGAGCATATAGGGGTCTTTCCACCAGCCCTTTATCGTATGCCATATTTCTGTCATATCTATTGTCTTCTTTTATCCGAAACATCTGAGATGGACAGTCTTTTGTTTCATGGTCATCCCATTCTCCGCAAGTTCCATAACGAGTTTCCCGATTTCTTAATCGTTCTAAGGTCTACCCTTAGGACATCAACCCTCTTTTCCCCAATCTCCTTTGGACATTTATTCCATTTGTGTCCTTCCCTACCACAGTACGTACACCATATACTCGGCCTCTATGATCCCAATTCTTACTTCATAAGATCTTGTCTTAGATGCGATTGTTGGATTTCAAGTTCTAGTCGTTCTACTCTCTTATTTTCCCTCGCCTCCATTTTGTGCCATGATTGGTTCTCAATGCGGTAGGCCAACGTCACCAACTCTGAGTATGTCCTGAAGTCTATGTCATCCAAAGCCATTCTCACCTCTGGTTATACTGTGGAGATAAACCATTCCATCTTTTTTCTATTATTTAGAGGCTCTTCTAGTTTCTATATTACTTCTCTGAACTGTTTATCAAATTTTGTGATGGATTCATCCTCACATCGGGTCTGATGGATTCATCCTCACATCGGGTCAATTCTCTTAACTTGCTTACCCTTTTAGTGGGGAGTTTGGAGGAGTCGAAGTTTTTCAAAAATGCATTCTTCACCTTATCCCACTCTTTCTCATTTAAAGGACATGCTTTGCAGTACCACTTAAGAGGTTCACCTCTTAGGGAACCAATATAATCATACAATTTGGTATTATCTCGTGTTTATTCTTACTTTGCCAAAGTGATTCCATCAAGAAAATGTGTTTTGTTATGTCATTTGTATCTTTCTAAAAAAAGGGCATCTTTCTCATGTTTCTCATCTCCTCTTGATTTGAGGTTTCTTTGGTATTTGAAGTAATTAAAGTATTTGAGGTATTTTATGTAATTGAGGTATTACTTCCTTGATTTCTCCAATCAACAATATAGGTTGTCTACAAATTCAGTTTAGTTGTTTCTTTTTTCGATTCTTCTTCACTTATTGAACTTATTCTTGATATAGATGACTTTAGGGGCAACTCTTTCTCTAGGGTGATGTTTATTCACCTGTACCATTTCATCTCTAAAGGTAACTTCTCACTATCAAATAATATTGGTTCATACTTAACTACCATTTTCTTGGGAGTAAGGTAATTTCCCACTGCATCTTTGTTCAGCTCCCTTGCGACATCTTTGCCTTTTGACTGCTCCATCATTTTCTTGTTGCACCCACATCGGTGTGCTTAGCAACAACCTCCTTGGTGCGAGTATCTCTCTTCTTCAAAATTATTTATATTAATTCTTTGGTTTCTCTTACACCTTTGTTATCTCCTTTTTCCATGTAATTTTGCTTTGAAATTCCATTAGTCTTCATATAGCCCATAGTTTAAAAATTTGAATAGTTGCATCTTTTAGGGATCCCTTGAGATCCCTCCTCCCTTTCCATTTGTCATCCCCTTGAATGGTTTGCCATATATGATCTTTGTCTGGGAGAGGATGTTGATTGTCGTGAAGACAAGTATTGAGAGGCTTGTAGTTCACAACTAACCATTTTTCCTCAAGCTCATTCCCATGTTCATCATACTTGGTAACATACATAGCATGACAGGAAAATGGTGAAGAGGGTGAAATCAATCCTTGGGCTAAAAGATCTTCAATTTCCTTCTTACAAACCTTTGTTTCAACAAGACTCATTAGAAAATAGTTAGCCTTTGCCTTGGGTAACATTTCCTTTCCATCAACACCTTTCTTAAGTGGTAATCTGCATTCCAAATTTCGTGAATGTTTTCGCAGATCCTTAGTCATGACTGTGTTTTCAAATTTTTCTTTTATGCTTGAATATGAATATATTCACTTGGTTATGTACTGTCATTGGTAAAGAAATAGACAAATGTCATCTTTTCTTTTTTTGTTGTGATCCAAATATCAATAATCTTTGTTGTTGTGATTCAGTTGCATTGGCTGGAGAAAATCTTCCTAGTCTCCCTGTTGCATCTAAGTGACTGCAAAAACTTTGTCACCCTATTTCACAAATTTGTTTATCTTGATCTGAATCTTGAATATGTATGGGTATATAGCTCCTTGTATTGTCTCTCACAACTCCTGATTTATCATTGTAAGTCCTAATTGTGTAAGTCCCGCTTTGTTGGCTGATGTAAGGCATTTTTAAAGGACAAATTTAGGCAGTAAGACTTGCGAATTAAGTGAGGATTTGAGCGAAAGTTTGAGCGTACCGGTAATATGGAGCTTTCAACCAGTAATCAAGATCAAATAGAGGCACGAAATATTGAGGTAAGTTTTACACACTTCTTTGCACAATCTGAACAAGACTTTTCATTGCAAAGTTCTTCTTCCAATGCATTAGATGATAATGATAGATTTGTTGATAAAGAGTTTAAAGTCCCTAAGATAAAAGCTGCAGAGATATATAGAGATATCCCTAAGGGTCTTAAATAGTATTTTTCTTACAAGTCCGTTAGTCATTGTAAGGTAGTTGAGTTAAAACATGTGGTAACTAATGGATCTGAGGGAAATCTAAAGTTATTCACTAAAATAGAAATTGGTGAACTCCAGCATCAAGCCAGAGCTGATCCCTGAAATTATCAGTATATGCATTTGTCATATGTTAGAATAGGGATCGTAGGTCATTACAGGAAAGGATTTGGTGCAGGAGCACCCTTCAAAGGGCTCCCACCATTTGGTTTTGATTGTGTTCTTGCTTCTTTAAGAAGCCATTGTATATAAAATAAGGGCCATGTGCTCATTGGTCTTAGTTTAGGTCCTAGTTGAGGTCCTAGGGTCATAAAGTCAAAGATGAGTTTTTCTTGAAAATAGAGGGTATGTGTGCCTTTGAGGTGTTTAGGGGTCCTTCTTAGCATAGTGGTGTCCTTAGGTTAGCCCAATATGGGTCTAGGAGTCAAGAAAAGCAACATTGAGAAAGTTGCTCAAAAGTTGTAAAAGTTGCATGACAACTTTTCAAAGTTGTCAAGCAACTTTTCCACCTAGAGGTCAAAATCTTTAGGTTAGCGTGGACAACCCTAATGTGGGCACACGGACTGAGGAGAGGGTAGTATAAGTAGTTTCAAACCCTAAGATAATGGGTTGGATGTCAGATGTTGTGCGGCCCAAGCAAAGTGACTTGACTGTGACTGCAATTTTGTTGCCAGTCGGCACAAATGGAGTAAAGGAAGATTGTTAATGGATTGATTTTTGTGCAAAACTATGTGGAGTGTCTTGTATGGTGTATTCACTTTCATTTTGAGCATTTAGATTAGGTTTTGGTTTGTAAGTGAGGTGTGTTTGTAAATATTTTGTAAATTGCCTTCTCTTTGTCCAGTTTTGGACTGGTTTGTGTCAATGGGCTCATAACTCCATTCCCCATTGTGGAATCACCATGAAACCATGGGGAATGAGAGTATAGACCCTGTACTATAATTCAATGCAATCAGGGCCCTTGAAAATGCAAGGAGGCCATTTAAAGACCCACTCCTAGGTGAGACTGGACAGTGCCTGGCTAGGAAGGGTTAAGTTGCAGAGGTCTTGGAGAGCAAGGAAGATCAGAGGAGGAGGAACCCTTTGGAGGAGTTGTAGAGGGATGAGTAGAGCACCATTGGTGTGAAGGAGGAGCTTCCACCAATCCAAACAAGGTGGCAAGAGCATCAAACCTACACTGTGACCCTAACAGGCCTAAAAACCCTCTTAAAAAACCCTTAAAAACCTTAAAATCCACCTAGGGCAGTGTACGAACACTTGGAGGCCTAAAACTTGAAAAATTCTTGAGTCCTTGCCAAATGAATAGCAGGTCTTTTAGGAGGTTTCACAAGAAAATGCATCGTTTGTAAGAGGGAGCCCTAAAGGACCGAGTAGGAGGCTTAATTGGTCACAATCCTTGTAGCCCTATTTTGTAGGCAAAACGCAAAATAGTGGAATCGGTAAGGGGTTGAAAGCTTGAAACCTCTTGGGGGTAAATGAATGGGTGGAAAAACCATGTATTAAACCTGACCTATCCTTGCTAAGACCTAGGAAGGTGTGGAGCAAGCCAAACCCTTATTCGCCTAAGTAAGGGTTCTTGAATCTCATGAGTAGGTGAGACCTTAGGAGTAGTTTTTCAACTTGTTGGTGGGTGGATTGGGCAAGGTCAGGCGATTCCACAAGCAGGGGAAGTCCTAGAGACCCTAGGGTGTGGTTAGAACACTTGGTGATCCAAGGAAAGGATCCAAGAGCATAGACTAGGCTAGTCTATCCCAAACCCCATCCCATCAGATTGGTATCAGAGCAAGTTAAAGATTTGGTGGATCGTGCATGTCTCTATATACTGGTGAATCAGTAGGGGAGAGTAGAATGGTCACTAATGCAGAGCTGGCTAGGGAGGTAGAAGAGCATAAGGAGAAGAATAGACTCTTTGAAGAAGCTATGAGTGAGATAAGGGATAAGCTGCAGGAAGTGGTGGATCAGAGGACACAAGGACCTTGGGGTGAAGACACCAAGGATAAAGGCAAGAAAACTATGGACATAGATGACATTATACCTGAACCAGATCCCTTGTTCAATGAAGAACCATTTGTAAAGGCTATTAAGGCCTTGAACATCGAAGCTTTTGAAGGACTGCCACATTTCAGTGGGAGGATGGACATTGACACTGTCATGGAATGGATTGACGGTATGGAAAACCACTTTGAGTGTGAGGGAGTGACAGAGGCTCAAAAGGTTAAGGTTGTCAAATCAAGATTAAGGGGAGCAACTTTGACATGGTGGAAGTATCTGCAAGAAGAGAGAGTTAGCATGGGAAAGCTATCTATTGCCAATTGGAAGGCCATGGTGAGTAAGATCAAGGAGAACTACTTACCAGAGGATTATGAAGTCCAACTTCATAAGAAGAGACAGGGGTTTAAGCAAAAAGACCTTGATGTGACCTCCTACACTAAAGAATTTCAAAAGCTTTGTCTTAGATCCAAAGTCCAAGAAGATGAATCTATTAAGGTGGCTAGGTATCTAAGCGGCCTAAAGTGGAACATTCAAGAGGAGATAAGCCTATGGACTCCTACTACTGTCCAAAAATGTCATCAACTTGCTGCCAAGGTGGAAGAGAGGAAAAAAAGGAAAGGAGACTCTAATACTAGGGGTAAAGGCAGAGGTAGGGATCAGATGAATCACCGAGGTGGTTACCAAAGCAAGGCAAATGAGCAAAGGAACCAAGGAGAAGCCAAGTTGATTGAACATGGTAGTGAAACCAATCTTAGAGGAGGCCATTCTAGAGGAAGAGGGGCACAAGGTGGTCCAAGTAGGGGTAGAGGTAACGGCAGGGGTAACTCCTACTTTGCAACCATGAAAAGTTACAACTGTGGACAATTGGGACACCCGACATATAGATGCCTTGACAAACCTACCTCATCAAACAGTGGAAAGAGGGTTTCTTATGCACATGAAGACTCTTCTAGAAGCAAGACACCTGAGGTGGACCATATTGAATCAGAGATTGGAGAAAATCTAATGTTCAATAGGGTCTTGATAAGATAGCTAGTCAAGAATGAACCTAAGCATAGGAGAGCATTGTTTAGGGTGAGATGCAAGATTCTTGGTAAAGTTTGCAAGGTGATAGTTGATTCAGGGTCAACTGATAACATAATATCAGAGGAGGCAACCAATAAGTTGAAACTCACAAGGATACCCCACACTAACCCATACAAGGTGACTTGGTTGAATCATGAGCAGAGTGTACTTGTCAATGAACAGACTTGGGTAGAGTTCTCTATTGGAGGATACAAGGATAAGATCCTTTGTGATGTGTTACCCATGGATGCCTGTCACCTATTGCTAGGTAGACCCTGGCAATTTGATAGGAAGGTGATCTATGATGGAGAGGAGAACTCCATTTCCTTCAAGAAGGATAGCAAAACCTTTAAGATTCAATCTTTGATAGAGAATGAAGAGGGAACCTCAAGAACACCTAGTGTCTTATTGGCTACTGGTAAAGAGTTCTTACACTTGCTACATGAGGAGGAGATAGTAAGGTGTGCCATCTTTGTGAAGCCAAAGGAGGAGGAAGACAAGTTGCGAGCAGAGGTACCCAATGAGGTGAAGCAAATGTTGCAAGAGTATAAGGACATAGTGAGTGATGGAGCACTTGCAACACTCCCACCAAGAAGGTCTATAAGCCATCAAATAGACTTTGTTCCCGGTACATCCCTACCTAACAATTCTGCATATAAGCTCACACCTGACCAAAACAAGGAGGTGGCAAGGCAAGTGCAGGAGCTATTGGAACAAGGACTGATTAAGAAGAGCATCAGCCCATGTGCAGTCCCGGTAGTGCTAGCATCAAAGAAGGGAGGCAAGTGGAGACTTTGCACTAATTCAAGGGCAATCAATAGGATCACCATAAGGTATAGGTTTCCTATCCTAGAATAGAGGATTTGATGGACTGTTTAGGAGGTGCTATGTATTTTACCAAGTTGGACCTTAAAAGTGGTTATCACCAGATTAGAATTAAGGAGGGTGATGAGTGGAAGACTGCTTTCAAGACCACAGAAGGATTGTATGAATGGCTTGTGATGCCATTTGGACTCACCAATGCCCCAAGAACCTTCATGAGGTTGATGAATGAGGTGTTAAAGGATTTCAAAGGCAGGTTTGTGGTGGTGTACCTAGATGACATTCTCATCTATAGCAGAACCAAAGAGGAGCACCTTGAGCATTTGAGGTTAGTCTTAGAGAGTTTGCATGAGGAGAAGTTATCCATCAACTTAGAGAAGTGTGACTTCTTGAAGCAAGAGCTCGTCTACTTAGGATTTGTGGTGTCTAAGGGAACCTTGAAGATGGATCCAAGCAAAGTGGAGGCAATCTTGAATTGGCCTGCACCTAGAACATGGACTGAAGTTAGGAGTTTCCATGGTTTAGCTCAATTCTATGGGAAGTTTGTGAGGAACTTCAATGGCATATGTGCACTAGTCCTTGACACCATAAAAGGAGGCCTTAAAACTAAGTTTAAATGGATTGAGCAAGCTGACAAGGCATTTCGATTGTTGAAGCAAGAAGTAGCTACAAAACCTATCCTACTCCTACCTACTTTTGACAAGCTATTCACATTGGAGTGTGATGCAAGTGGAATTGCAGTAGGGGGTGTATTGAGTCAAGAGGAAAGACCTATGGCATTTTTCAGTGAGAAGCTCAATGAAGCAAAGAAGAAGTACTCAGCCTATGACTTAGAGTTGTATGCATTAGTGCAGTCTCTTAAAAAATGCAGGCATTACCTACTTCCAAAGGAATTTGTGGTGTTACAGACAACCAGACTTTGAGTTACATTAACACTCAAGAGAAGCTTAGCAATAGACATTTGGAATGGATGGAATACCTCCAATCCTTCACCTTCACCATTAAGCATAAGAAGGGGCAACTCAACAAGGTGGCAGATGCTTTAAGCAGGAAGTTGTTGACAGTTCAAGAACTACAGTTGTAGAGCATAGGAATAGAAGCTTTCAAGGACCTCTATGAAGGAGATGAAGACTTCTCATTAGCTTACAAGGTTTGCAAGGAGTTTGAGAACCATTTCCATGGTGAGTATGCATATTACACTCTTCAAAATGGTCTCTTGTTCAAAGGTAATCAATTGTGTGTGCCAAGAGGATCCATGAGGGAAAACCTCATCCAAGAGAAACACAATGGTAGTTTAAGTGGACACTTTAGAGTCAACAAAACCTTGGATTTAGTACAAAGGTACTACTATTGGCCCAAGTTGCCAAGAGATGTGAAGAGGTATGTGGAGAAATGTAGTGTGTGTCAAAGGGCAAAAGGAGGATCAAGCAATGCTGGTCTCTATCAACCATTGCCAGTCCCTAATAGGCCTTGGGAATGTATAAGCATGGACTTTGTAGTAGGACTTCCCAAGACAAATACAGGTATGGACAACATCTATGTGGTAGTAGATAGATTTTTCAAGATGAGCTATTTCATTCCATGTAAAACTACGCATGATGCTAGCTATGTTGCACATCTCTTCTTTAAGGAGATTGTGAGGATTCATGGACTCCCTTTAAGCATTGTTTCAGACAGGGACAACAAGTTCATGGGCCATTTTTGGCAAACATTATGGAGGAGACTTGGAACTAACCTCTCATTTAGCTCAACTTACCATCCACAAACTGATGGTCAGATTGAAGTCATTAATAGGGTGTTAGGCAACTTGTTGAAGTGTTTAACCAAGGAGTATGGGCAGACATGGGATCTAATCATTCCTCAAGCAGAGTATGCATATAATGACAGTGTAAATAGGACCTCTGGAAGAAGTCCTTTTGAGGTTGTTTATGGTAGACATCCAAGAGGAGTGTGTGAACTAAGGGAACTTGATTCCATGGAGATGAAGAGTGGGCAAGCAGAGGACTTGACTCAAACCATCAAGGAAGTCCAAGAGCAAGTCAAGAAAGTCATCCTTGAATCCACCCAAAAACTGAAGGCCAAAATGGATGAGAAAAGGAGAGATGTTTAGTTCAAGGTGGGTGACTATGTGATGGTCCATTTGAGAAAAGCTAGGATGCAAAGTGGTAAGCCTACCAAACTGCAAATGAAGAGGGTAGGACCTTGTAGAATTCTAGCAAAATATGGTGAGAATGCCTACAAGGTTGATCTTCCTTTAGATTTAGCCATTTCACCAATCTTCAATGTTGCTGAATTGATCATGTACAAGGGAGAGATAGCAGGGCAGACTAAGAACCAAGCCAAGGTACTACAAGACTTGGATGTGAATGCCTTACCTCAAGTGAAGCAACCCATAGCAGAGGAGATCTTGGAGTCAAGGGTGAAGAAGTCTACTAGACACCAGGTCTACATGGAGCACTTGGTGAAATGGGCAGGTCAACCTGTGTCTGAAGCTACTTGGGTGGAGGAGAGCAAGTTCAAGAAGCTTGGCGTTGATCCGGCTCTTCTCACTCCCCTAATTCCTTAGTTTGTTGCAGAGGGGGAGTATGGTGCAGGAGCACCCTTCAAAGGGCTCCCACCATTTGGTTTTGATTGTGTTCTTGCTTCTTTAAGAAGCCATTGTATATAAAATAAGGGCTATGTGCTCATTGGTCTTAGTTTAGGTCCTAGTTGAGGTCCTAGGGTCATAAAGTCAAAGATGAGTTTTTCTTGAAAATAGAGGGTATGTGTGCCTTTGAGGTGTTTAGGGGTCCTTCTTAGCATAGTGGTGTCCTTAGGTTAGCCCAATATGGGTCTAGGAGTCAAGAAAAGAAACATTGAGAAAGTTGCTCAAAAGTTGCAAAAGTTGCATGACAACTTTTCAAAGTTGTCAAGCAACTTTTCCACCTAGAGGTCAAAATCTTTAGGTTAGCGTGGACAACCCTAATGTGGGCACACAGACCAAGGAGAGGGTAGTATAAGTAGTTTCAAACCCTAAGATAATGGGTTGGATGTCAGATGTTGTACGGCCCAAGCAAAGTGACTTGACTGTGACTACAATTTTGTTGCCAATCGACACAAATGGAGTAAAGGAAGATTGTTAATGGATTGATTTTCATGCAAAATTGTGTGGAGTGTCTTGTATGGTGTATTCACTTTCATTTTGAGCATTTAGATTAGGTTTTGGTTGTAAGTGAGGTGTGTTTGTAAATATTTTGTAAATTGCCTTCTCTCTATCTAGTTTTGGACTGGTTTGTGTCAATGGGCTCATAACTCCATTCCCCATTGTGGAATCACCACGAAACCATGGGGAATGAGAGTACAAACCCTATACTATAATTCCATGCAAGAAGGGCCCTTGAAAATGCAAGGAGGCCATTTAAAGACCCACTCCTAGGCAAGACTAGACAGTGCCCGGCTAGGAAGGGTTAAGTTGCAGAGGTCTTGGAGAGAAAGGAAGATCAGAGGAGGAGGCACCCTTTGGAGGAGTTGTAGAGGGGTGAGTAGAGCACCATTGGTGTGAAGGAGGAGCTTCCACCAATCCAAACAAGGTGGCAAGAGCATCAAACCTACACTGTGACCCTGACAGGCCTAAAAACCCTCTTAAAAAAACCCTTAAAAATCTTAAAATCCACCTAGGGCAGTGTACGGACACTTGGAGGCCTAAAACTTGAAAAATCCTTGAGTCCTTGCCAAATGAATAGCAAGTCTTTTGGGAGGTTTCACAAGCAAATGCATCATTTGTAAGAGGGATCCCTAAAGGACCAGGTAGGAGGCCTAATTGGTCACAATCCTTGTAGCCCTATTTTGTAGGCAAAACACAAAATAGTGAAATCGGTAAGGGGTTGAAAGCTTGAAACCTCTTGGGGGTACATGAATGGGTGGAAAAACCATGTATTAAACTTGACCTATCCTTGCTAAGACCTACGAAGGTGTGGAGCAAGCCAAACCCTTATTAGCCTAAGTAAGGGTTCTTGAATCTCATGAGTAGGTGAGACCTTAGGAGTAGTTTTTCAACTTGTTGGTGGGTGGATTGGGCAAGGTCAGGGGATTCCACAAACAGGGGAAGTTCTAGAGACCCTAAGGTGTGGTTAGAACACCTGGTGATCCAAGGAAAGGATCCAAGAGCATAGACTAGGCTAGTCTATCCCAAACCCCATCCCATTAGGATTGCCCATTATTGTCTTAATGTTGTTAAAAGATGCTAGAATTACCAAAACCTCCCATTCACTCTTAGGAGGAGCTTGTGATTCTATGGAAAATGGACCAATCTGTTAGAGTATTCGGGTATTTACTTGATTAATTAAACAATATTTGTTTAATTATTTAAGTTCCCTTATCTCTTTTACACTTAAGCTAACTTTAGGTGCATAGTAATTAATTCTTTTATTAATTATTATGTGCAAGCCTAGGGTTTTCCGTTTTAGGGTTTCTTGACCTATTAAAGGTTGAGTTCTTTCTTTTCATTGCATGAAGAAGGATTATTATTGACAATACATTTTTGGAGATTATTGAGCTCTCATCTTTTGGAGCATATTTTTCCTATGTTTTTGTTCCTTCTGTGATTTGCTTCCTTGCTTCTCCTTGTAACGGGGTTTTCAGCTTGCAGAGATCATTTGGGCTCCTATGGTGTTGTATTTTCTCAACTCCAACACAATCTATATAAATTGTTCCTTGGATTATCTTGTTAGCCTTAAGGATGCAAATTTGGATGATGTCTTGACCTACCAATTCAAAACCATGAACTTGTTTATGAAAAACTAATCTATTGACCACTCTCTGAGATTGTTGGTCCATTACCGCTTGTATAATAAATCTCTTCCATTGATGATTAATCCTAGAAAGGCCTTATCTCCTGAGGAAGCCTTGTCTACAGTCTAGAAATCTACTATTCCAACAACCCAGCTGAGAGCCCCTCATGTGATTAAACATAAAGACATCAAAATGCCTACTTCATGGGCACTTGAACTCTGGAGTGAGGATGCTCAACAAGAGAAACCTTCTCAACTGCAAGGGATTAGTATTCAAGAAATTGATTATAAAGCTATTCTGAACTTTTTTGTGCCACCTGTTACCCGCACTCAGTACTTGCATACTGAAAGGGTTTTCAATTATAACAAAGATAAAAGTTCATCAGCCTGAATGTCATTTGATGTTCCTCCATCAACAGTTCAACTTGCACCTAGTTGGGAACACCTTTTTCAATTTCTAAAAGTGAAAAAATCCTATGTTGGGACCAAATATGTCTTCTTGTACTCATGTCCATTTCTCTGAATTAGAAAATGGTCTTATGAAATGTGAAAATTGTAATTTCATCTTCCAATCTGGGAAAGCCCGCATGATGTCCGACAAGACTGTTTCTTTTCCTGTTCCTGATATATCTCATCAGGACGACATGATTGTTGACACTCCTGCAGACAAATCTGTTATCCTTGGAATCCTTCCCTCGTTTAAGGATTTCATGCAATATGATACTACATGCAAGTATCAAATAGAATTTTGGCCTCAACATGTTTCCGTTACTGGTGATCAACCCGTCTCTAGTCAGATCAAGTTGCTTAATTAGTCTAACCTCTGCATGCACAAGAAAATGCTTCTTTCACAAGACCTTCGCTATCAGCAGCAAAGTCAACTCCTTACTCAACAACAGAACTTTGCTACCACTCAGGCTAACATGCATTCCATTCTTGCTCAATTGCAAACCCTTGAAGTCCGTTTAACTGATGAATGAAAAACTTTTATTTATGCTGAAATCGCACGTCTTTGCGTTGATTACACCTTTTCAAGAGTAAAGAAGAAGCTTGGTGGGCCGAACAACAACAAACTCAATGCCAACATGAGCAACATTTAAAAGGTCTCAAGTCTGATGTTTCTACTATAGTAAAAATTATCCAGAGAATATACACTATTTCTCAAAGTATCAGTCAAACTACATTACACCTTGAAAATACTATAGTAAAACAAGCTAAGGAAGTCAAAACACATATGTCTGCATTTATACTAGTCTCATCTCAACCATAAAAAAATTTGAGCTTTCCACCTAGTCCGGGAAGTTATCTTCAAGCCCAATATTCTGGAAAGGGTTTAAATCCTAAGCTTCTAGAGCCAACTATTAAGAAAGTTTGGGACACTGCTTTGGGAAGAATGAGAGAAGATACACCAAAGGAAAAGCAACAAGGAAAACTAAAAATGGCCAGAGGAAGTGATCCATATAGGAATTTACACAACTTCAAAGCAGAAACTCCTCCCTTGGTTAACTTTGATAGATATGATGAAGTAGAAAACATGAGTATTGATTCCATAAGATCATGGGTCAATAGTTATACATCTACTAGTTCAGGTGTCAACACTGATGATGTGATCTGACAAGCTTTGGACTCAATAACATGAATGGCCAAAAGACTCTGGGATAGATTGGATGAATAGATCAAGTCTGTTCTCAGTTGATTATAATGTTTGTTGGTAGAATTGATTCAATGGAAATAATGGCTTATAATAGATTTATTCTAAACAAATGTAAGGATTTGTCCCTGTTCAAACAGTATTGTAAAGAATAGTATGAGAATATTTATTGGATTGGAAAAGAACAATATCAGGAAGTGATGTTTACAACTTTTGTTAAGAGCTTTAAAGGAATAGGAGAATATTATCATAAAAGAGTTTTGGAAAACTTAGTCTATGAACAACTTGAAATGAAGGAACTCACCTTTCCACAACTTGTGCAGTATCTTACAAAAATTAATGAACAAATCTGTAACGATATGAGAAAGGAAAAAGAAATGGAAAGGGTTCGACCTTTAATATCTCCTTCAATATGAAAATAAATCACTTTAGGATTTCAGTTTATAGAACCCAGAGGTTAGAAAACTCATAAAAGAAAGTGCAAAGACAAATCTTGTTTAGGTTGTTCTAGAAAACAAGGTGAATACAGAAAGAAAAGATTTTCTAAGAAAAAGGGATTCTTTCGAAAGAAAGATACATTCAAGAGGAAATCTGACTGGAAACCAACATGTTACATCTGCAAAGGAGAACATTGTGCAAACAAATGTCCATAAAGACATAAAGGAAAACGTAGAGGGAAAGTTAGAAAACTTAAAAGTTAGACAATTCAGATGTATATCTCTACATAGATGATTATGCTTCTAACCCTGAAGATATTATTCTAACTAAGGAAGATGAAATGGATCGATCAGATAACAATGAAGAATTCTTTGATCCTGACAACAAGTCTGAAGATTCAGAAACATCTGAGGTATCATTATTTGTTAGAATGATGTGAGGGAAAAGTTATTCTACAAACCCAACACTTGATGAAGTCATCAGTGAAATATGTAGAATAGAACAGATCTCAAATGGAATGAATGTACGACCAAAAACATGGAGAAAAAACAAAGAAAAATTGATGAGGTTAGAAGAGAAAAAATGATACCTTCTGAATCAATCAAACAAGCCTTCATCTTTTTCCAGACCTATTGTATATTCGCATCCAGAAAAAGGCATACCTCTTAATCAAAGAATTTTTTATGAAGCACTTGCCAATGGTAGTATGGCTCGAAGAATCTGCCATAGGTATAAAATTGAGTTTCTTTGCAAGGTAATTCATCAAGCTACAGAAGAAATTCAAGAATTAGAAGATGAAGAAAATGAAAATCTTACAGAGGAATTGATGAAAGGGAAAAAAAATGGAAGCTTTCATTTCCTGCTTCAATGAATTTTCTCTAGTTCCTATAACCCCGACTGCTTCAACAAAAGAGGAAGAACTTTATAACCAAGAAAAAATCTATAACCCTCTTATGGAAGAAGCAATACAGGCTAAAGGATTTGATCCCAACACAGTTGAAGAAATCCCTAAACAACTCACAACCTTTAAGCAGCCTATAACAAGTTCTTGCCCTGGTCTTGAACTGCAAATGCATTTTCAGGGAATCAAATCATATCCACTAGCTTTCTTATGGGATACTGACACCGATCTAAACATTGCCAGATATAATTGTTTTCCTGCAAATCAGTGGATAGAAGCTATCACTGAAATTGCCTTTGGAAATGACAAACATGACTCCCACCTGATATGTAAAGCTCCAATTGAATTCTCAGATGGACATATTGACGAAATTGTTTTTGTTCATTACGAGATAGATGGCTATGATGGGGTCATTGGTAGTGAGGCAATGAGAAATTGGGAACCAATTCTAATCACAACAGATCTTGTTACTCTAAACAAACATCAAGTTCCAAGATTGCAGATTAAGTATGCCTACACCTTTCAAACTACATTATATCCTTGTTCATGAAAAGGTTGTGGGATTGGTCTATAAAAGGTGCCCGCTCATCCATAACAAGAATAATCATGTAAGTGGCAAGTGAAAACGCCAGTGTCTATAGGAAGTCCTAGCCTGTGGCTCAAAAGTAGAGAAGTATGCTCTTCCCATATGGGAATCAAATGTTGATGATTTATAGCTTTAGTCGGATAAAATTAAATGTTAAATTGGCCTTAAGGCCTTCAACATTTAATAATATATATATCATTCTAATCACCAATATGCACATTGCTTTCATTAATTATTTATGTTTAGTTAGCACGTATTATGTCTTGTTTGCCTATCGGTGATTACACATCGCACCCCCTCATTTGGTATGCCACCCCGATTGAGGTCACAACCCCTCACCGAAATTGAACGAGTATTTATCTTCTATCGGGGGCAATTGCTAAGGGTGTGGTTGTGAGAGACCAATACTAATCGGACATATACGTCATAGGAGAGGCTGATGTAAATTTAGTGTATACGATATAGAGGGTTATGATGTTCTCTTCTAACACATATATATCTGTTTGTGGTTTGCAGAAAATATACGTGTGAAGTTAGGATATTACAATTGTTGCCTAATTTATAAAGATCATTTGCTATGCATCTTCACCCAGCAATTTATATATAAGCAAATTGATTATACTAGAAGGATTGAGTGACTAAAGGAGGAATTAATAACCTCAACATGGTATCAGAGCCAGGTTTCCTTCTATAAAGCCTAATCGCCTAAAGGAAGATCCGATTACGATTAGATTGATATCTCCTTGAAAGTTTGTATTTTAAAATAACGAATGGAATCAGTTTCGAAGACAGACTTGAAGGTGCCTCAAACTATGATTCATGGAAACTATGAATGATGTTGGTACTAAGGAAGAATGAGTTAAAAACAATAATAGATAATCCTTCTAAACCTGATGGAAAAGACAAACAGAGTCAGTGGGAAAAGAACAATATTAAAGCAATGGAGTTATTAGTAGATGGAGTAAAGAGTCATCTACTACCTCTCATTACAAGGTTAGATTCTTCATATGACATGTTCAAAGCCTTGAAAGACATGTTTGAGATTAACAACACGAGCAAAATTGTCACACTTAAAAATCAACTTTCTAATATTAAAATGAGTAAGGAAGAGACTATCACTTCATATTTTATGAGGATAACAGAATTAAGGAAACAACTCTCATCAATTGGTCACATTTATGATAATAAGGAGCTAACTATGATAACTCTAAATGGGCTCCCTATCTCATGGGAAAACTTTAGACAAGGAGTTAGTGCTCGATCCAAAGTTCCCAAATTTGATAGACTAAAAGCTGACTGCATTCAAGAAGAGTGTAACCTAATATCAAGAGGAATCATGAAACCCGTTGATGAAGATGTTCAAGTTCTAGTCTCTAGTTTGAAAAGGAAAAAGGACAAAAAGACATATGGTAATCGATCATTCAAGAAGCTTAGAAACTTCTCTAAAGTAAAATGTTTCATATGTGACGAATATGGCCACATTGCAAGAACTTGTCCTCTCAAACTTAAACTACAAGCTTCCCTTGTTGAAGTCAGAAGTCACAAATTCAGACGTATGTTCAGAAAAATATATTCTCTAGAAGAAACTCAAGATACCTTGTGATTGAGAGGGAGCTTACTAATAAAGATTGAGCACTTCTGAGGTAAAATTGTAAATATTGATTATTATTATTAATACTAATAATTATTTTATGGGCCCTATGTAAATCATAAGGAAGTGATGACTTCCAAATGATTTCCACTTGTATTTTGTGAAATTATTGGAAGGTGACGATCTTACAATAACTCAAGATTGTGGATAGAATCGCCGACTGAGGCAATCCACACACAAGAGCTCATGGATAGAATTGCCGACTAAGGCAATCCACGTAAGAGCTTGTGGATAGAATCGTCGACTGAGGCAATCCATGTGAGAGCTCAAGGATAGAATCGCCGATTGAGGCAATCCACACAAGAGCTCATGGATAGAATCCCCGACTGAGGCAATCCATGTAAGAGCTTGTGGATAGAATCACCAACTGAGGCAATCCACACACAAGAGCTCATGGATAGAATTGCCGACTGAGGCAATCCATGTAAGAGCTCATGGATAGAATCGCTGACTGAGGCAATCCACGTGAGAGCTCATGGATAGAATCGCCGACTGAGGCAATCCACGTAAGAGCTTGTGGATAGAATCGCCGACTGAGGCAATCCACGTGAGAGCTCATGGATAGAATCGCCAACTAAGGCAATCCACACAAGAGCTTGTGGATAGAATCGCTGATAGAGGCAATCCACACAAGAGCTTATGGATAGAATCGCCAACAGAGGCAATCCACTCAAGAGTTTGTGAATAGAATAGCCGACAGAGGCAATTCACATATTGAAACTATGGTCCCAAATTAAGCATCATATGATTTATGAATATTGCTCCCAATATCTTTTATCCTCCCTAGCTAAGAGGGAGTGTTGATGATTTATAACTTCAGTCGGATAAAATTAAATGTTAAATTGGCCTTAAGGCCTTCAACATTTAATAATATATATATCATTCTAATCACCAATATGCACATTGCTTTCATTAATTATTTATGTTTAGTTAGCACGTATTATGTCTTGTTTGCCTATCGGTGATTACACATCGCACCCCCTCATTTGGTATGCCACCCTGATTGAGGTCACAACCCCTCACCGAAATTGAACGAGTATTTATCTTCTATCGGGGGCAATTGCTAAGGGTGTGGTTGTGAGAGACCAATACTAATCGGACATATACGTCATAGGAGAGGCTGATGTAAATTTAGTGTATACGATATAGAGGGTTATGTTGTTCTCTTCTAACACATATATTTGTTTGTAGTATGCAGAAAATATACGTGTGAAGTCAAGATATTACAATTGCTGTGTAATTTATAAAGATCATTTGTTGTGCATCTTCACCCAACAATTTATATATAAGCAAATTGATTATACTAGAAGGATCAAGCGACTACAGGAGGAATTAATAACCTCAACATGGTATCAGAGCCAGGTTTCCTTCTATAAAGCCTAACCGCCTAAAGGAAGATCCGATTAAGATCAGATTGATATCTCCTTGAAAGTTTGTATTTTAAAATGACGAATAGAATCAGATTCGAAGACAGACTTGAAGGTGCCTCAAACTATGATTCATGGAAACTACGAATGATGTTGGTACTAAGGAAGAATGAGTTAAAAACAATAATAGACAATCCTTCTAAACTTGATGGAAAAGACGAACAGAGTCAGTGGGAAAAGAACAATATTAAAGCAATGGAGTTATTAGTAGATGGAGTAAAGAGTCATCTACTACCTATCATTACAAGGTTAGATTCTGCATATGACATGTTCAAAGCCTTGAAAGACATGTTTGAGATTAACAACATGAGCAAGATCCTCACACTTAAAAAATCAACTTTCTAATATTAAAATGAGTAAGGAAGAGACTATCACTTCATATTTTATGAGGATAACAGAATTAAGGAAACAACTCTCATCAATTGGTCACATTTATGATAATAAGGAGCTAACTATGATAACTCTAAATGGGCTCCCTATCTCATGGGAAAACTTTAGACAAGGAGTTAGTGCTCGATCCAAAGTTCCCAAATTTGATAGACTAAAAGCTGACTGCATTCAAGAAGAGTGTAACCTAATATCAAGAGGAATCATGAAACCCATTGATGAAGACGTTCAAGTTCTAGTCTCTAGTTTGAAAAGGAAAAAGGACAAAAAGACATATGGTAATCGATCATTCAAGAAGCCTAGAAACTTCTCTAAAGTAAAATGTTTCATATGTGACGAATATGGCCACATTGCAAGAACTTGTCCTCTCAAACTTAAACTACAAGCTTCCCTTGTTGAAGTCAGAAGTCACAAATTCAGACGTATGTTCAGAAAAATATGTTCTCTAGAAGAAACTCAAGATACCTTGTGATTGAGAGGGAGCTTACTAATAAAGATTGAGCACTTCTGAGGTAAAATTGTAAATATTGATTATTATTATTAATACTAATAATAAAAAATACAAGTGGAAATCATAAGGAAGTGACAACTTCCAAATGATTTCCACTTGTATTTTTTGAAATTATTGGAAGGTGATGATCTTACAATAACTCAAGATTGTGGATAGAATCGCTGACTGAGGCAATCCACACACAAGAGCTCATGGATAGAATCGCCGACTGAGGCAATCCACGTAAGAGCTTGTGGATAGAATCGCTGACTAAGGCAATCCACGTGAGAGCTCATGGATAGAATTGCCGACTGAGGCAATCCACACAAGAGCTCATGGATAGAATCGCCGACTGAGGCAATCCACGTAAGAGCTTGTGGATAGAATCACCGACTGAGGCAATCCACACACAAGAGCTCATGGATAGAATCGCCAACTGAGGCAATCCATGTAAGAGCTTGTGGATAGAATCGCCGACTGAGGCAATCCACGTGAGAGCTCATGGATAGAATCACCGACTGAGGCAATCCACGTAAGAGCTTGTGGATAGAATCGCTGACTGAGGCAATCCACACAAGAGCTTATGGATAGAATCGCCGATAGAGGCAATCCACTCAAGAGTTTGTGAATAGAATCGCTGACAGAGGCAATTCACATCTTGAAACTATTGTCCCAAGATAAGCATCATACGATATATGAATATTGCTCCCAATATCTTTTATCCTCCCTAGCTAAGAGGGAGTGTTGATGATTTATAGCTTTAGTCGGATAAAATTAAATGTTAAATTGGCCTTCAACATTTAATAATATATATATCATTCTAATCACCAATATGCACATTGCTTTCATTAATTATTTATGTTTAGTTAGCACGTATTATGTCTTGTTTGCCTATTGGTGATTACACATCGCGCCCCCTCATTTGGTATGCCACCCCGATTTAGGTCACAACCTCTCACCGAAATTGAACGAGTATTTATCTTCTATCGGGGGCAATTGCTAAGGGTGTGGTTGTGAGAGACCAATACTGATCGGACATATACGTCATAGGAGAGGCTGATGTAAATTTAGTGTATACGATATAGAGGGTTATGTTGTTCTCTTCTAACACATATATATCTATTTGTGGTTTGCAAAAAATATATGTGTGAAGTCAGGATATTACAATTGTTGTGTAATTTATAAAGATCATTTGTTGTGCATCTTCACCTAGCAATTTATATATAAGCAAATTGATTATACTAGAAGGATCGAGTGACTAAAGGAGGAATTAATAACCTCAACATCAAAAACTCAGACCTCATTTGAGTCATGAGTCTAATTGTCTAGAATAAGTTAAGTATGTCTTAAGTGCGTGATATATAGGGTTGTGCAGTCTAGTGATCTGTATCCCATGATCTCTGATGTAGTCAATTTATACCCAAGGGGATACAATAAGAGAGATGAGCATTTGAGGTAAACATATTAAGAAAATACATAATACACTATCAATAGAAAAAAAATGCATTCATTCATAACACATATAAATTGTTATAGCTCCTTATATTATATTATATCATCATACAAAAGGCAGGTCTTAGTTTGTTTTGTTTCTATATTGTCTCTCCAATATCTTTATTGCCTATTATTTACATTCATTACATATATGTTTTCCCATGAAGGCACGACTCCTAAGGACATCTAGTGACTCCTTCTTGCCTCGCAAATCCTTTGTGGTAGCCTGCGATAAGATTGATCTTCTTGTTATGGCCCCTTGACCTACTAACAAGCACCACTAAACATAGTGAAAATATAACCATTGGTGGATCTTCTACTTTTATGTCACCTGGCCAATTTGAATCCACATATCCATGAATACTCACAAAATGTTGATGTCCAATATGGTAAGCATGAAAATGCCATGAATACTTGGAAGTAACCCCCAAATATCTAAACACTCTCTTAATTGCATCCCAATGAATCCATCTAGGATTAGCCATATATCGACTCAAGATTCCCATTGCTTGGACAATGTTTGGTCTAGTACAAACCATAGCATATATAAGGTCGCCAACAACACTTGCATATGGTACATGGCCATCTCCTACACCTTAGTAGGAGATTTTGGACAATCTTCCATAGATAACTTTGTTCCTTATGCAATAGGAACTATCATAGATCTATAAGTTATCATGCAGAATCTCTCCAACACCAAATTCACATACTCTTGGCTTAACTAAAGCTTTTTGTTAGATCTCTCTTCTAATCTCCATTCCCAAAATGTACTTAGTTGCACCTAGATATTTCATTTCAAATTGTGTTGACAACTGAGACTTCAAATCAGAAATCAAATAATCATTCCCAAACAGTAACATCATCCACATATAATGCAATAATGACAATGTGACCATTGTTAATTTTGAAGTAAACACAATGAACAAAGACCTCTGAAATCCCAATCTCAACAAATAGGTATGAAACTTTTGGTACCACATCCTTGGAGATTGTTTTAGACCATACAAAGACTTTTTCAACTTTTAGACCATACAAAGACTTTTTCAACTTGTAAACCAAATTTTCTTTACCTTTCACCACAAAATGCTTTGGCAGTGACATACATATTTCTTCCTCCAAATAACCATGAAGGAATTTTGCCTTCACATCCATTGGCTCAATTTCCTAGTCATGAGTTGTAGCAAGTGATAACAAGAACCAAATGGCTATCAGCTTTGCAATGAGAGAGAAAGTCTTAGGTGCATAATCTATTTTCTCAACTTGGTAATACCCCTTTGCAACCAACTATGTTGTATGCTTCTCAACACTACCATCGTGACCTAACTTCTTAAATGCCCATTTACATCTCATAGGCTTGTGTCCTTCAGGCGAAGGTACAAGATCCTAAGTATTATTCTTTTTCAAAGAAGCCAACTCTTTGTCAATAGCTTTTTATCCATGAATTTGCATCACTCATAGCCTCTTTAACAGTCCTAGGCTCATCAATATTTGCAATCAAAGCAAAAACGTAACTGGGACCTAATATTGAATACCCAAACCTATTTGGTTGCTTCTTGATTCTCGTAGACCTCCTCAAAGATTGTGGTTGAGGTTCTTCATAATTTTCTGAACTTTCAAAGTTACTAGAGCTCTCATCATCATCAAGTCCATTATGAGCTCGTAGTTCCTCTTTCTCAAGGGTATAAGGAACTTGGACTACCTCCTTATTATGGTTTTCCTCTTTCTCTAGATGTAGCTCAATGGCGGAAGGTTTCATCTCTTAAAACAACACTTCTAGTGTAAAAATGCAATTCAAATTTGGTGTATAACTTGTGTGATTAAATTACTATTGGGTTGGGCCCAAAATCACACATTGTAACTTGTGATTAAGTTAAATGTAAGGGAGACTCATAATGTAACTTGTAATTGAGTCCTGCCCCAAATGAAATGTGTGATATGCAATTATTTATATAACTTGTAATCAAATTATTGGGTTGGGCCCAATTGGAAAATGTAACTTGATTTGGGTGCCAAACTTGTCAAAAGGAAAATAATATGAAGAAATCGGCCTAATGAGGCTAGGCCGACCTATGTAAGAGGATTGAGTCTTGTATATAACAAGACTCAATCATGGCAATCATATATATACATTCAATCAATCATTCCTAGCAATTAAATATTTTGTCCTAGCGAATATCCTCTCTGCTCTTCTTCAACAAATTGGTCTTCACAAAATCAATGAATTGCTTCATAACAGCTGGCCGAATTTGTATGCCAGAACAGGCTGTAGATCTCCTTCACATATGTGCTAAATATTGTGCATGTCAAGCTCCATTCCAGTTTAGATCTGTGCATCTTCAAGTAGCAGACTTATTGGCAGATTTGTTGGGTGATATCAAGCTGTGACAATCATCTACCTTACAGCCGAAACCCCGCATGTGCATCTTCAAATTTGGGTCTGCACATAAAGGAATTCATATTGACAAAGCACTGCCCTAGATTGGGAGTCTTATCAGATAAGTGATTTGATCCTTATTGTAATTGTAATTTGCTCATACTAAAGGGTTTTGATTTGGATCTTTGATGTTGGGTTTTTCCTCCAAGAGGGAGGTTTTCCCAGGGTATATTGTGTTTAGTGTCTCTTGTGTGTTTACATTTAAGTTAAATTACGAGTTTACTGAAATCTGATCACTAAAACTAACATAAAGAACCTTCTCTATAACATGTTCCCAAAGCTCGTACCCTTTAACACCAACACCATAGCCATAAAGTGTACTTAACCAATTTGTTCTCCAACTTAGCTCTTTTCGCATTCAACACATGAACATAGGCCACACAACCAAGTACTTTGAGATGTCTCATCGAAGGCTTCTTTCCTAACCATACCTCCATAGGTGTCTTATCAACAAGTGTCGATGTAGGAGATATGTTAACCAAATAGCAGGTAATCGCTACAACTTTAGCCCAAAACTTTTATTCAAGGCCAACACCACTAAGCATACTCCTAGCCCTCTCCATCAACGTCATGTTCATCCTCTCAACAACTCCTTTATGTTGAGGGTTGTATGGAGTTGTCTTATGCCTCTCATTCCCATGGTTTTTATAGAACTTATCGAAGTCTGCCGAACAAAACTCACCACTATTGTCAATCCTCAAACACTTAAACTTTCTACTAGTATGATTTTCAACAAGAGCTTTAAACTTCTTAAACTGACTAAAGACTTCAAATATGCTTTTGATAAAATAAACAAATATTTTTCTACTATATTCATCAATAAATAAAACAAAGTATATAGATCTAGAAATTGAAAGAACATTTACTGGACCAAAAACATCAAAAAGTACCAAACCCAACAAACTAGAAGTCTTTTGAGAACATAAATAAAACTTAATGTGGTTTTGTTTACCATGTATGCAATGTTTGTAGAAGTTAAACTCAAGATTATAATCATCAAGCCCCTTATGAGGCATTTTATTCTTCAGGGTTTTGAGACCCTTCTCACCAATGTGACCAAGTTTTTGGTGCCATAACATTGTCTTCTCTATTGGAAGCTTCATCTCCAAAGCATTGGCACCCTTAGGTGCCCAAAAAGCACAACCATTAGATATAGGAGAAACAAACTTCTTCACATCTTGATCTCACAATGAGGATAAGGAATCCAGGGGGCCCTCTTCTTTGGTTCCACAACAGTACTATTGCATTATATAATGTGTGCATCTAGCTTATACAAGGTGCCAATCCTAACACCCTTAACAAGCACCATAGCCCCTCTGGTCATCATCTTGCATCCACCTTGCGAGAAAACAATTTGCACACCTTCCCACCAACATATTCATACTTCGTGAACCAAACACTATGTGAGGTCATGTGGATAGATGCGCTTGGATCTATCAGCCACACATCTTTTAGAGCATGTGTTGCCAAGGTTGCCACAAATGTTTCGTTGTCATCTTGAGAGGATTTGTCTAAATATGAATCAAAAGAATTTTTTTAATTCTTCTTCTCCTTACATTCTTTCTGAAAATGACCAATTTTGCCACAGTTCCAACACTTTGCCTTGGACTTTCTAGGCGACTTAAATCTCTAACGGAATTTGGATCTCTCTTTCATTTTTCTTTTCCTTCTTGTCTTTCTCTTTCGCTCTTTCACAAACCAAAAGAGCCTCCTTAGCAAACTCAAAATTTTTTCTCTACATCTCTTCATAAAATAATGATGCTACCATCTCATTCATCTTGAACTTGGTGGTTGTACTCCTAATAGCCATAACAAGGTTGTCCCATGAGTCCGGGAAAAAACACAATAGAAGCATGTAACAATCCTCCTTGATCTTGTCACCAAGGACCCAACTGAGCAACTATCATATTAAAGGCATTGAGATGATTAACAACAAATCCTCCTTCCATCTTCAAAGAGTAAATTTGCTTAGAAATAGCTTGTTTACTAGGGATTTAGCCTGATAAACATCTCCAAGTTTCTTCCAAAGAAGTTGTGTTGTCTTCTCTTCATGGATATTTAACATAACAGAGTCTACCAAATAGAGCCTTATGAGGCCCCTAGCTCTATGATCCATGGTATCCCAAACATCCTAGGCCATGGTGACAAGTTTTTCTCCATAAATCATAGCTTGCGGATCTTGATCTACAACCATATCCTCCATTTTCAACTTCCATAGTTCAAAGTTGCTACCATTAAACTTCTCCATCTCAACTTTTCCAAATGTACATGTCCTCTTCTTGCAACAAGATTTTGAAAATACTCTGTAGAAGCTTCTTCTCAAACTAAGATCTGTACAGAAAACCTACTACCCAACAACGTGACTAAAAATGGCTAGACTATGATACCAACTAAAAGGAAGCAAAGTGCAAAAAATGCTTCCAAACACTAACCTAAGAGGGAAGATATTGCAAATTTTTCAAACAAATCTTAACTAAAGAAACACATACAAAAAGATATAATAAACATGCATATAGATTACCATAATGGACACACAATATACGTGGGGAAAACCCTTTTTGGAGAATAACCCCACTCCAATAGCACACACTTTGTATTATCTGTAAACAAAGCAATTACAATACAATGACAAGACTAGGCTTCTTAAACAAGAAGCCTACACTTGAAATGATTCTGGCAACTCAACTTCACCCTTAGAATAATTCTCATAAAAGTTGATACAATAAGCTCTCCAAGACATTCGATTTATAGAGAATTTAAGCAAGGAGTAAGCATTTAGGTTAACTCGAAATAGATGGGCGCCCTAAACCAAACTATACATTTCTCAACTACCTATAAGCATGCAAATGATAATTGCACGTCATTTTTTCCTCGCCCCTCACACATACCTCCAAACTTGGGTGCTCAAAATTTACTATAATAAGGTATGACATATATTCTTACACACCTAACAACTATAATAAAATCGAGCAAAATTGACAATATTTACAAGTATAAGAGAATATGTCATAACTAACCATTAATAGCAGATCCTCTCACAACCTGTCATAACCTTGGGCACCCACCTTCTCTATGCAAACGTGCCATTATGTCATAAAGTTAGGTTCGTGCATGTCATAAAGTTAGGTTCTTACAGACTGTTAAAATGTCGACATATGTCAAAATAACTCTACTACAAAGTGGGACACCTAGCTCCTCATATGAGGACAAAAGCATCCTTGTTACTCCCAACATGATGACAACTCATTATGCCAAGTCACGCTAAAAGACGGAATACGATGTACAAGAAAATAAAATATAGGCATCAATTAAATACATTAAATAAATCAATCAATACTCAAAAATACTAAGGTCGAGACAACATAATTCCCAACATTGGACACATCATGTCATAAATAGTTAAAAAATACAAAACTACATCTTAACACCAACATTCTAGTTCCTAGAAATCAAATCATTGATACATTGGTCAAAGAGATGAAGAATCAACAAATTTCACTCTATCAAGTAGTGACGTCAAGTTGATTTTTGCATTAGGACAATGTAGTTCACCAAGAACCAAAATTTTCAAAAGTTCTTTCAACTAGAGCAAAAATTAGGAACATTAGGGTCCATCACTTCTAAGGGGGATAAATGGTCTTGAAAACATCTCAAGTCATATAACTGGCAATGTTGTGAAGAATTTTGAAAATTCTCTAAATTATCTATTTTCTATATTTTCATAATTTGCAATTTGTTGACACTCCATAGTTGAATTTGTCCATGCAATAGTTGGACTTGTAGGGGAGGAAATTTGTCACCTATAAGATGATGAATCTTGGAGGACAAACTAATCTGCCGCTACCTCACTCGAATTGGTGCTAAGATGAGCCAGGGGATAACAAAACTAGACTAGTATCTATGTGAAGGTAAATAACAGATCCAGATGCAGAAACAAAAAGATATAAGAAAACCGAATCTACAAAATAGCACAAAATTGAAAGTAAATTATACCACTAAAATGGGAAGCCCTCGTAACCTGGACGCCAGTGTAGGCGTGGACTACAATGTGGCGCGCTATCATCTGTACAGCCCACGAGCACATAAAGCTCTAGAAACTTTGTTGTAACTTCCTTCCAACGCGTGAAACCTGTTCACCACTTGTACACACAGAGACAGGAAAAATGTTGGGGGCTGTATAAGGGCCTGCCTCAATCAGACCCCCATTTAGGTGTTTCCACCGCCACTAACAGCCAGATAAATAGATTGGAACATAAAATTAGTAAATTGGTAAAATGCAAATAGAAACTATACTCAGCTTAATGGAAGCAAACCCCTATTGCAAATGATATAAGATTGGTAAATTTGGTAAGATGAATGCACCTAGATAATAGATACACCCACAATGTAACAAGATAAATTGCATGCAATGATAAAATGGAGAATAAGATAAAGAAAAGACAAGGCGTGTAGCCAAAACCCTCCTTTCGAGTTGCAAGCGTGACGAAGCTCAAGATACGTACGTGTTGGTAAGATCTTCGCAAGATAATTGCAGCTTGGTAGTGTTGGTAGTGTGTCCAAGATAGCAAGAGAGCAAGAGTGCAATATGAGAGCCAAGAGCCAAGAACTTCCCACAAGAGAGAGAGAGAGAGAGAGAGAGAGAAAACCCCCCTATATGAGCTAGGAAAGGTTTGTAAACCCGAAAGAGGCGCGGAGAACCATTATGGCCGAAGACGAGCCAAAGGACATGCGTCGGCCAGTGTCTGACTCTCTGCAGTATTCTAGATTCCGTGGGTTTATCGAGACATTAGCACGACGCGAGGACATTCACGTGTCGCACCTTCGTCCTACCAAAGATAAGCCCAAAGAGGGTTTTAAGGCATACAGAGGCACTTTGTCTTTAGAGCTCATGATGCCAAAACAATCAAATTTTGATCATGAGTTTGCCATTAATGCACCGAGCGCCATGCGTAAGTGTCATAAATGCATTGGGTGCGATTTAGGACACTACAAGACCTTATGCTGAGATCTCAACCAAATTAAAAAATTTGTAACCTAAGTTTTTTGACACATACAACTTGAAATTTTGAATAATGGGCTATAAATTATAACTTCGACGAGCAGATGTACCAAAACTAAATAAATACAACAAAGATTTTCAAATTTCTAACAAATTTGTCCTCATTGAAATGTCCATTTTCACTTTTACAACTAGCTGGTCACTACCAAGAATGGTTACTCTTTGGTTCTTCTCAAGAACTCTAAATTGTTTTTAGTATTGCAAAGCTATATAATAGTTGAAATTGAAGCATGAAAGTAAGGTACAAAGCATGCATCTCTCCTACAAAGTTCATCCACTTTGATAAGGTCTTAATAATCTAATCTACTCTGTATTGCTGTTAAGAAATTGTCAATCTGTCTTGTTTGAGTTTTGACCAACTATTGCTTATAATATATTACACTCCTCAACTAATGTTTCAATCTGTCTTGTTTGAGTTTTGACCAACTATTGCTTATAATATATTACACTCCTCAACTAATGTATTGTCTCATATATTACTAGATTCCAATCATATATGTCCTGACCTGCTCAAAGATTATTACTTGACCCCTGGCTAATGGATTCAAAGAATCAATAAATATATCTAAAGGAAGATCAAACTGTTCGATATTAGAATCACCATATCTTCATCATCTTTTAGTTTAATTATGGCAAATACCTAATCACACCAATCAAACAAGTATCTTCTTTGGCCATCTTTTTGGAGAACTATGAAAATCTTTTATATACAATGCAGTATTAGCTGATGTTTGATTCGAATTCTCAAACCCATCAAGACAACAACAACATAAGTGATATTTTGGAATTTGATTATGACATCATCAGAGACAGAAAGTTAGACAATAGTGCCTCTTTGTGATATTTATTAAAACCATTAAACATCTGTAGAGGTCCCGAAACAGTGGGGTAACAGTCCTGAATTCCTCATATGCTCATATTTGACATATTGTTGGCATCTTGTCGCTCCAAAAATTATAATTTTCATCATTGAATTTCGAAGAGATAAATCACAAACACTAAAATTTTTAATATTAACTATGACAGACAACAAATCAAAAACTGAATAACTAATAAAGCTTCAACTGTACAGCCAGCAGTGATTTCAGATGGGTATTAAAGGTTTAAATAAACTCCTTTTGAAAATTGAGAACTTCATATTGGTGTTAGAGAGTGCAGAAATTTGCATGATTGATATCAAACTTTACACACCATAATTGTTAGAAAGTTTAGGTTTGGGTAAAAAAGAAAAGGAAACTCGTCTCCAAACCCCCCCAACTGATTGCTTGAACTTTCGATGCTCTTCCCTAGTCCCTGCTGCTACAACTATTGCTCTTTTCTGCCCTACCCTCTGCTCCTGTGCAGAAACTTCCAAGTCATAAATTTTGGCATTTTTGTCCGTCTATTGTGGCCAGCCCTTTCTACATAAATTTAATGTCCATTGCAGCTGACCTACTAGGCCTTCAAAGTCTGATCCTTGTAAATTTATGTCCTATACTGCATAAATTTCTCTCCGCATATGGCACCTATGTCCCTTTCCACAAATTGCTCTGACTTGCAAATTTAAATCAGATTTAGATGGAATTCAATCATCTACAACAATGCATTCATGAACCAAGCATGCGACTGGCACTGGCACCAATTGTTATAAGCGAGCAATTAAAAAAACCAAACACACATCGGAATGCCTTTGTACAGTTCTTTATTAATGAGGAAGGAAGATATTTCAGTTGAAGCTTACGTTGGCCAAGTTAATCATGGTATTAAAACTAATATATGTTATAGTTTATTGTTAAAAGTAAAATTAAAATTAAAAAAATGTGAAGTATATAATTATGAATAATAAGTTTTGAAATTTTAAAAAGATGTCAAGTTCAACAAGAGTAAAATTGAAAAGATTTATTGTTCGATAGTTCTTCAATGATCATTGAATTTTCAAGTTTAAACACAAAGACTAATATAAAATATAGTGTCAACTTTCAAAACTTTTGACTCAAGAGTTCATAGTACATATTGAAATACTGATACACATTCAAAAAACAGAAGACAGAAATCTAAATTAAAATATTATGTCATTCAATAGATGAAATTCTACACTTGCATCAGCTATGTCGTCAATTTCCAGGTCCTCAGCTATGATGCTGAAAAGTTCCTCTACAAGCAATAGAACTACAGGTAAATCATTGAGGCCATTTGCATCAATCACTTCATCTTTCTAGAGTGTAGTGGCTGCATCAGGTAGAATTTGGTCCCATTTTATTAAAGAATCCTCATTGTACCCAGAGTGTACATAAGAGAGGACGAGTGCACTATAAATGTAGACTAGGTTCTCTATTTTCTTCGAACATGATCAGTTCCTATTCAATGAATAAATGAAAACATAAGTACTCTAATTCCTGTGACAATATGAAAAATTGGTTGCTTGTAAAAGCAATCTTTTAGCAAATTATTGCAATTCAAAGGTTTCCACCTCCATGGTTCAAACACCAACCACTATATTGGGCTTTCTTTGCATGCATATCACATAAGTTTCCACAAAGAAGAATCACCTTGCCCACAACAAACCTTATTTCATTGAGTCCTAATTATTGAACGAATTTGAAACATCTGCACCTTGGCCACAAATCTTTTTTAACGCATCTCAAAACCCCTGTAATGCCTCTCTATCCTCATATGGAGAATATCTTTGATTACATATGAACATCTCTAATTTTCTGCCCTTTTTCAATGAGATTTCAGATCCACTAGAACTTGCCAATATCTTTAAGTGCATCATTCAATGAACACACAACATGGTGTCCAAAATATATGCTTGATTACAAACAAGGGCAGCATCTATAACAACTTGGAGTACATGCAATGCTCACATCTCCTTAATTGCATCACACAATTACTTATCAAGGAACTTAACATTTTTCTCTTGGTGTGAAGCTTTTCATACCCAGGAGCTTTATAACTTGTTGGTCCATTATTAATAGCTTGACCAATCTCCTCATACAAAGGTGAGTGAGCAATATTAAACAGCATTCCATTTGCATAAAAGAAGTTCGTGATCCTTATATTAACCGCATCTCAACCATGCACATCAAACAATTTTCAAATGAGTTTTGGCTGCCCAAGTGTAGTATCTGAGAGAATACCTTACATCTTGCACCATCATATCTCAATAAGACACATCCATCTCTAACTCTCTATGTTGACTCTAAGTTGTCCTTGGTGTTGAATTGTGAAAGCTCAAATGAGGTACTTTCCTATTATTAGCCCTATCTTGATCCCTAATAGCTTTAAATCATTCTAGCTCATTCAAACAAGGCTTGACAATTTTTCCCATTATGTAAAAAACATGAGCCCTCACCCTTGTGTATGTGCCCTAAAATGATTGACAAAGTTTACATTCGATGGTGGTTGTTCCACTTGACCTCGTCAACCCTAAACTAAAATCATAATACAAAGATAGTGGATATATACCCTCTTTTCCCCACTTGACATTCTAAATATAAATATATAAAAAACAAAAAACAATAGAGATAAAATCTTAAGTAATTTAAAAACTAAAATTAGGAAGTACTTGTACAAAATAAAATTTTAACATAAAAAACACAGTTAAGAAAACTCAAACATACACTGTAAAATATGAAATTTGAATAAAAGAAAATAAACCTAAATGGTAAATTTAAATGTTTAAATTTAAACCATAGATTGTTATATTGTTAATGTTCTCAATTGGTAGGTGAGTCTGACTTTGAGTCTGAGCAGATGAATACAGACGAAAATAGAAAAATCATTAAATCACAAAGATGATAGAACCTACATGAAATTACTTAGTCACTTCTTGCAAACTATCTAATTTTTCCATAGTGGTGGTGAAATCCACAACCACCACAATGTGTTGAAAGACCTTTTCTTTCGTTTTTAAGTTTTACTTTTCTTTCTAGGGGAAGGGAAGCCTACAGTTTAAGGTTTTCCAAACAGGAAATGCAGACAGGACATTTCCTGCAACTGGGGACATTCTACATACCTTTCCATGATGTGGGAAACCAGTTTCTGAGATGCATCCCAGGGGATTGAAGACAGATACGTTTCCCTACCACCTTGTATATGAGTCATTACAACATTATAAACATTAATAGCTTACGTTGAAACTCTGAGTCTCAGAACTATGTCTACTAGGTCCCATTGCTATAGATATATAGTTTTCAACCTGCAAATTTCAAAATTCTAATTCAATCACCTCCATGTACCTGGCAAAAGGATATGCTATATCTAAATAGGCATTGGATTGAACCCAAAGACGGGATATTCAGCCCTGAAACATCAAGAAATATGTTTCTTTTAACTACAGTTCTCCCTTAAAATTTCTATATAGTATATCGTGGCTCACCTCAAGGCACACACCTGCAGGAAGATCAAAGAGATGAGTCTCTACTGGCATAGAAGCTACTTGATCTTTCGAAGCTGTTATCAATGGGGTTGTTTATTCATGTGGACTCTGGCATTTGGGAAGCTGTTAAATAGTTCTGGTATCATAACCTTGAATTATTTGCTAGCATTTTCATCTGAAAAATGTAATGTGAGGACTTTAAGCCAACGCTCAAGCATAATTTGATAATTCTGCAAATACTTTGATGTACAATCTGATGTGCTCTTGTATTGAGTACATGTTGTGGTGGTGATTTATATGTCAATAAGAATGTCTCGAATGCTGTATATGCTGCAATTTGTGAGCAAAGGCCAGTTTATGATGTCATATAATATAAAACAACTTTTCTAGCCAAAAAATATGGTGCCTCCAGTTTAAATTTGACAAGAAAAAAACATCACATTGGGAGGCTGAGACCGAAATTCTAAACAATAGTGAATTGTAATTCAAGTTTTCCGCAGAACAACTGAAAGTAGATTGATCCAAATTTTCCATACATCAAATTCAGATTGTTTACCAATTAGTAAGAAAGCAAAAACTCACACGAGTGAAAGAATGCAGAAAAAAATCTATTTTTCATAATCGAGAAACTACTGCCATATTCCAGACTTCTATACATATATAAATCGATTGAGAGATGTTACGGAAAAAAAAAATCTGCCAAATTAATGAAACTCCCAGCCTATTCCAAGGAATTTCTGCTAGGATGAAAAACAGTCCTTCAATAAAAAATTGTCAATCCAACCTACTATGAAAGAGATCTCAGATTAATACACAATCTAAATAAAAGAGAGAAAATCACAACAAAATCAAGAAGCCCACATTCAGTTACTGTATTGTGGTGACCTGATTCCACTCCCCATCCACCGCTTCCTTCCAGAGTGTCACATTGTTATTTCCATCAGCAACCGCCAATATGTTTCCAGTTAATGACCAGCTGACCCTCCACACAGAGGTCTTAAAGTCATTTAAAACCCTACCCTCCCATTTGTCTCCCTCCTTCCCCTGAGTCCATATGACCACAGTTCCATCCTGGGAACAGCTCGCAATAGTGCTTTTGGGAAGCCCTAAATTGGGCGCCCATGCCACATCCCGCACCCAATCTGTATGCATTTGCAAAGCAGGAAAGCAATCCAGTTTCCAGGAACCATTGTAAAATTTCCACACCTTAGCCGTGTTGTCACAGCCACCAGAGACCAGCTTCTGGACGGGATCTGTGGGCTGCCCTACCGTAGATCCAGGAGACAAGGCAGGCGCCCATGAAACTGCAGTGACACCAACCTGGTGTTGAGAAAATTTTAGTGGCTATTCACCAATTGAATATATTCATAAAACTATTGGCCAAACAAAAATAAAAATAATTAATTGCACAAAGCAAGTTTCCAAAAAACAAAAAAATCATGTAATAGTGGCTGTTTTTCACCAATTGAGTACTTCAATTGAATTATTGGGAAAAAAACATCAATGACATGGGTTTTTTACTGATGACGAACTCATTAATGAGACTCGAAATGTTGTAATGCGCAATTGCAATCTGGAATTTCATCTCACAACATTTAATCTTGTAATCTTTCAAACATCATCCCCGTAGAATCAAGAAGTAGGACCCGAAAGTCAATTTGGAAACTATCTCACAATTTGAATTTTTGTCACTGAATAAGGTAATCACGGACAATAAAAGCTTAGAATTTCTGCAATCAATGGAAATTTTGTCCTGATGCTTATTGAATTGGAGAAGATTTAAACCTATGCACTGCACAAATCAAAAACTGAAATATGTACCGTTCGAAAATGAAAATTTGCCCCCGTTTCTTTTCCCCGAAGGAAATAGACAAATTTTTTGTACAAACCATATAAACCCTAACATTCTGAAAGATCAACATTGACAAAAAAATTGACAGAAGCAAGGAGAATTCACCAATTGAAGGGAAAAAAACTGACCTGGTGAGCTTGATCTATCTTGGTTTTGTCCCATTGTCCGTCTTCCCGCCCCGTAAAAACCGTTATGGATCCGTCAGAAGAACCACAGGCGAGGCAGAGGCCCAGCTCGTGTGGCGCCCAGGAAATAGAATTGACGGAGGCATTGTGCTCGGCGAAGACTTGAAACTGCAACCACTCGTTCCCCTGCGGTCCGCCCTCGCGCCAGACGATTACACGGCGGTCATATGAGCAGGAGGCGAGCAAAGATCCGAACTTAGGATGCGCCCAGGCGACCTGCCAGACGGGGCCTTGGTGACCGGAGAGAGTGGCGAGTGGTGTCGGGGAATCGGAGCCGCTGAGACCAAAGAGTTTGATGCTTCGATCTGAAGAGCAGGTGGCCATGCGCTTCCCATAGTAGTCAATTGCGATGTCGTGAACCACATCTTGGTGCCCGGATTCGACCCGCTGACCTCCCGTTTGCTTTACTGCTGAAGCCATGTTGCCTCCCTCGATCTAATGTGAAAATATACAGTGAAGGCTTCGCATATAGATGGAAATGTTAAAAAAAAAGTGTTTGTTTCTCGTCCTTCGACAAAAACCGAGGAGTGATTTTCAATCTCCAACGCTAAGAGTATTTTAACAGTTTTTTTTTGGTTTATATAAATGTAATAATGAAATTCCTATATTCATCATTTATATATTTTGATTAATTAAGAATAATTATATTTTGAATTAAAATTCTTTCTTTTATTACTATATTTTTTTTTTATGAATAGCAACAATTTGCATTAATTATAGATTAAAGTACATTATTCACAAAAAAGATAGGGGGATACAAGATCACCCCTCAAAATTCATACGGGCATAACTCGAAGAATCTAGAGAGCACGGGCAAAGTCCAGAGACAAAATAACAATAACAACAATAAAAGTCGCTAAGCAGCTAAAGCAGTGGCCGAGGGTTGCAAAGGGGGATCTTTGTCCTCCTTGGGTCCCCATACATCAACGAGGCCAAGATTGTCATCCAGGAGGGACCAACTCTCATCACACAACAACTTCCTCCTTGTCTTCATCTTTGCGAGGTGGAGAGATGGCTAGATCAAGGCGCAAGAATAGCTTGGCCAAACTGGGCTAACCATTGTCCCCTCCAGAAATAGGCCAACCATTGGCACCTCCAGTTGGCGAAGCCACACCACCCCAACCCCAACTGACGGTAAAATGCTCGCGGACAAGGGAGGAGGAGCGCCACCTGTTGAAATCTCAGCCATCATCAGAGTGGCGATGAGTTTGTGATCGCGGGGTCTAGGAATGATGAGCGGAGGAGCTTCAACCATGTCGGTGACCGCGGGCAGGAGACCGATCCTAAGAAGTCGAGGTGTTAGGAGGCACTCTAGCAAACATACAAGGAGCATTATCCCAATGCTCTAGAAGTTACTAGAGGTAGGCCACTTCCAGATCAACCTTATATGTTTGCACTTTAATCTAGAGCAAAACATTGTTAGAGATACATGCTTTATCATAAAGTGAGACCTTAACATCAAAAGAGTTGTGAGAAAAAATAACAGCATTTTTGTCTTTCAAAAGAGCAAAAAGAATCTCCACCCTAAAAGCATGCCAAATTTGAGAGAATTTAACGGGGAAGCTAGGGGGGTCCCCTAGAAGGGCCATATGCCAAGAAAAAGCTGCGGGATTGAAAGACCGAAAAAAATCATGAATCCAACTCCAAAAGGCTTGAGTGCATAGATACAAAACTAAAATAGGTGTATGAAAGATTTAGGTTGCCCACAGAAGGGACAAAATGGGTCAAGAATACCCAAATGTTTTAGGTGAGCGCCCAAAGGCAAGCCTTGGAAAAGAATGCACTAGGTAAAATGGGCAAGCTTGGGTTCAATAATAATAGACCAAATCAAAATGAATCTTCGTCTCCATGTGCTTGGAGAAGACTAGAGATGCCAATGTCGGTTTATAATTGACACCATGGGAAGATGCAGAGAGCCAACGGTAACCTAGGCGAGGCTTGTAATTGTAAAAAGCAGTCATGGGTTACCATTGCCAGTCCTTCCACCAAGGTTTCATTGAGTGAATACCTAACTTGTGTAGCATATTCAAAGGCAGAGCCAACACAACCAAATAAAACATCTATCAATTTGGTTAGATGAGTTGATACTGAGCTTACATATCTTCCCGAGAGCGAATGTTCATAGTGACCCAAAAAGAGAGATCCTGAGGGGTACAAATGCCACACCTATGAAAGTGCATGGCACGAACCCCAAGGACTCTGGCCAAAGAAATCCCTTGAAACTACATGAGAGGAGACCACCATATGTTATGTTGATTGAAAGAGAGCCCATCTCTAAAACCAAAACCGTTCCAACAAAGTCAGGGCTTAACAACTTCCCAGGCATGCTAGATACTTTTGGCAACAAAAGTGCCTTCAATTTGAATGACCTCTTTCATAACCATAAGGGTTTGAAATCTTATCCCCTTCCAATAAGGGTGCTTCACTGGATGTCTTGAAGAAATACAATGCCTAAGAAGAACCGTACAGGCCTCCGTGATAGAAACCATACATATGACCCATTTAGCACAAAGAGCAAGACCTTGCTTCTAGGTGGAGAGCAACCCGAGCCCACCTAAGTCTCTCAGGAGACAACAAAACTCTCAGGACACTCTATGAAAGCTAGTGTGAGAGGCCAAAGAAGCCCATAAGAAGTCTCACAAGAGCTTTTCCAGTTTTTGGTAAGAGGCTTTTGAAGGAGCCCAGCACGATGAGTAATACACATGAGTGGCGGCAAGGATCTTAGAGAAAATTTGAAATTTCCCTGTAAGCGAAAACAGCTTGGTGATCCAAGGTGAGAAGTTTTTCTCAATTCTAGTTAGAACTGTATTCCAAAGATCCATTGGAAACTCCTGAAAAGCAAAGGGGATGCTTAGGAATCTGAATATTTCTCCACAACCAATCCACTTTTAGCTAAATTGGAGAATCCATGAGGGATCTAGAAGAAAGGATTGTCAATAGTTTGAGGTTTTATACCATTGGATAACATACCTAGAGGCCAGACAAAAGGTATCAAAGTAGTGGAAAGCCTCTCACACATTTTGCTCATCCTCAATAAGAGTAAAAAAAGAGCCATTGACAAGCTGTGAAAGGGAATCGGGTAGGGCAATCCCTCTGACTCTTCCTGTCGAATAGCATTGGCTAAAAGATACCCAAACCTTATTTTGCTAGAACATATGAAGAGGGAGCCAAGGGAAACTCTAGCAAATGGATCTATGAAGGCCAAAAATAGAGGATTGGCGACCTTTAATGGTGATGCACGCAGAAGCATCATCGAAGAGCATGTTGACAGACTGGATAAAATGAGATCCAAAGCCAAGCACCTAAAGCATGGCAAGGATAAAGGGCCACTCGATTAGGCTTTGGCAAAGTCAATATTAACAAAATAACATTTTTCTTCAACTTCCTAGCCCATTCCATACCCTCCTAGACAACAATTATGTTGTCAAGGATAAAGTGAGACTTGATGAAGCCAACTTGCTTGGGACGTGTTGGTTGAAAATTTTGCAAACTAGGAGAGGTTACAAAATTGTGGTTTCAACCATAGCAAAATGAGATTAAATCTCTCCTAACTTCTAAGGGAAGGCTCCCCTTGTGATTCAGCACTCTACCTCTCTAAAATAAGATACAAGTTTCAACTTCTAATCTAATTTCGATGGTACATCATCCTATCCTCGTTTTTCAAAATAGATGTTATTCTTTTCCTCTTTTTTCAGGAAATAATTTACAATATAGAGCGGCAATAGTTCTTACAATTTCACTGTTACAAATTAACTTAGAAAGCAAGAATGATACAATATGGATAAGGAAAGAAGCAAAGTTTCTATAAAGGCACAAAGTCCTTTGTTGCTTCTGCGAGACTGGAAAGAGTGCTTAAGCTCAAAATCTTAAAACTCATTGTTGTCATATCAACCTTTTAACAAATACTACTGTAACCCAATGTGTTAAATAATAAAATCAAAGTAAAGCACAAAGTCTTCATTCTGACACCTAATTACACTTTCGATAATATTTTTCTAAAATGATAATATGAAGCTTAAAGTCCTCAAGTTATGATTTCCTTTTCCAAGATGACACAATAAAGCACAAAGTCTTCAAAGTGTTACGTTAATATATTTCAGCTAACTTTAACTTGAAAATATCAGTATGAAGCACAAAGTCTTCACAATGATATCACATTCACCAATTCCTAATTCTATTAACAAGAGCTGAAATATGGCACAAAGTCCACAAACCAACAATTGCCTCTACTCTTTAACAATATCTTCTCAACCACACCTTTACTTGAGCAAAATAAGAATTTATAATGAAAATGACATAAGAACACTCTCTCACCATAAACCACAAATGAATCCAACACAAAGTTTGGATGCCAAAGATTTCTTGTTATTTCATCAAGTTTGTCAAATCATAATAGGAATACAAATTTTCACTTTTTCTCTTCACTTCGGCAGAGTTTTGGCATATAGATTAAAGATTCTAGATCCAAAAAGATCAAGGAAGATAGATCCTCAAAGATCCTTATTACAATGAAAATCCTCATATATAGAGGAGAGGTGCAACATGAATCTAGGAAAGTTGCAACTAATTTGTGACCAAGTCAAAGGTAGTGTTCGATTTGACTTAGGACATGTGCAAGTTCTGGATGCAAAAAATTGAATACAAAATGATAGTTGAGGTGTCAATTGAGATTACAAAATGACACTAGGCTAGAGATGCATAAAAATGACTTTTGGAGCCTCGTCTTGTTCATCATTATCTCTATTTTTCTTCAAAAAACCTTCATATTGTCTCAAGGTGGCTTGTATTTCACAGTCATCCGGTCCCAATGTGTTGAATCTAGTATCTGGAGTGGAGTTGCAGAAATGGATTTGAAGAATTCCTAGAGTTGGACAAAAAAGACCAAAGATGTGGTTCATGAAGTGCATTTCCGACTTATAAGTCCAATTTGCATTTGGGAAGGGTCAACAATCATATAGGTGCATATCAAACTTACAAGTTTGAAATGCACTTATGCAAAAAAACAAAGGAAAGAAACTATCTTTGGTGTGAAGCGGAGTTATAACCCTGATTTACACCTAAGAAAGAATCATGGTGCAAGTCAGGGTTACAACCCTGATTCGCACCAACTCTTAGCACTTGGAAAAAAATGCAAAAGGAAAATGGTGTCGGTTGGGGTATAACCCCAACATACACCGTTATAGGGAGACTTGATGTAGATCGGGTTTATAGCCTTGATATACACTGTTGGGTAAGGCCTCGGTGTAGGTCGGGGTTACGGCCTCGACATGCACCATTTTGAGAGGACTTAGTGTAGGTTGGGGTTACGGCCCTGATCTACACTAGAATGGGCAGACTTGGTGCAAGTCAGGGTTATAACTCTGCCTTGCACTAGAAAGGGAGAACTTGATGTAAGTCAGGGTTGTAACTCCGACTTGCAACAAAATGAAAGGACTTGGTGTAGGTCGAGCTTATAACCTTGACATGCACCAAAAACATGACTTGGTTATGAAGTGGTATAAATTGGGGTTACAAACCTGATTTGCACCAGACCTTAAAAATGTGAAAGGAAGTGTAATTTTGGTTTGTAACCTCGATTTACACGTGTGCGCATAAAAGAGGTGCAATTCACGTTTGTGAACCTGATTTACACTAAAACAAAAAAACTAACTTAAAAGACCCAAAAAATGACTAGAACCTCTGAATTGAGAATCGAGCGTCCTAAATCATGCATGAGGGGAAATGAATACCACCTCAATAAGCATGCTTAGAGCACATGGGCTACAAATTCGACAAAATTTGTAGCTATTGTCCTCATTTTTGGTTGGCTCTAACTGGGGAACTTCCTTCAATCACTGGAATAATTGAAGGGAGAAGAATCCAGAACTCTAAGTGCCAAGTTATCATCCATTAGGCTACAAAGTCAAGCAACAAAAGATATAAAAGACAAGAAGGATGAAAAGACTTACCTAAAAACAACCTATTGAAACAAGACTCAACTTTCTGCAATTGTACTTATTGGAAAGGGAAACTAACCTAACGTAAAGACAAACCAACAACAAGAAATCCTTCAAATGAATCCATTAACTGGTATTCCAAAGTAGCTATCTTTCTTCAGCAAGGTGTCATGTTTGACATGATCATAGACCGTTAAGTGTAGATGTAGCATGATCAATAGTACAATGAGATGATGCACTGCTTCTTGGAAGAAATTAACAAATGAACTTTCCTCCTCAAGCTGATCATATGTAGTGTTGCTCTAGAGTGGATCAATGAATTTTGATTTCTCTTGCTCAACTGTAAATGCATGCTTGATTTCATGTTCATATGTGTCCTCATGTCCAGGTTCAAGTGTGACTTTTGACATCTTGTTAGCTTCCAACCAAGCTAGATGTCTTATAGGACATCCTCTTGATATGACAATCTCTGACCTCTTCTTTCCTATTGTGCCTTTATCAACTAATTCTTTAACCACAACCTCATGTTGAGTGGAATGAGTTTCCTCTTGTGATCCAAGTGAAAACATGGCTGCACTACTTGCTTCATCATGTTGTTCACAAACTTCAAATTTGGGATAATTGTCATCAAGAATTGAGCAAAACTCCTCTATTATGCTTGTGAAAAGGTCTTCATCAAGTTCCTTGGTAGTTCTTTCATGCATAATATGTTCAATTTAATGACCTTGAAATATAGATGCTTTCTTCTCATCTTGTTTACTTTGAATGGTACCTTCATGCATATTCATCTTTTCACATCTCATGATGTGATGATCCTCCTTTACTGACACTTTGGCAAAGTGACTTTCATCACCTTGTTGTGTATTGCCCATGTTATCTTTCTCAACAACTCCTTGATAATGCATTGACCAGATATGAGAGTCGCCAACTATGTCTACTTCCTCCTTTTGGAAGAGATTAGCAAGACCACTTTGTTTAGATTCAGAGTTCTCTACTGTCGTACTTGCTGGTGGTGCCTCAAGTACAAGCTTTTCTAGTGGTGATGGAAGCTCATTTTGGTTCCTTGCATCATAATTAGAAGCAATATTTGGATAAGTCCTTGGGATATCTTTGTAAGAGATAAAATAATAACCTTGTGATAACTGCTTCTTAAGGGTTAACACTTCATTATCTAGCCTCTGCACCATAGGATCTGTTCTATAGGTAGAAAATGATTCCAAAGGAGAATTTTCTGTAAACCCATTTGGCTCTATCTTTATTTTACCCGCAAGGATAAGATCATCTTCAACCTCAACTACTAGGGTTTTTGCAACTACAAGGTCTCTCAGAATTGCCCTTCTCAACAAGAAACTCACCTTAGGAAACTGAGAGTTGATGAAGAAGCACTTCAAATATTCAGTAGTGGGTTGAGCCACCGTTGGAATTCTATTAGACAACTTGTTAAATTTAGCAACAAACTCCCACATGGGTTCATGTAGTTCTTTTTTCATTTGAGTCAATTGTGCTAACAATGCATGAGCACTTCTGTAGGCTTGAACCTCTCTTCAAACTTTGTTTTGAGTGTTTGCCAATTAGTGATGGTTTGTGGTGCAAGATGGTAGAACCAGTCAATAGAAGCACCTTGGAATGTTTTAATCAATAATCTCATTGAAACATCTTCATGTTCAACTCCAAGAACACCACATACAATGTAGAAAGCAACAATGTGTTCATTTGGATGTTGTTTTCCATCTCCATAAAACTTGGTAATATTCTTCTGTGAGCCATCAAGAAGAGCATGTAGTGGTGGAGTTAGACTCAATGGACCAAAAGCATTCCCCCAAGGACCTTGGGAAGCCATTTTACATGTCCTTGGTGAAAACTTGACAAATTACAAGAAAAGAAATTACAATGAATAGGATATTGGTATACTTCAACCAAAAGCATGAGGCCTTTGGATGCATATCGTATCCCCGACAGAGTCACCAAAAAAGTGTTGGTTGAAAATTTTGCAAACTAGGATAGTGTACGAAATTGTGGTTTCAACCACAATAAAATGATATTTAATCTCTCCTAATTTCTAAGGGAAGACTCCCCCTATGATTCACTACTCTACCTCTCTAAAATAAGATACAAGTTTCAACTTCTAATCTAATTTGGGCGGTACATCATCCTATCCTCTTTTTTCAAGATAGATGTTATTATTTTCCTCTTTTTTCGAGAAAGAATTTATAATATAGAACAACAATAATTCTTACAATTTCTCTGTTACAAATTAGCTTAGAAAGCAAGAATGATACAATATGGATAAGGAAAGAAGCAAACTTTCTATAAAGACACAAAGTCCTTCATTGCTTCTCTGGAATGGGAAAGAGTACTTAAGCTCAAAGTCTTAAAACTCATTGTTGTCCTATCAACCTTTTAACAAATACTACAGTAACCCCATGTCTTAATTAAGAAAATCAAAGTAAAGCACAAAGTCTTCAATCTGACACCTAATTACACTTTAGATAATATTTTTCTGAAATGATAATATGAAGCTCAAACTCCTCAAGTTATGATTTACTTTTACAAGATGACACAATAAAGCACAAAGTCTTCAAAGTGTTACCTTACTATATTTTAGCTAACTTTAACTTGAAAATATCAATATGAAGCACAAAGTCTTTACAATGATATCACATTCACCAATTCCTATTTCTATTAACAAGAGTTGAAATATGGCACAAAGTCCACAAACCAACAATTGCCTCTACTCTTTAACAATATCTTCTCAACCACATCTTTACTTGAGAAAAATAAGAATTTATAATGAAAATAACATAAGAACACTCTCACCATAAACCATAAATGAATCCAACATAAAGTCTGGATGCCAAAGCTTTCTTCTTATTTCATCAAGTTTGTCAAATTGCAATAGGAACACAAAGTTTCACTTTTTCTCTTCACTTCAAAAAAGTTTTGGCATATAGATTAAAGATTCTAGATCCAAAAAGATCAAGAAGATAGATCCTTAAAGATCCTTATTACAATGAAAATCCTCATGTATATAGAGGAGAGGTGTAGCATGAAACTAGGAAAGTTAAACAGCTAATTTGTGACCAAGTCAAAGGTAGAGTTCAATTTGATTTAGGACACGTGCAAGTTCTGGATGCAAAAAATTGAATACAAAATGACACTTGAGGCATCAATTGAGATTATAAAATGACACTAGGCTAGAGATTCATAAAAATGACTTTTGGAGCCTTGCCTTGTTCATCATTGTCTCCATTTTTCTTTAAGAAATTTTCATATTGTTGCAAGGTAGCCTACATTTCACAATCATCTTGTCCCAATGTGTTGAATCTAGCATCTGGAGTGGAGTTGCAGAAATGGATTTGAAGAATTCCCAGAGTTGGACAAAAAAGACCAAAGATGTGGTTCATGAAGTGCATTTCAGACTTATAAGTTTGATTTGCATTTGGGAAGGGTCAACAATCATATACCTATGTAAAAAAAGGGAAAGAAATTATCTTTGGTGCGAATCAGGGTTATAACCTTTATTTACACCTGAGAAAGAATCATGGTGCAAGTCAAGGTTACAACCCCAATTAGCACCAAATCTTAGCACTTGGAAAAAAACACAAAAGGAAAATGGTGTGGGTTGGGGTTATAACCTTGACATACACCGTTATAGGTAAACTCGATGTAGATCGAGGTTATAGCCCTAATATACACCATTGGGTAAGGCCTTGGTGTAGGTCGGGGTTACGACGTCGACATGCACAATTTTGAGAAGACTTAGTGTAGGTTGGGGTTACAGTCCCGATCTACACCAAAATGGGCAGACTTGGTGTAGGTCAGAGTTATAACTCCGCCTTGCACCAGAAAGGGAGAACTTGGTGTAAGTTGGGGTTGTAACTCCAACTTGCACCAAAATGGGAGGACTTGGTGTAGGTCAGTCTTATAATCTCAACATGCACCAAAAATAGGACTTGGTTATGAAGTGATGTAAATCAAGGTTAAAAACCTGATTTGCATTGGACCTTACAAATTTGAAAGAAAGTGTAATTCGGGTTTGTAACCCTGATTTACACTTGTGTGCATAAAAGAGGTGTAATTGGATTTGTAAACCCGATTTACACCAAAACACAAAAACTAACTTAAGAGACCCAAAAAGGACTAGAACCTCTGAATTGAGAATCAAGGGTCCTAAATCACACATGAGACCCAAAATGAAGACTACCTTGAAAAGCGTTCTTAGAGAACATGGGCTACAAATTGGATAGAAGTTGTAGGGGTTATCTTGTTTTTGTGACATAGCCAAAAATGAGGACAACGTGACACACAATCTGAGGAAGCAGATGTCTAATTTTCAAAGCCAAAGATTTGGAAATCATTTTGTACAAGAAATTAAGGAGAGTGATAGGCCGCTAGTTACAAATCTCCTCCTTTAGGTATAAATTTAATATTTTCCCTTGTTAATTAATTGTCCTAAAGATCGGTTCCAAAAAGGTTATTGATAGACTTTAAGCAAGTCAAGACCCACACAATACCACAAGGCTTTATAAAATTCACAAGGAAAACCATCACAACCAATATATTTATCATTAGCCATAGAAAAACTACTTCCTTGAGATCATCAATGGTGAGCATTTGATCACAGAAAGCTCTTTGGGCCTCTGACAACTGAGAAGGCACAATAAAGAGGCAATCTTGAAGAGCTTTGTCACTTTCCAGAGAGGGGCATAAGTAGTAAAAACCTTCTCATAATGGTTCACAAATGCTCACAAGATATTCAGTAGCTCAAAGAGAACCATGTGGCCCTTCATAATGTGCATAATATTGCGTGAGGAATGATGGGCTCAAAAAGTTGAAAAAATTCTTTAGAGGCGCAATCTGCCACCTTAATCCTGTGAATTTTATCCTTAATCTAAGCACCACAGGCTGCATAACTATCAACAACTTGCTTCTAATGGTGAAGTTCTACAACCTGGACCTGGAGAGCATGAGAGAAAGGGTTGGCACACAAATCCTCCACGTCATGATGGAGATTTGCAACAGTGGCTTCATATGACCAACAATAGAAAATGGCAAGTTGTCGACCATAAATTCTGAGGAAATGAGTCATGCACTCGATAGCCCCATTCCACCAGTCAATCTACCTATGAGATTGAGTTGCACAACTTTCAAGATTCTAAACCCATTGAATGTGATCCACTATGGAGGGATGACTTAGCAAATAAGTGTTAAACAAAATTCTTAGGTGGGTGAATAGTACTAACTTTCCAAACAATATTAAATTGTATGGGAAAGTGGTTTGACAAGGTGATGTCAGAGAGAAGCTTAACCGGGAGATCATAACAGATCTCAAAAGAAAAGAAAGATTGTGTCTTAATCATGGCATGATCAAGTTATTTAAAATTTTTGTCAGAGCCATCCCAAAAATTACTCCACACATGCCAAACACAATTGGGACAACGGTGGTCTGTATTGGGGTCATAAAGGGCCAATTTATTTCTCATATAAAACCACTCTTCTTGCTCGCCAATTGTCCAATGAAAAGGAATTAAACCCTCCTTTCTAGAGGCAACTTCCACCACATTGAAACCACAACACAAAACCTAAGTAGTAGGTGGTAGAGAATCAAAAAGCCACCACCATAGACAAGATCTCTCAACAACATCATTGGAAGCATAAACATTAATGATCTCGAAAGAATGATTGTCCATAGACAAAAGGATCTAGACCACTTGTTGAGTAAGATCCGAACCATGCACCACGATGCAAGACTGCTAACATGTCGCAAGAAAAGTAACAACACCTCCCTGACCCGCTTCATGCTTTGAAGCAAAAACTAGGCTAGCTGACCAAATAACATGACATGCAACATCCATGAGAAATGAAGAAATTTTAATTTTATGAAGGAAAAGAATATCTAAACCAAGAAATATTTGTCATGTATCCCTCACAAAATACTTCCCAGTGGGGTCAATAAGACCATGAACATTCCATGATAAGAAATTCATAAATAAATTTATTACATGTTATCCTCATCCTCGAGAGAGGATAAACTATTTTATAAGAATTTTGAATTGTTTTGAAGACCAAAGTGATGAACTCAATGTTTTCCAAGAGCATGACCACCATCTGTATTGTGCCTAGAATGGTTGCACAAGCGAAGAGAGTAGTGGGTTGACCTAAAACTACTATTGTTGGGGAGGGGTGCGAAACCAAACAGGGTGAGTACCACTATCACGAGCCAAGTCCTTCCTCTAAGAAATAGAGTTTGAAATAATATATTGGGTGGATGGTTTGGGATGTGATTATGCATACGACTGTACTAGTTTCTTTTCTAGTTGCAGCTATGGCTAAGACTACGAAGCAACAATAGCCGGTTGTTTCTGAGAACCCGTAGTATGATTTCCTTTGTGGCTGAGAGTAATCCAACTCTCTTCAATTTTAGCAGGCTTTGAAGACTGAGAATGTTTAGGCTCTTTTGAGGGAGACTTCACCTTGGGGGAAGCCAAAGGACAATCCTTAATCTTGTGTTCCGAAGATTGACAACAAAAATAAGTATTCGATAGAGTCAAGTAAAGCACCTTTTGGGTGTGACACAAACCACCAATATAAATATCAATAGTGTTGAACGGGTGAATGGACCGAAATACTAAGAGGGGAGGGGAGGTGAATCAGTATTCCCACACATAAAACCTTTACTATATTAACCTTAGCAATCAATTTCATTAACAAGAATCAACAAATGCAGAATAAGTAAGTTACACAACCATAAAATCAACACTGGATTTTTATATGTGGAAAACCCAATTGGGAAAAACCACAGAGAGGGTTAAATTTTAAGATAATATAACTAGTTATATGGTGTTTACAAAAGGGGTGGCTCACTACCAGATTACAAAAATGACTCACTGGAAGAATGCTCACAATAATAGAAATAAATGAACTGAGAAAAGTTGCATCTCCAAATGCATGAAGTCAACTCCAAGATAAGCCCAGATAACAAATCACATCAACTCACCATAGATCTAATAAGGGATCTCTCAAAACTATCCACAAATGACTACAGTAGATCCGGTAAGGGATTATTGCAACATTGTGACTGCACTCTACTAATCCAACTACTTGCAACTAATTTAGTAAGGATTTACCGCAACACTGTCTACATTGAATTTCCTATACACAACTTCACTCATATATCATACTCCAATGCTCACATTGTTTACTGCTACTGCTCTCCTGTCCACGGTTTTATCACTCACTCATTTCATATTCTGTTATGCACCATGCACACACTCATCCATATATCTTCTATATATACATGGTTAAATTTGAATCAAGTTACTTTCTAATTTTGATGGGTTGATTTTGTTATACAATATTGTCCCAAATACATCATCTAGATATTTAACCTTTGACATTTTAAAATTCAAATCTGAATTTTGACCAACTCTTACCTATTTCTTTCATGCCTAAAGCTAATTAAACTTATGTTTGCATGAATTATTATGATATACTTGTATTTAAAAGCATTCATTCATGACATAACCATCTCACTCAAATATGATCCACATTACAATGAATAACACTTCAATGTGGTACAATAAAATGAATTTATATGTGCACACTGATATTATGAGCATTTGTACAACTAGCATAGGTCTATCTTTATTAAATTCTATGTAAAATATGTTGAGAGATATCATTCTCATCCCTATTTGTTTGAAAAAAAATACCAATTTCTCATCATGTTAGGTGTTGCATTGAATTTGGTCATCCCTTTTAAAGCTTCACTTACCCATCAAATTGAAAAAGGTCTACATCATAGAGGTCCTTTTGAGTCTCCCCATGTCTCTATAATTTCACTAAGTCTTTCTAAAAACTTTAAACACATAGAATCTTTTCTTTCAAACTTTGGAAGTGGTTCTGAAACTATAATTAAAGTCCAATGAGATTTCCACAACCCTTTCGACATTTGACAAGTTTTTTAGAACCCACTTTAGTCTTTTCCAAAGTCTTTTTTTGAAAGTCTCTAAGTCCTTGTGAAAGAGTCAGGCTCAATCTTGGTTCCTAGAACCATTTAGAGAGTCGACTAGCTCACTGATAGAAATTGGTGACACTAGACTAGGGCGCATTAAAATAGGTTCCCTATCACTCAATTATTGGTGGAGAATGGGTTGTTAGAGGTACCTACCTTCCTTGTGGTTGTGAAATGCATAGACCTAGTCCTAGAATGCATAAATAACTATGATATGGAGAATATGGAATCAAAACAAATGATAATAATTTTCTCATTACTCTTGATAGAGAGACTATTAGTTACATCTATATACTAGATAGGGAGGTCTATGCAAATTTTGATTTTACATCATCACGTGTGTAGTTCGATTAAAAGAAAGAGCATTATAAGGATATCATCACCAATGAGTGGTTTGTTGTCCTTAGGAAGGGAAAGTCCTAGTTGCCCACAAATCTGCATAAATCATACTTTATTGAAGAGATTTAAGACATGGTGGTGTTACTTCATAGGTTGAGGGTGAATACCCATGATTTTGTGGAGCAGATTTTATTCTTTATTCAAATCATTATTGTTGGACAACAATACTTGGATTGGGAAACCCTCATCCATGGTAGATTTCACTACAAGATCTTCAATTTTCCCCTGAAAAAAATATTTTATGTCTCCATATCTTTAATATGACCTAGCTTGCATTAGACAATGGCTAGGACTTTATCCCATGATATTCAAATATATGACTATTACATGGATTTACAAATAGAAAATAACTATCATACATTTAGGAGAGGCAATGATCTATTCACCATGAGACTAGTTAGAGAGCTACAAGGAGATCTAGGCCAAAGGACTTCTCATGAGACAATTAAACCGATTAATAATTATGGTAGCCATTTCATTCAATATCAAAAATTCACTTATATCAGGGTATGTGGCTATGGTAGTTTTCCCTATAAGCTACCTGATGAGCCAAAATAATGGCTCTATTTTATCTATGTGTATGTGTCATTACTGGGATATTAGGAGTCTAGTTATGTCTTTTGGGTTTAGAACCTTTGCTAAGTAATAATATTTTATATGTCTTGATGATATGGTCATATGACATAAACTCATTTGATATATGTTCCTTTTTGATGCAATATAATAGGTAATTGTGCTATGAGGAAAATCCATGGTAATGTTGAATGTAGATTTTGAATGTTACTCTAGTAGGAATAATTAGGCCTATATTTGTGCACGTTAACAATTTCATGCAAGAATAAAGAAGAATGTTGAATCGGTCTAAGATGTTCAGCAATAAAGATTATGGAGTTGCTTGCTGGGAAAGGGACAACAAGGATTGTTGTTGAAGGATTCAAATGGTAGCTGGAAGTGGTTCATTATGAATTATCTGAAGACTTAATGATTTCATTTGTTGAAGGAGTATATTTAGGATTGAGGTTATGCTAGATTCTCTTTGTTGTTCCAACATACTTTTACTGATTCTCAACATTTGTAATTTCACCTTCTTCTTTTCTCCTTGTTCAATAAAAGCATCCTCCTTGAACTTTGGGAGTGGTATGCTAGTTAGTTAGGAATTTCATGATTTAAATAACCTCTCACCTTCTCTTGTACGGTGGTTGAGAATAAGATAGTTTCAGTTATTGTAATACGGTTATGAGTAAAAGAAGCAGACTTCCAGTAATTTGTTTTTATGTTGTCAAGTACTTTTAAATCAATAAGGATGATACTTTAAGCTCCAAGCATTTGATTCAGTTATTCAGATGCTTGCTAAGGGGGTCCACTTAGTGAGTATTCCTTTGGTTTCTTTTATCAGTCATTTCTTATTCTGTACTTAGCATTATCTTGATCACGGACTGTTCCTGCAGTCACTGGAATACTTCCTATGACTGTTCCTACAGCCACTACGAACTGAGTAGAATCTTGTTTGTTGATCATGAATAAGTTTTTTTTTTCTTAGTTGTTTTTTAGAAGATAGTTAGCGTTCCTTAGAAGCATTTCAATTATTTGTTTCCAGCATTGTCTTAGAGTAACATTTCAATTTCAGCAATAGGAAAAGTGGTTGTTCCAGTCTTTCTAGTGCATATACTTTGCGTACCCATTTCAAATATACGCCCCGGGTTGACAACTAGATGAACCTTCATGATGAGATATAATTAGTTAGTCAAATGTCCAATCCCTGAGGTATGACTTCAAGGTCTAATTATTGAACCATTGGGAAGATCAGTCATTTTTGGCATCATTGATAGAGATGGTGTCAAACTAGAAATCTTTGCAGTCATTGATAATTGTACTTTGTTTTCACCAGTTAAAAATCATGTTACCATTTACCTTTCTAGAGTAATGACCCATAATACTACTATATGCTAAGGAGAAGAGATGCTTTAGGGAGGTTTTTTCCTAACAACCCCTATCCTGGTAATAATTTTGATCAAGCTTATAATCTATTTGAAGATGGAGACCAAGATATAAACCCATTGGCTGAGTTGTTTGCCAACATTGAGGAGCCTATAGACCAAGATCTTGTTGAGAACCCATTTGCTTTGATACTTTATCAGGAAAGAATGGCAACCAAAAATCCACCTAACCAAGCTACCTTTGAATTCCCTATCACTGATCATCAAGATAATAATAACCTCAAGAATATCCCTGCTTCAGTTCTCCCTAAGTTTTATGGGCTTGTAATTGAGGATCCAGACACCTTTTTGTTTGAATTTGATATCCTCTAGTGAAGCTATGATTACACTACTGATGCTCATAGACTCAAACTGTTTCCTACCACTCTGAAAGAAGGAGCCCTGAGATAGTTTATGAGTCTAGAGAGAGATGTTGTTGACAGTTGAGAGAAAGAATTTTGCATAAGTGGTAATAGGGGAGATGGCATCTTTAGGATGTAGCAAAAAGATGATGAAAATTTGGAAGATTATATTTCAAGGTTCCTGTTCTGCCTAAAGAAAAACTTAGATTATACTCTTAATGAAGAGTCCCAAAAGTTGATTTTTCTTAGAGGAATAAATGACGACTGTATTGAAGCTCTGTACCTAATAGGAGGGGGAGACATCACTCAAGTCCCCTGGGAAGATCTAAAGAAGATATGTCAGAACCATTCTCGAGTAGTTGTGAAAAAGGGAAGAGGATATCAAGTTACCAAAGGAAAATCCTCCAATGGAGTTTCAAGGATGGAAATTACTCACTTACTATCTGACTTCAAGCAAGATATTATAAATAACATGGCCACATATCTGGACACACTTTAGGCAAAGAGGAAGCACAAGGAAGCATAAGCAATTCTAACTGATTATTGCCCTCACTATAGACGTAAGAAAAGAGACTGTAGACAGAAGAAAAGAGATTGCAGATGCAAGACAATAGCGAGTATTGAAAACCATCATGCTTCATTAGAATTCAAACCTGTTGAAAGAGAAGAAGACCAAATATTTAATGTAGCTCAAAGAAGACCATGAGCTCCACGACAAGGTATGCCACACGATCCTTTATCCTTTAATGGTCCTTATTCAAATTCATATAATCCTAGTAACCAATGGAAAAATCAATATCCTCCCTATTATGGGAGCTTTCCTTAGCAACAATGGAATAATTTTTAGAATGCATGGACCAATTACCAAAAACCCCCTCCCCCTTCGCAACAAAATCAAGGAAATTGGTGGCCACCTCAAGGAAACTGGCAACAAACACCTCAGTGGAGAGGAGGATAACAATGGCCAAATCAGTCCTCTGGTTTCCAGCAGCCTCCTCAACAACCTCAACATCGGGCTCTAATGCCTCCACCTAATCAAAATATTGCTACTCGCCTAAACCTACTTAGTTTCCAAATTAGCCCATGCCAAATCCTAACAATAAACAATCACAACAACATCAGGTTTATGCTACTGATCCAAATCAATACCCTGCCTATGTTGTTAGTATTAGTGATATCCATTTAAGGTCAGGAACAACTCTTCCTGCACAATCACCTCCAGTTATAACTGAATTGCCTGATGAAGGCCATATCCACCAAAGTGTCATAGCCTCATCGGTTCCATCAAGGCCAGAACAACAAGAATCAAACAATACCCCTTCATTCCCTTAAATATTGGAGGTAGAGCCAACCAAACAAAAATAAGAACCCATATTTGATATTGTGGATCAGTTAAAGAATATATGTGTCAAGATTCCTTTGTTTCAAGCAGTAAAGGATGTTCCAATACATGGAAAGGCAATTAAAGAAGCTTGTTTGAAAAATCTAGGAAGAAAGAAGAAAGACCCACATATGGTCGATGTTGTAGGTCAATTAGCAGACCTTATGTTAGGGAAATTTTGTCCCTAAGTATTCAGACCTAGGAAGTCCCATTATAGTAGTAGTCATTAATGGAGTTGAAGTTCAAAATGCTCTTATTGACCTTGGGGTAGCTATAAATGTCATGACAAAGGATGTGATGCAGAAACTCAACATCACTAACCTAAGGTCTACAACTATTGTCTTATAGCTTGTAGACAATTCTACTTTTACACCAGATGGTATGGTGGAAGACCTTGTTGTAGCATTGGATTCTTGGGAATATCTAGCTGACTTTGTCATCCTCTCACCTAAAGCAACTTTAGGAGGCTATCCTATTATCTTGGGTAGACCCTGGTTAGCCACAAAAGATGTTTTCATAGGATGTAGGTTAGGAGACATGACCATTTCTGATGGGACAAAAACTAAAACACTTGCATTATATTCACCTGCACAACCTCAACTTGAGAAAGAGCACTTATTTTAGCCAGATATAGAAGAAGAATATGATGTAGTCAATACAATACAACAATTGATGATGATAAGAAGGGACCCCTTCTTATCATCATCAATTGTTGTATTGTATTGACTACCCCTTCTTGAAACTTCAAGAAGAAGAGGATGTGCTCTCTAATATTTTGTGAAATCAATACGGAATTCATGATCAAATTGATGACTGCAATGCACGAAATTCATGTTCTCTGCAACCATTACTGGTAACCTCTTCTGTAGAATATCTTGCAGCTATATATTTGTGTTAGGCCCAATATGGAAAGCTAATGTACTGAGAGGGGAGGGGTGAATTAGTACTCCAATACTTTTCTTGAATAATAACTTTACTATTATGCATAAACAGAATAGTGCAGTAACATAAACTAAAGTTAAAACAAATAGATAACAATCATACATGATTCACTCCATAACACATATATTTTGGTTACGCAGAAACTCTTGGTTAGAGAGAAAAAATATGGTGGGGATGGCACCCACAACTTCACTACTGCAATAATAAAGAGTGCTTGGTTAGAGCTACATTTTAGCTATTTCTGATAGCTTACCCTGTTAGGAGTAACAAGATCTATTAGATCTACCTTGCTAAAGGATTTTACAACATTTATTCTGAATGTTGCACCTAGTTAGAGGCTTTACAATTTATAGACTTGATTAGAGTCTTTTACCCTATTAAAGGTTTCTCTTTCAACTTCATAATATTACAATAAAATCATTACAAATATCTGAAAATTTACATCTGAAATGTTATAGCAGATTCTATGTGCTCAGAATAGATTACCTTGCTTATAGCATACCTCGGTAACCCATATAATAACTTGGTAAACCCTTCTGTTTACTCTGTTCTTCGACTATTCTCTGAAAACCTTCTCGGTGACCTCTGTGTCTCTGTAACAGTCTTCTTACACACATGTATACACCCTTAACTAATGCTGTATAAATAGATCTCTTAAGATGGTGATCCAATTCATTGCTTTGATCTTACAAACAAGATTCCTCAAATGAATAACTATACAAAATATTTCATTGGTTAGATTGATCTCAAAATCATACACAATCTTCTGGTGCAATTTCCAATGTAATAACGGTTAGATGTGCCTTGATCTTGTAACATGTTTTCATATGCATGTCCAGGTTCAATGTATCTAGTAACACATTTCACTCGGTGTATATCAACTCGGTGTGTCATCTTTGCTGCTCAATAGTCATAAAAAGATACTTGGTAGACAGCTTGGTGTATACTGCGTTCTGTGACTGCTTTCCTCTGTAACCAACTAGACTGTGCATATCGACTTCTCTATGTGTACCGACTGCATGATTCGATAGTGTTAACCGACTAGAGAATATAGTATGACTTTGAATATAAAAACTAATGGCAATTTGATAAGTAGTAACAATCTCCCCTTTTGACATTAGTTGAGATGTTTGACAAAAACTACTTTCAAAGTCATAACTCAAAAATCTATATACTTTGCAAAATGACTATACTTGACAGTAAATACAATAGTCAATGAAATAGTATATTCAGATATACTCCCCTTATCATTATACTGTACATAACTCTAATTTTTGCATGCTCGGTCTGTGCTTGTGTGCTCTGCTTACTATCCTTGGATACTCTGCATACTCTGCTCGGTATACTCCCCCTGTATACAATACTCCGAATACTGGATCAAAACTGTATCACAAAAACTATATCACTCCCCAAATATATTGTATTACTCCCCCTTTTTGACAAACATCAAAAAACTTAATTTCCATTTGGGGGTGGTAACTGATCAAAAATAGATTTATACTTCTTTCGGGTGTTGGTGAGTACGACAGAGAGTGCATCTTTGACGCTTTCCACTAAAGAATTTTGTGCTTGAATATCAGCTAATAGTGATATTAAGCCATCAAGAGTGCTTCCCTCTTGTGTAGTAGATAGGCATGTGGTTCGATTAATCTGTTCTTGAACGGATGAAAGATGAGGAAGGAATAATGTCTGGAGTGTCATTATATCCATCCTGATCTTATGTTCTTCATTTCTAAGTTCCAGTTGTTGAGCCATGAGCTGTTGAAGCTTAGTATAAAATTTTTGAACTGAATTGGGCTCAGGAGTCAACTTATTTGAGAGATCAGTGATCTCTTTCTCAATTGCATCAGTTTTATTCTTGATATCTTTAATGAATATAGAAAATGTACAGAGTTTCTGGAGTTTCTAAAATAAATAAAGAATATGCTTGAGTTGAGGGGACAACTTAGCAATGAATTTGACAAGTTTGACTTTGCCAATAGCTAGAGCTTTTTGTACCTCTTCTATCATTTTTGCAGTAAGCTCCTTGTCTTTGAGCTTGCTCAAGTACTCAGATGCATCAACTCTAGATGTTTCTATTTGATTTAGGAGTTCATCCAGTTGAATGTGGATGGCTGCATCGGTTGACACTGTAGCTGTAGGTAGCATATCTGATAACAGTGTCTTCACCTTTTGAAGTACTTTATTCTTCTTTTGTATGGCCATCTGTTTTTCTTGTTCGGCCTTTGCTTTGCATAGTTCACCAAAATCAATGAGTGCTTGCCCCTTTAATTTTGCTATATCCACATTGGGCAACACTATTGGTTTAGATAAATCAACTTTGAAACTATGCTTTTTCACCTTCTTCTCTTTACCTTTGGTCGGTTGAACCAAGACAATAGCTTGAGAGGTTTGTTGACCCTCAGTAGGTTGCTCGGTAGAGGCAACACTTTGGTCGATTCTTGTAGCTGCTGTGGGGTCTTTTGGCGTCTCAGTATTGGGTGTCTCAACTGCTACATTTTCGGTACTCGAGGGTGCTTGAGAGGTTTGGTCTTGAGTAGTCTCTTCTCCTGTTGTAGACTTGTGACCTTCGGTGACTTGTGCTATATCCCGAGGAGCTTTGGTAGAGACAGGTTGAGTGATCGGTGGATAAGGCTGAACTTGTACTAACACAGAATCACTAGATACAAGTTTTGCATATGTAGTGCCTTCTATTATCTCCTGCTCCTGTTCCTCTGTATCCATGACATCTTCATCAATTTGAATAGTGTCAGTCGGGTCTTGCTCGGTAGCATCAGGACCATGCTCGGTGACATCAGGATCTTGCTTGGTGACATCAATGATTTCAACTTTAGACTGTTCATTGACATCTTTGATTTTGAAGATTTCCTGCCATTTTGCTTTTGTCTCATTCTCTACATCAATATATAGCCCATTCATCAATTTTAAGGCTCTTTGTTTGACAAGAAATTTTGAATTGTAGGTTGTCAAATGTTCCTTTATTTCTGCTACAGACATATCAGGAAATAGACGGACTAGACTTCTTTCTCTGATTTGTTTTTCTGAGTCCATTGAATACTTTCACCTGTTATCAATATGTAAGTAAAGTTCATTTAGAAGTGACTTTACTAGTTCCAATGGAGCTAGCCAAAACTTTAGAAGTGTACAGATGACAACTTCTTCAATTTGTCTCTTCTCATCATTATTTCTTGTTTCATACTTGACATATCTAAAAGAACCAAATCCACCATATTCTTTTAGATTGGCACAGAAGTTTTCAACACTATGTATATTTACCTTCTTGCTTTTGACAATTTGGAATTTGTTGGCATACTTAGATTATGTATCACTAGACTCTTTTGCCAAAATGAGTCTCCAAGTAGATTTCTTGTACATCTTGGTTACCTTGGGAGCAGTAACACTCTTTTGTTTCTTACTCGGTGATGCAGCTGATGCTCTTGTATTAGGTCTCTTTGTTGGAGGAGTTGGTAGGGCCTTTGAAATGTCCTGTTTCTTTCTTTTCAACACTTTACCCTTAGGTAGTTTGGTGCTCAATGTTATTGCTGCCTCTTGAGCTTCTGATTCCTCTTCGGTGATGGCAAGAGTACCTTTGACAGGTGTGGAGGAAGATTCTTCTCTGAATTTCTCCATTAAAACCTTTATCATCTTTGTTGCTTTCCTTATAACTTTGGGTACTACAATGCTCATTTTTACTTTTCCCTTCACCTCTTCATAGGTTCCATTCCTCAGTTCGGTGGCATGCCTTGGTAATGAAAGATAGGCATCAATTTGCTATTGTGTGATGTCAAAGTCAATCTCGTAACCCATAGGTGGCAAAGATTGAGTCCTCGGTTCCACAACATTCACATAACAGTAATTAGTATCTACCTCAAAGCATATATCATCTTTATATTTCTCCACTAGCTGGGGTGGAATCTGGTACATGTTGTGCATCTTCTCTTGAAATTTTCTAAAATAATCATCCATTATATCATTGAAATTATCACCTAGCATCTTGATAAAGTCATTAATCTGATGGGTGATTGGTCGGTGTAGCTCCCAAACTACTTTACCGACTGATGGAAAGAATTTTTCAAAGTAGAAAAACATGCATACAAGAAGTGAACCAAACTTTAGTGTATTTGCCGATTTGTTCTTCTTCGGCTTCCTTATTCTGTTCAGGTTCTCAAACAGGTTCTTCAGTAATACTTCACATAAGTCAATCTTCATTCCCTTTTTCACAATTTTATAAGCTATGTCAACTGCAACACAGGGTACACTATTTTCCCTTGCAGATTGGAAGAAACAGTAACCAATTACTCTAATGGCAAACTTAAGTTCTTCATCAGTGACATTGTTCATTTTTAATCCTCCGTAATCAGATTCAACTCTAGTTAAACTGATTAATTCCTTCTGTGATATCATCTTTTGTGCTCGTGCATGATCATAGATAGGATAATCGGTGATCACATGAATGATTTCCTTGGTGATTTTGAATGGTTGCTCTTCTAGCCACATGAAATCATCATGAACTCTGCTCAAAACAAACTTGACCCATTGGGGCTTGAACACACGAGGGTAGGTTAGGGCTTCAGTCAATCCTTTGATCTTGATGTGTTCATACTTGCTGTTCAATTTACCATCTGTGCACAATTCATCATAGGTATCTCTTATCTCAACATGACCAAGTTCCTCAACACGACATTTGGTGAAGAATCTAACATCTTCAACTAACAAGACTCGATCAGGGATGAGTGAAAAGGCGGTTTTGTCATCCGGTTCAGAGGCGACTTTGGGAGTCAAAGAATATTTCAGTGAGGGCTTCTCTACATTCTTGACAACTATGGGATCTTGGATCTTGGGCGCCATTGTTGATTTCAGGTAAAACTTAGCAAACTATCCTTAGGGTTTGACAGTTTACAAATGATAGACACTTCACACTCAGCAAATAATAACAATTTGATAAGATCAGTAAACCAGCTTAACAATGCGATGAGATTTGATGTAAATACCTTGGATTCGCTCTGGATGAGGTTTGATCACCTTGATTCACTCTGCTCTGCTCTTTCAAAAACTTGGTAAGTGTAAATGACCGCAAAAATGCTTTTAAGTACACAAAATACCTTATCGGGCTCCATGCGGGTTAGGTCAAAATATTAAATGCACTCGGTTCACCTTTAACCAATTTACTCTCTTTTTTTTTGTTTTAACCGAGTAACCAAATTTCCTTCATTTACTGACTTGACAGGCTTCCTATATTCACCGACTTGACAGGTTTCTTGTAAAGTACTTTTGATAGAATTTCAAACTTAATAATGCATCTTAACTATGCAGATTTTGAATTTTGTTCATAATAGAATAGGAACTGTTATGATTTTAACCTTTAGAGAATGCAGTCCCTTCATACCTTTGCTGATTAATTCGGAATAGGTGCACCTAACTCGGTAGGCAAGGTGCTTTCTTCATTTGACACAATTTCCTTCTTTCTCCAAATCGTCTTTAATTTTCTTTTATTTCTTCAGTGTCTCCTCTAGGTTGATCTCTGCAATCTCCAGCTAAATGTCCAACTTTATGACAATGAAAACATGCCATACCAGGATTTCTCCATGATCTTCGGTTGTTCATTCCAAACTTTATAAAATAGTTGGCACTAATATGTCCATATCTTCCACAACATTCACACCATATCCTTGTATTGTAATCCCATGGTACTGTTGCATATTGTCGGTAAGGATTTGTGTGAGTTCGGTAACCTCTAATGTTTGCTCGGTGTGCAGACCACATGTAGTTCTTTTGCTTAAGCCAACACTTCTTAGTACTATGTCCATATCTATTGCAGTTTCTACAAAGCCCTTTGAATTTTGCCTTCTGATAGTTGTTAACAGACTTTGTCCTACATTGATTAGATGTGTGACCATATTTATTGCAATTGTAACAATAATCATTGGACTTAGTGATATTCGGTTGCTTACCTTTTCTGATTTGGCATATGTTGGTAGTGTGACCTTGATTTCCACAGTAGTAGCAAATAGGCTTCATTCTTTTTATGTTATTCCTTTTTCTAGCTTGCTTTGATGATTCTCCTCTCTTGGTAGTATGAATTCCTTTCTCGGTAGAGTCTTTTCCTTTGTAACCAAGTCTTGCATCTTTGTTGGGTCTTCTTGTATTTAGTTTCTCATCCAACATCTTTAATGCTTCATAACTCTTCTTCAGTGTTTCTTTGGATTTTTTCTCTGTTTCAAGTTCATCGGTCAACCTTGATACTTCAAGTTTCAATACTTGATTTTCATCATTCTTCAGAATTTCTTCATGATGTGCATAACCTAGTTGATCTGTCATATTTTGTTGAATCCCAGTCAACCTTATGATTTCATCATTTTTATCAGATACCAAGACTTAAAGTTGTTGTTTCTCTCTTTGTAGATCTCTTGCTTTATCCTCAGTTGTCCTTAATGCATCTAGATTTTCAGTCATTTGTGTGCTAAAATGTTCATGTTCTCTTTTCATTGCTTTTAGTTGATCAACCAGTGCTTTGTTCTTTTCTTTCAATACTCCAATAATTTCTTCAGTCTCTTCAGATATACTATTCTCAGATGATGTCTCAATTTGTTCCACTAACTCTTGAGAATCCTGCAAGTCATCAGATAATCTTCTTCTTACTTTCAGAGATTTTTGCATTTGCCTTTGCATGTCTGCAATCACTTGATTAACATGATCCAGCTCTTCTTGCATATATACAATCCTCCAAGATTGTTTGTAGCCTTCCATTGATAAGATCTTTCTCTTTAGGTAGTTAAACCCTTTTCCAAGATTCGAGCTCTGATACCAATTGTTAGGCCCAATATGGAAAGCTAATGTACTGAGAGGGGAGGGGTGAATTAGTACTCCAATACTTTTCTTGAATAATAACTTTACTGTTATGCATAAACAGAATAGTGCAGTAACATAAACTAAAGTTAAAACAAATAGATAACAATCATACATGATTCACTCCATAACACATATAT